>NC_090340.1:12374191-12700355 GCF_035084215.1 Heptranchias perlo
ACAGCCACCCGGTTAGTTTCTTTGGTACTGCACTGTTTGACATACGTGTTTAAAATTCTAACAGTTATTAACCAGTTCAGAGAAAATGAAAGCTCCACAGACTAGAAATTGCAGCCCCGGTGCTGTGTTGTCGAAATGTGGTAGGATGGGACTTCCGCACATTCATTTCCCTTCACCCTGATCCAAATCCCAGGGATAGAGTCACTTAAATAATAGAGTTTGGTACCCATGCGAGTGCCAGCACTATTGGGATGCTGGCCTTGCAAACTCCATCATGGGGAAGGGAGAGGAGGTGGCAGTCTGCCAATGATTTACAATTTGCAAATTCCCCTCAAATGGTGCTCGCACACTAGTCTGGCCTTATCCAAATGGCAACTGATCTCTTAGATCAATTGCCATTTGGATATGGCATTGTGGGGCCCACATAAGGCACTGTATGTCAAGCATGCCTGCTTCTTGCAGGGTACTTACCACTGGCCATACAGGAGGCATAACTAGCGGTATTTCTGGGGAGCCTGGCATCCTGCTCATCCCATCCCAAGTGACGTAACAAATTAATGTGATCCCAGACAGAAAGGGGAGGAAATGGGTTCTACCCCAAATTCCTGCCACGTAGCTCCCACTGTGTCCGATTTCTTCCCCTGGGATCCCCAGGATTTCTAGGCATGTGCATTTAATAATTGTTACTGTAAAATGCACCTGATTCTGTGCCTTGGATCTGGCTATTCTGAAGGCTCAGTGGGTAAATGGTATGGTATCCAGCCATAAGATCAAGAGGAGCTAAGATTCAATCCCTAGTCTATGCTGAGTTAGGTCATCTGAACCAGGACAGTGATGGAAGCTCGACAGTTGGCCTCCTTATCTCTAGGCTAGAGAAAGTATCAGCCAAGGTGCCGTACTTCTAATAGTTATCCAGTGACCCGGTTGGACAGTGCACCCCGACAGATAACAGGTCAGCACAGGATTGGGGTTGCCTTTGATGCTCTCTACAGAAAAATAGTCAGCCAACATATTGTTGAGGATCACAGATGAAGAATGGCTACTGGGTGAGATGCAGGAGGATGGCTGATGCCCATGAATTTGCACCTCAGCAAGGAGTCAGGACCTTTGGTATGTGACGAGGGAAAGCTGGGTAAAGTAAACTGAAATACACATATCCTAGTCAGCAGTGTGAAACTATCACCAGCAACACTTATCAGGTTGCTAAACATAACCCATGGGGACAAAATCAATACCGGCCTTGATTGCCGTTCAAGAATAAATATTGATCAATTCACACAACTGATTATGTCTTCTTTTCCCCAATTTGAAAGTCATATGTTGGGTTTACGTACTGATGTAACTTTACATTTCACTGACGTGGTGTTTGTGGGCGTGTACACTAATATATTCGACTATTAGCAACATTATGCATATTGGTATGCAACTTGTAGGTTGTAAAATTGGAAATTAATTAATTTTAGAAAGCATTTTTGCAGTGTTCATAGTCCAGGAAGGTCAGTTGAAAATGTTTTGCAATCTCACTTGATTATTGGGTTGCTGCACCTGAGGAAACATTATTTTTATTGCTTTTATTTTCAATATGACTTTTAAAATGAAATTGGAACACAATATCTGCTGTAAAACAAATACCTTGCTCTCTGCTGAGATTCAGTTCCTGCCTATTCCAGACAATTATAGTAAATTCTCAAAGGTAAGAAATTGTCATATCACCTGCTCATTGCATGTGCGTGTCAGAAAAAATGAAAAGGATTTTCCTCCAAGAGTAAAACTTAGTTAGATTCCTCACTTGAAAGAACTTTTCTCTCATGTTATATTAAAGATTTACCTTCCCCTTATTCTGCCTCAAGGTATTTTTATTTCTACTTATTTTTCTATAATTACAAGTTATAATCACCATGACATTGTTCAGTCAGAGGATACACTGCTGTGTAACAATAGGTGTATTTATGTCATGCAGAGATAATATCACGGCTACCGAGATACAGTGTAAAATGTAAATGTAAAATGTATTCTAGGAATGTTCCTGGTGCTTTGGGGATTGAATTACACAACTCTGTCCATTATTCTGTGAATGTGTGGCCTTTATATTATATACATTTTTTTACCTAGGTATTTATTTTTTATCCCTTTCCATTTTTGAAGCAGAGACTATGCAGGAAGATGGTATGCCAGATGCACCAGTTGGAGTTAGGTACCTAGGGGCAAAAGGTACAAAGCCCATCTACCTTGCATACGCAATAGAAAGGTCACAAATTAGACCAAAATCTGGATAGGCCAGGATCTGGCCTTCCCCAGGTGTTTTCACTGGGCCTTGTTAGGGCACAGAGCCTCTGCCCATCTCAAACAAGCCTAGCAGCATATGAGGGGAAGTGGCCAGAGCCAGGGACTCCCAGGCTGAGAGTTTGAGCATCCCAAGCCTGGCAGAGCATTTGCAGTGACCAAGTCAGCGTATTGTCCCACCAAATGATGGGGTTTGGATCATGGCCTGGACCCTGGAAGGAAAAAAATTAAAATTTCAGCAATATTTCAGTCTCCTTATAAAGGGGCCAAGGACATTTCTGACTTCCCAGGTGTGAGGAAGGGAGGCTTGGGCCACTCTGCTGTATCCTGTGACCTAGGGCAGGTGAGCATCTGAGATATGCGCCTAGTGGTGCAGGCACCTGCTTACACATTGTGCAAATAAGGTGAACTCCCCCTTCCCCTGCCAACTTTGGCAGGACCAGCGCTGGAGATCACAAGCACATGTATCACTGATATTCAGCCCCCTGATATTGATCAGGGCTGGGGTGGGAAATTGGGTTTAGCTGCACTTTTGAGCAGTACTGCACTTTGATTGCAATGGGTGCAGTCATAGGACTTGGTGGCACTGGGGAGTGATTATGGGTTTTGGCAGAAAAGGGGTAGGGATCCTGGAGTTTGACAGTACTGCACGGGGGCTATTCGAGTTGGACGGCATAGGGGGGGTCCTTTGATCTGGCATTACTGTGGAGGGGGAACTTGGGGATTGGTTAAACTGTGGAAGACAAACCTGATGTTTGGCACAACTGGGATCGGAAAGTGAGGTATGGCTCAAAGGGAGGGCAATCCCATGTCTGGCCGCACTGGTTTAAGATTTTCTATGGGATCGCAGTAAACAGTGAATTTGGTGGTGGTTTATAATTGGTTCCTGGTTATGTACTTCAGTCTCTACCTCCCTTCCTCCCTGTCTGTCTCACAGCCATAACAAGATTTGAATTACTAACCAAAAATGGGTGATAATTATATCTTTTCTGTTTGCTTTCAAAATTCAACTCACTTGTCTTTTTAAAAGAATACTCAAAATAAGATGAGGAAAGATATTCTGTGTCTAGTTGTTTCACTGTCCATGTCTGACAATTGTTGGAATTAGAATCTTTACATTTCTGTCAACAACAAGTGATAATCAGAGGCTTTCAATTTTATTTAGAATTAAGCTAATCTACGTTTAAAAAAAACCCAAATTAGGATGAGAAGATACTCTCAATATTATTCACTTTCTGATGTGCATAGGAAACAAAAACTACTACAGTTATATAATCAGTACAGTCTGCCTTCTCTTAACTGGATCAACTATTTGAAATTTGTCGCATAGCTTTCTTCAAATAATTTTGAACATCTTATAAAAACTGCTAGAAATTAATGAAAAACAATCCAACAGTTCATGATAAGCCATAAGAGGATGATGGAGCACCATGAATCTGTTTTTTAGGGGTCTGTTACACTTATTACACTCCCCAAGAACCAAAGATGATCAAGTAGATACAAAAACTACTCAGAGTAGCATAAAAGTGAGGTAACAACTTGAATAGTGAGACTCAAGAACACAAAAAAGCAGGGTACAAGAACAAATCTTTTTGCTCATTGTGTCTGGTGGACTATTTGATCATCTGAGTCTATATCCATCAGAATAACCACCAATGCCATTCCCAACCAGATATTTATGAAAAGAATTAATTATCTTAGCATCAAGTACTTTGGCTGGGAGTCTATTCAATGTACCCACTACTCAACCACTGATAATTAACCCAGTCTATTTGAGGTTGCCACAATTCCAATTCAATAAATTTGGACCTTTTCAATTTTGGTACAACTGGTAACCCCGGCCTCTGCAGTTTTTTAGCGCCAGGTATAATGACAAAAAAGCTGCCAAAAGCACCTGTTCACTTAATGTATGGTAAGAAAAATGAGGGCAGGTGATTAGAAAGAAATAGAACTCACAATAGCTCTTCACAGTGACCCACTCATGTTCCCTCAATATTGAGAAAATTGGGCTCCCCAAGGGTCTTGTGAATTAAAGACAAAGCAGGATGCCGTACTAAGCAATTGAGACTAGGAGGTCACAGGCTTGATTCCAGGGCTGTGCTGAGTGTTACATTGTCGCAGATACCACCCTCTGCTTCATCTTGCTCCTGTCTGCTGGACATTACTGGTGCAGAAAGGCTACCCTCTCTGTCTAGATAAGAATCGTCACCATATTTCGAAAGTAACGCATTGTGTGAATTGCTGAGTTATATTGCCACAAAGCACTGTACAATTGCTGTTGCGATAAAGTGCATATGCTTCCACATGAAGAATGGCCTTTTGGGTGAGGTACCAGAGGGCTGCTAGTCACTGTGAAACTGTACGTCAGCGACAGTCAATATTTTCTTGTGGGGGGGAGTGGTGCGCTGAGGAGAAGATGGGCAAAAATTAATATGCATATATAGGATTGGTTTGAGGCATTCCCTTTAATTGGAACAGTTGTAAATATTACTTGATAGCAACGTTTAGCCAAAAGTAATATCTGAATTCCTAGATGTAGACATTGAATTTCTGAAGTAAATAGGACACTGTTGGAACCTTTAAATCAATTGCTAACGTACAACTAAGTAACGTTATCAATATTTTCATCATGTCAACTGCAACATCTTTGATTTTTCAGTCTCCACAAAGCCCCTTCTGCACTCTTAATGAGACATGTGGAGAAGCTAACCAGGTACCTTGGTTGCATTTATTGGGTCCAGTCAGCTAATTAGAACAAAAATTCAATTATCAGTCACTGCACTTTGTCACTACTCAAAAGAACTGGTGGCATACGATGCTAATGAGTATAATATACCTCTTGTCATTGATTTTATGTCAACATCATCACAGAAATCCACTGAAGAACTTTTAACACACCAAAAACCCTAAATCAAATATGTTTCTCTATACTTTTTAAAAACCTCTGGTAATTCATATTAAAATCAAGGCCATTTCTTCAAGTTTAAGCTAGCCCAACTATGAGTATAGGAGTTGCTTTTTTTTGAAACCAAGAATTAAAATAAAGTTAAAATAAAGATTTCGTTAATCGTGATTGGAAATAACGTGTCTTAAATGAAAATGAGGATTGCAAGGTGTCAGCAACCGAGCAAAACATTGATAATTCTATTCTAAGTTACACCTCAGCGCTGCATAATTGATATTTAATACCACTGTATTTTAAAAATTGTCCACTTCAGCCACCTATAGCAGTTAGTCAGTGTTATTATCTTAGAGAACTAAGTGGACTGAAAGAAAGAAAGAACTTGCATTTATTCAGCGCCTTTCACGACCTCAGGATGTTTCAAATCACTTTTGTAGCCAATGAAGTACTTTTGAAGTGTAGCCATTGTTGTAATGTAGGAAATGCGCAACCAATCTGCGCACAGCGAGATCCCACAAACAGAAATGTGATAATGACCAGATCATCTGTTTTAGTGATGTCGTAAAGACACAAGTTAATAATAGCATTACTTTGATATTACATTTAATCAAGCAAGATTGGCAATCTTAACTTCAAGAGGAAGAATATCTTTATAGGAGGGCTGACATCTGCAGTTCGACATTAATTTCTCAATCTGGGCATGTCAAAACACTGTAAAGAAAGCTGGTGTTGTGTACTCATTAGGGGACAACTCAAGGAACAGAACCATATTTCTGGAGTAAAGCTTAATGAAGTGTGTGTAATTAAACAATGGAAGATTTCTTGTAACTGGAGAAGCTGACAGAGCTAAGGGTTCTTTAAAGGGGCTTTTCTATGCTGTGCATATTTAACAATATTGTGTTGTGTTTAAAAATCTGTATACACAGTTTAAGTGTAAATAAGTGCTGAGATGCTTTTAGCCTGTAACAATCTGGTCCTGTGTGTAATGTTTCTGCATTCAAACTGATAGGAGATGTAGAGGGAATGCTGCATAAATTCCAGTGTTAGTTAAAAATAAGGCAATTGCTAACCTTGGGCAATGCAATATAAGATGTGTACTTTGGATCACAGTTCAGTCACAGGGAATCTGGTACCAGCATTGAAAGGGTACCAGCAAATAAATGTTCGAGCCACAATACATTAGACTCTAAAGGGTATGTTTTCCGAATGTGTGCTTCCAAAAGAACTCATCTGCGGCAAATCACGGGCGCACTCACCACAATTTCTCAACATGCACCACAACTGCACATTCAGCCCCCAAACGAAGTTGTTCCTCCTTGGCACACAATGTTTATCACTTGTTCTTCTGGTTCTACACGAAGAACTTCTTTAATTCAACTCTACCATTCAATTCAGTGAGTTAAAAAATTTGCTTCAGGTTGCAAGTCTCTTGGTCATTATTTCCAGTGAGAACTTTTAGCTCCCTCATCCACTCACCAGAGCTCATTAATACACAGAAGTATACTTGGGGTCGTCTTTAAACCCTTTCCATTATCTATGTGTCGATGAAAGTTCAGATGCCAAATCTTTGACACAAGACACCAAACATCCTTTAAACTGAGCTCTGGTATTACTCATTAACTTTTTTGTCAACGACCACAAGCCAACGTTTTTGTCAACGACCACAACCCAACGTTTTTGTCAACGACCACAAGCCAACGTTTTTGTCAACGACCACAACCCAACGTTTTTGTCAATGACCACAACCCAACGTTTTTGTCAACGACCACAATTAAACGTTTTTGTCAACGACCACAAGCCAACGTTTTTGTCAACGACCACAACCCAACGTTTTTGTCAATGATCACAACCCAACGTTTTTGTCAATGACCACAACCCAACGTTTTTGTCAACGACCACAATTAAACGTTTTTGTCAACGACCACAAGCCAACGTTTTTGTCAACGACCACAACCCAACGTTTTTGTCAACGACCACAATTAAACGTTTTTGTCAACGACCACAATTAAACGTTTTTGTCAACGACCACAAGCCAATGTTTTTGTCAACGATCACAAGCCAACGTTTTTGTCAACGACCACAATTAAACGTTTTTGTCAACGACCACAATTAAACGTTTTTGTCAACGACCACAAGCCAATGTTTTTGTCAACGATCACAACCCAACGTTTTTGTCAACGACCACAACCAACGTTTTTGTCAACGACCACAATCCAACGTTTTTGTCAATGACCACAATCCAACGTTTTTGTCAATGACCACAACCCAATGTTTTTGTCAATGACCACAACCCAACGTTTTTGTCAATGACCACAATCCAACGTTTTTGTCAATGACCACAACCCAATGTTTTTGTCAATGACCACAACCCAACGTTTTTGTCAACGACCACAATTAAACGTTTTTGTCAACGACCACAATTAAACGTTTTTGTCAACGACCACAAGCCAATGTTTTTGTCAACGATCACAACCCAACGTTTTTGTCAACGACCACAACCAACGTTTTTGTCAACGACCACAATCCAACGTTTTTGTCAATGACCACAATCCAACGTTTTTGTCAATGACCACAACCCAATGTTTTTGTCAATGACCACAACCCAACGTTTTTGTCAATGACCACAATCCAACGTTTTTGTCAATGACCACAACCCAATGTTTTTGTCAATGACCACAACCCAACGTTTTTGTCAACGACCACAACCAACGTTTTTGTCAACGACCACAATCCAACGTTTTTGTCAATGACCACAATCCAACGTTTTTGTCAATGACCACAACCCAACGTTTTTGTCAACGACCACAACCCAACGTTTTTGTCAACGACCACAACCGAATGTTTTTGTCAACGACCACAATCCAACGTTTTTGTCAACGACCACAACCAAACGTTTTTGTCAATGACCACAATCAAACGTTTTTGTCAATGACCACAACCCAATGTTTTTGTCAATGACCACAATCAAACGTTTTTGTCAATGACCACAACCCAATGTTTTTGTCAATGACCACAATCAAACGTTTTTGTCAATGACCACTACCCAACTTGCTCAAGTCCAGCTCTCTTGAATGCTGTAACTGCTTGCAGCATAGTATGATGGGAATTAGACTTCACACCTGTAATTCTCCACACAGCGAGCTCCTGATTTCCATTATGCCACTATGGATAATTTGGGTAATTGCCAAGGAGTAACCAGCACAAAGTAGTAACCTTCTCCTCCCCCACCAAAACTGAAAATAGCCCCCACTGTCTTTACCCTCATTAGATGTCTTAAATTATATTTATCTCCTGTCATGTTGCTTATGGTGAGATCTTCAACCTATGATATTTGCCTTCTCATTCTGTCATTCTGAACTGTCTGTGTGAATCTAACTCCATCCACTCCCCCCCAACTACTCTCTTAATCTTACCTAATATGGGTCTTGAGTGAAGTCTGTATCTCTAAACTGTGTGTCTCTCTGATGTCTGTATCTCGATCTCTGCTGAATTTTCTCCCACTGAATGCGTCTGTGACTGTCACTGTGACCTTTGTGCATGTCGCTCTTTCTTTGTCTTGTATCAACTTCAGGTAGCTCACAAATGCATCTATATCCACGGTATACAGGTCCAGGAATGCCTTGATTTTAAAATTCTCATCCTTGTTTTCAAATCTCTCCATGGCCTCGCCCTATCTCTGTAACCTCTTCCAGCCCTACAACCCTCTGCACTCCTCCAATTCTTGCCTCTTGCGCATCACCGAATTTTATCGCTCCACCATTGGCGGACATGCCTTCAGCTGCCTAGGCCCTAAGCTCTGGAATTCCCTCCCCAACCTATCTCCCCTCCTTTAAGATGCTCCTTAAAACCTACCTCTTTGACCAAGCTTTTGGTTACCTGTCCTAATATCTCCTTATGTGGCTTTAGTTTGAGAACACTCCTGTGAAGCACCTTGGGATGTTTTACTACGTTAAAGGCGCTATATAAATGCAAGTTCTTTTTATTGTTGTTGTATATGCAGTGTACATCCAGTGCTAGGATACTTGTGATTCAACTATTTACGTGATTTTATGTAGCACATAAGTATTCTTAGCGGTTAAGTGAGTTGGCCTCTGTTTGCCACTCAGCTTTTTTGATTTGAGTATTTGCCACATGCAACCAAAATAAAACCAACAGCTACAACACTGGCATCTACCCGACAATGTAGAAAATTGCCCAGGTATGTCCTGTCCACAAAAAGCAGGACAAATCCAATCCGGCCAATTACTGCCCCATCAGTCTACTCTCAATCATTAGCAAAGTGATGGAAGGTGTCATCAACAGTGCTATCAAGCGGCACTTAGTCACCAATAACCTGCTCACCGATGCTCAGATTGGGTTCCGCCAGGACCACTCGGCTCCAGACCTCATTACAGCCTTGGTCCAAACATGGACAAAAGTGCTGAATTCCAGAGGTGAGGTGAAAGTGACTGCCCTTGACATCACGGCAGCATTTGACCGAGTGTGGCACCAAGGAGCCCTAGTAAAATTGAAATCCATGGGAATCAGGGGTAAAACTCTCCAGTGGCTGGAGTCATACCGAGCACAAAGGAAGATGGTAGTGGTTGTTGGAGGCCAATCATCTCAGCCCCAGGACATTGCTGCAGGAGTTCCCCAAGGCAATGTCCTAGGCCCAACCATCTTCAGCTGCTTCATCAATGACCTTTCCTCCATCATATGGTCAGAAATGGGGATGTTCGCTGATGATTGCACAGTGTTCAGTTCCATTCGCAACCTCTCAGATAATGAAGCAGTCCGAGCCCACATGCAGCAAGACCTGGATAACATCCAGGCTTGGGCTGGATGTTGATTAGGGAGAGGTTAGATAAACTGGGACTTTTTTCCCTGGAGAGTAGGAGGTTAAGGGGTGATCTTATAGAAGTCTATAAAATAATGAGGGGCACAGATAAGGTAGATAGTCAAAATCTTTTCCCAAAGGTAGGGGAGTCTATAACGAGGGGACATAGATTTAAGGTGAGAGGGGAGAGATTCAAAACGGTCCAGAGGGGCAATTTTTTCACTCAAAGGGTGGTGAGTGTCTGGAACGAGCTGCCAGAGGCAGTAGTAGAGGCGGGTACAATTTTGTCTTTTAGAAAGCATTTGGACAGTTACATGGGTAAGATGGGTATAGAGGGATATGGACCAAGTGCAGGCAATTGGGACTAGCTTAGTGGTATAAACTGGGCGACATGGACATGTTGGGCCGAAGGGCCTGTTTCCATGTTGTAAACTTCTATGATTCTATGATAAGTGGCAAGTAACATTCGCGCCAGACAATGACCATCTCCAACAAGAGAGAGTCTAACCATCTCCCCTTGACACTCAATGGCATTACCATCGCCGAATCCCCCACCATCAACATTCTGGGGGTCACCATTGACCAGAAACTTAACTGGACCAGCCATATAAATACTGCGGCTACAAGAACAGGTCAGAGGCTGGGTATTCTGCGGCGAGTGACTCACCTCCTGACTCCCCAAAGCCTTTCCACCATCTACAAGGCACAAGATGGAATACTCTCCACTTGCCTGGATGAGTGCAGCTCCAACAACACTCAAGAAGCTCGACACCATCCAGGACAAAGCAGCCCGCTTGATTGGCACCCCATCCACCACCCTAAACATTCACTCCCTTCACCACCGGCGCACAGTGGCTGCAGTGTGTACCATCCACAGATTGCACTGCAGCAACTCGCCAAGGCTTCTTCGACAGCACCTCCCAAACCCGCGACCTCTACCACCTAGAAGGACAAGAGCAGCAAGTAAATGGGAACAACACCACCTGCACATTCCCCTCCAAGTCACACATCATCCCGACTTGGAAATATATCGCCGTTCCTTCGTCGTCGCTGGGTCAAAATCCTGGAACTCCCTTCCAAACAGCACTGTGGGAGAACCTTCACCACACGGACTGCAGTGGTTCAAGAAGGCGGCTCACCACCACCTTCTCAAGGGCAATTAGGGATGAGCAATAAATGCCGACCTCACCAGCGACGCCCACATCCCATGACGAATAAAAAAAATATCAGATGGAAAATGTCAACTCACCGCTAAATCAGTTAAAGCTCGACAGAGAGATTTATTTAATTTTGTGGTTCTAAAACAAACTTTTCTGTTTGAGGCACTGAGTTAAGTCAAACAACATTAAAAGAAGGTAGATGATTGGGAATTGCTGTGCAATTAATTTTAATTATATAAAAGAGTAATTGTTGCAATTCTGGACTCAGTGTTTGTACTCATTTTCTCCAGGAGTGGATGACCAATCATTTGACAGGCAAGGGTTAACCGGGGCTGGTGCTGTGAGTGAGGAAACCAAACCCCCTCCCCCAATCTATTGCTGGTAATGGTTGGTTGCAGTGCTTCAGCCTGTCTTTAACCTGATGCTGGAGGCGGTGTCATTGGGTGCAGTCTGAAATTTGCACTTGCGTGAACTTGAGGTAACTGGCTTTTGGGGAGCTAGCAATGGCGAGCCAAAGTTGAGGCCAGAATGGGATCTACAGGGCGCTAAGTGTCTAACTGGAATGCATGGTCAGAAGCTCCGGGCATCTGACCCATTCTGGGCCGCCAACCTTGCACACAGCCACCACCTGGGGTCAGAAATAAAGGGCCCGAATTTAGCAGGCCTGCGGGTTCCCAGCGGGTGGTCCTCCGGGAGCGTGGTCAACACGCTCGGCGAAATTAGTGGGTTGCCCACGCGATCGTTGCAGGCAACCCACTAATAGGAATCAATTACCTGCTCCTCCGGGGTCCACGGCGCTGGCCTGCGCGTCGGTCGGGCTGCGCATGCGCAGTACGATCTGTCAGCTGGAGGCTCTCTAGTTAAAGGGGCAGTCCTCCACTGACAGATGCTGCAACCAATGGGACAAATTGCAGCATGGAGCAGCCCAGGGGGAAGGCTGCTCCCAGTTTAATGATGCCTCACCCCAGGTATCATCAGATGGGGTGAGGAGGAGTGGGAGGACACAGATCTTCCCCCCGGCGGGCGGGAGGAAGCGGTCTGCCTCTGCCACCAAGAAGGCCTGGCTCGAGGTGGCAGAGGGGGTCACCTGCGCCACCAACATATCGCCCACCTGCATACAGTGCAGGAGGCGCTGCAATGACCGCAGTAGGTCAGCCGCAGTGAGAACACAAAGTCTTTCCCCTACACTCCGTCTGCCACAACACTGCCCCCACCCCACATCTCCTTCGGCACCGCCAACACTATTCTGTCACATCACCCTTCATACCCACTCACACCCCATCCTCATCTTACCTCCACCTACTCACCTCGCCAGTACTCACCCTGCCACTAACACGCAACCCACTCCTCATACAATCTCATTGCTCCATCCCATACTCACCCTCTCGTGCATCTCCCTCACGGCCAGCCTCACTCAACCTGCCACCACCTGTGCTGCAGCCACAGGGCATGCATCACATATGTGCAGTAGGCAGCGTAAGGCAAACGTCTCGTCAGCATGAAGGGGGTGCACAAGGGTGTCTGAGGGTTTGTCATGGGTGTTACCCATATTGAATTTCAGAGCAACAAACAGCACACATTATATTGACACCACCACTGCCATGTCTCCGCGAATCCTGTCCGTTGTGTCCAATAATGCCCGCTCCTGGGTATCACTATGAGGACCCACCACTGATGCCACCCATCGTGTTACTGCAGAGTAGGTGCAGGTGTATTTGCAGGGCTCGTCCGCGCAGACGACTGAGAGACATCGGCGGTGTAGCCGGCTGCACCCTGGAAGGATGTGGAGGAGAAGGTGTGGAGGGCAGTGGTGACTTTGCCAGCGACAGGTAAGCAGTTGGTGCTGGGGCCAGCCAGGAGCAGCTCGGCATGAAAGAGGTGCAGATCTCCACGACTACATGTCGAGCGAATCTGCGCCTCCCTGTGCACTGCTGCTCGGAGAGGTCCGGGGAGCTGCGCCTCGGTCTGTGGACCCTGTGGCGAGGGTAGTGCCCTCTGCAACGCGTCTCTCTCTGCGGTAGCCCTCCCTCCTGCTGTGCAGGTGGGCGTGCAACAACACCGTGTTGGGGGATCCACGTCTCTGCGGCGGACGGCGTGGACTGCGAGGCTGCTGGTGCTGGTCATGCGCTTCGTCCTCCGAGGGTCTCCACACACCACCCAACTGGCAGGTGTTGGTCTGAGGGGTTGTGCAGGGTAGGTGTGTGGTTCCTCGGACTGGGGCTGCGGTTTCGTGTCGGTCTGTCCTCTGGCTTGGCGGGGGGTGGTGGAGGGCAGGGGTTGCCCTATGTGACGCGGTGGCCTCCTGCGTGGGTGAGGGCTCTCCCCCGTGGAGCGCACCTTTGCACCTGCCACAGGCTGCTGGCTGCAACACGCCTGGTTGGAGGGAGACTGTTTCCCCCAGTGTGGGAAACTCACTGCCTTGAACCGAAAATCCCACACTTCCTCTTTTGACAGCTGCTTCAGCTCATTAACTGACCACAACGAGCAACGAGCAAGGTAAGTACTCTCAAGTGGAACCCCGCTGGCGTTAATTGTCTGCGGGATTCCCACCAGCGGGGCTTGCGCGCGCAGCCCCGCACGTCAGCGCGGTACCCGGAAGTGGCCGGGATTTCGTCGCGATCCGGTCACGTGACCGGAGATCGGGATTTTCGGGGCCACCCCGCTGGGAACCCGCCGGAAACACGATCCTAAAATCGAGCCCAAAGTGCCTAGAGTCTGATGGATACATTTTTGGCAGACGGCAAACAGCAGGGAACCAAGGCTGCGGCCAATGACACTTATCGGGGGGATTGCGGAGAGAAGCAAGATATTGTCGGGAGCCAAGGCTGTGGCAAAGGAGTAGATAAGTGAGGGGTGGGGGAGCGAGCACGCTATCCGCCGCAACAACTGAATCCCCAGATGGGGAACAGCACCAGCAGAGCTAGCTAAGGGCATGGAAAGCGGCTGCGTCAGTCACATCGGAACCAATAGCACTGGTGGGACAAAGGAGGCTAAACATCGAAGTCTTGGAGCTCCAGGAAACCTGTAAGGTGGCAAAACTTAAAATAAATGATTTATAGGTAAAATTTACTCCTTATTTGCTATATTAACCCTTGCCAATATGGCTGATACATAGCGGGCTCAGAAAATTTAACTGCTCCACATAGCACATGGTGGCTAGAGCTTGCAAGTGCGTGGAGACTTAAAGCAGTACTTTTTAAACTGTACTCTCACTATAAAATGGCAGCTGTTGTGTCACACCAGGTATTATGTGACATGAGGAGATATGAAACCTTTCGCATTGAAAACTCGTCAGCGACTCCTTCAGGTGTAACGGGTATTGTGAACGTTATAATGGGAATTTCCATCAAAGGAGGTTGGCATAGGGGTTATCAATGCAATGTGTGCCTCATGTACTTGATTTAATATACAATAGATATTTGTTGAAGACTGCAGCATGGTTTTCACTATAGGTGACGAGCCAACAAGCATACAATTCCCACAGATAATGGCATGACAATTTAAGCTCTCTCCCAACTCTTAGGCATCATATTAAACACAATTGGAAATTGAACTGAAGGGTACAAAGCCTGCCATATACAGCCCAGAACAAGAGGCCTCTAAACAAAGAGCTGTCAATCAATTAAGTTCAAAAGCACAATGGAGCATCTGAAGCATAAAGACTCTTGACAAGTCAAAGTCCACGTCTATTCCAGGCCTTGTACATCCATGAATGTTTTGACAAGGCACTATCACATTAGCCCGAGGACAAGGATTCTGCATCCCATCTGATCAGCAAATCCGAGCCCATTGGCCTGTGCAATTTTGACTCTCCAGGGACAGCCCTCTGTTTTGTGAGCAGCAAGGCTAAACAGATTCCACCTCAACATTATCAATTCAAAATACATAATGCTGAAATGTTACAGTTTGTAGCAGGATGGACCTCTGCTGCCATCACAAATGGTTTCCACCTTTCAGGTTTTCATGCTGCTTTGGTGAGCGGAGCAGGGGTCAGTTACCATCATCTCTTCACAGTGAATTTGCCTTGTCCTCTGCTAAAGGTGCAAACTTTTCACTGGTGTGTGGCTTGACTTGTGCTGGCTGCCCATCTCCTTGGGTGGCATCAAGTGGTCATTCTTCACGTATCAGCTCAGACAGATTTGACTCTTCTAAACAGACATCCATACGCGCTCTTCCAATGCGGGTAGAGACTGGGGGATAATTTTAACCCTCAAGAACGGGTAAGTTGGGGGTGGGTGGGAGGGAGGTTAAAATAAAAGCTTTTTGGAGAGGGACCACATCCCGGCTCCAACGCGCCCACATCCGGGTTTAACCCAGTCGCGTTTGGATGCGCGGGCACAACAGACACCCGGAAGTCCTGCCGGCGCTGATATTTAAAGGGCCAATTGACGTACTTAAAGCACTTAAGGGTATTAAATTTTTATGGATTCAGCAAGACAAACGATTTTAACTTGTGTCTCTTATAGCCTCTGAAACACTCCATGGAAACAGAGGCGAGTTGCAGCCAACGCTCATTTGGACCTTATTTGAATAAAAGGTGAGGTTTTGCGGAAGGGCACTCAGTTCTCTCAGACAAATCTTTGGCTGGGAGTTTTTTTGTGTTGAGACTGAGAATTCTTGTGTTCAGACAAATTTACCTACATTTTGGAGCCCCTCAAACTGACATCAGGATGAGGGGCGCAATCAATCTATTCCACAGTACATCTGAGAAGGAGGCATATCACTATCGGCAGCAGGCATGGCATGAAGTTCTGGGGTCTGCAGGTGCACAAGACAGAGGTGCGCCACAATGACCTGGAGAAGAACAGAGAGGGGACCAATGGAGGGGCTGAGGTCGCAGGAGACACTACCCACGTGAGAGGGTCTACAGGCAGAGGCTGAGCCTCCTGGACCTCTCTGAGGAGCAGTGCCTACGCAGGCTCAGACTGAGTAGGCAGGTGGTCGCAGACATCTGCACATTCCTTCATGCAGAGCTGCTCCTGGTTGGGCCTGGTGGCCATGTATTGTCCATAACAGTTAAAGTCACCACTGCCTCAATTTCTTCATACGACAAGTGACAGATGGCTTGATTGCCAGGGCATCCGACTACGTCAACTTCCCCTGTGACTACATCAGCCAGACTGAGAAGGCAGTGGGTTTCGACTCTCTGGCTGGCTTCCCATGGGTGCAGGGCGCAATTGATTGCACACACGTAGCAATACGAGGACCTCCACATGAGCCAGGACTGCTCATCAACCAAAAGGGATATCACTCCATCAATGCACAGCTGGTTTGCGACCACCGGAGGAGGTTTATGCAGGTGTGTCCCAAATTCCCTGGCAGCTGCCATTATTCCTTCATTTTGCGGGAGTCCAACATCCTGGACATACTCCACGCACAAGACAGACTTAAGGCTGGCTCCTTGGAGACAAGGGATAGCCCCTGCAGATGTGCCATGACACCTGTGACTAACCCCACCGACGAGGCACAGCAGTGGTACAACAACAGTCATATGATGACCAGGTCTGTCATTGAACAAGCCATAAGTGTTATAAACTGGATAGCCAGGTGGTGAAGAATAGAATTCTAGAGCCTAGTCTTCAGTTGCTTCCAAGCTTTAATTCAGATTACACCCACCCTAACTAAGCTCGCCTATAAAAAGGATACAAGAGTCCCCAATTGATACCCACCACCTGAGTACAATTAACACTAATTGATATAAATCATACCATTAATAGAAATGTTGAAGATGCACGTCAGGTGCCTGGATAGATCTGGGGGAGCAATTCAGTACTCGTGTGCAGAATAATAGTCATGTGTTGCATCCTGCACATCGCTCAGCAGAGAGGATTACAGGTGGAGGAGCTCGAATGCGCTAATGAAGCATCCTCGTTTGCCAGCAACATTGAAGAAGAGGAGGAGAATGATGATGATGAAGATGGGGAAACCATCGCCAGAGCAGCGGCGCACATGGCTGCCCATGATTCACTCATATCTAACAGTTTCTCATAATGAGATCTGCAAATTGAAGACTGTGACTACTCAGACCACCTGGAGCAACCATAACCACCAGCCCCACTAGCCCCCCCCACCGTTTGCCCAAAACAGTCCTTCAACCACGCATACACCCACTGCTCACACGCCCAATGGGTGGCATCATGTCTTGGCATTCATGATGAAGCACATGTAAGGGCAATTTCACAAAAGGGACTCAAGAATGGGCAAGACGTGGCAGTGGTGGTGAGAATTACAACATTTAATGTGAATTTACCAAAATCAAGAATAAATGAAAAACATGACATTCCATCAGATACCCTTGTGCATACCCTTGGTGATTACAAAACCTTAGCCTTCCTCTTCCTACAGCTTCTACATGGTGCATCCCCTGTGGCTTCAGCAGAGGTAGCGGGAGGTTGCTCAGATTCATGCCTTGACCACTGAGATGCTCTTGGCCTACGGCCTCTGGGTTTTGGAGCCCATAAGGGCCCCGCCATAAACTGCTCCATCTGCACCCGTGCAGGGGCAGACTCAGACATCGGGAGACTGGTTTGGGGGGGGGAGGGGGAGAGAGGGGGGCAACGGGTGAGTCATGGGAGCATTTTGAGTGGAGTCCCCACTTCCATGTCCCCTTTCGCCATCATCTCCCTCCCGGGCTGGCGCAACACCACTCCCACCACTCTGCTGGCCAACAAGCTGGTAAGGAGATGTGCCGCTTTCTAAGGCTCGAATGAAGTTTCTGTCTGCCTATTTAAGGCAGGAGACATGTTGGCATCCAGATGCAAAAGACCTATTTGAGAGACATGCTTGAAGGGAGGCTGCCACTCTCTCCATCGAAGACATTCCCGCACTTAACCTGCGCCACCAATCCACCAGCGATGGAGTTGGACTCCTCCATCCTATCCGCTATTATAGAGACTGTGCGTGACACCTTTTCCATTACTTCACACAGGTGGACCTGTACATCGATCATTCTCACTCTCAACGATGGACCCTGGGCTTCAGTATCTGTGTCCAGCTGAACAGAGCTTAGAGAGGAGTGCGCCCCCGACACGGACTCTCCACAGCTGCCCCTGCCACCAGTGTCTGCTCGTGCACACTTGTGAGTGTTGAATCATCAGGTGACAACGCAACTATCTGGCTGATATGACCCACTGAGGTGTGAGTATCTGTGCTGGTGCGTGGATGGACGTCGTGTGATGGTGCGCCCTCAGAGGAATTGAGATCCTCTGAGGAATTGCTCTCTTCCATGGTGCCTACCTCCGCATCAATCCATGAAGGCCCTGGAAGACAACATAAAGCAATATTAAATAAACAGCGGAGAAGTTACAAACTTTCCAGTGAGCATACTGAGGTGTGCAACAGGTCAATCATTAATAACATCAATTCATGATGTGTGTGAAGGATGTTAAAGTTCTGTCTGTGGGGTTGCCAGTCTCGCCATTTCTGATGGCCAGGCATGCAACTGTGCCACTTATGTCCATCGCTTCCTCCTCCCCATCTGTCAAGGGTACTATTTGTGGTGGCCGCCCTCCAGTTCTACTCCTCTCCTCTGCATTTTGCGCTCTCTTCTACAAGGGGAGAAAGAACAGACGTGCGAGTGACCGAAGGTGACATGTTCACCCGATGGATGCATTGCTTTAGGTGAGGCTGCCAATGAAGCAGATGCATCAGAGGGCGACTATCAGACAGATCCATCACATTACATCAGGATTGGTGTGAGTGGGAGTGGTGGGTTCACAAATGGGAAGGTGAGGAAGTGCACAGAAAGTGAAGGAAAGTTGATGATGAGATTTACCTGGTTGTGAGGAGTGATGTGATGGAGTAGGCTTGGCAAGTCAGAGTTGTGGGGGGGGGGTGGTTCTTGTCACAGGATGTGGGTGAGTCACCAAAATTACTCACTTTTCCTGACCTGGTTAGGTTATTAAATCGCTTTCTGCATTGCACCCATGACCTGTGCACCGTGCTCTAGCTGCTGATCTCCTCTGCCACCTCCAGTCATGCCTTCTTGGTGGCAGAAGAAGGGTGCTTCTTTCTATCTGGTATAGGACTTCCTTCCAGCTTCTGACACCAGCCAGTAGCAACTCAAGGGAGGAGTCGCGGAAACGGGGTGCTGCCTTTGCCCTATGATGCTGCATTCTGGAATTATCTTCCTTTCTCCTTCAAAATCCATTGTTGCAACGGCCCTTTAAATACCCCAGTTCACAGCACATCATTCAGGTGAGCAGTACGCCTGCTGCACAGCTTGGAGGTGCAAAACCAGGGAGTAAAATTAAGGGCTTTCAATTCAGTCGCGATCGCTCTAACTGATGCGCAAAAAATGGGTTTCCCACCCGCTGACTTCCCACTGCCATGTTAAAATCATGCCCCAGGAGTGAGAACCCTGACTTCCCCCCACACCCCTCCGTAGCCTAGGGTTGTCAAGACCGATTGTCGAGACACCACCAGTGCCTGACTGAAATTAGTTAACCAAAGTTATGAAGTTGGTAATCATTTTCAGCATTCAAAATTAGTACAACAACAACTTGCATTTACATAGTGCTTTTAATGTAAAACGTCCCAAGACGCTTCATAGGAGCAATTATCAAACAAAATTTGACACCGAGCCACATAAGGAGATATTAGGTCCGGTGACCAAAAGCTTGGTGAAAGAGGTAGGTTTTAAGGAGCGTCTTAAAGGAGGTGAGAGAGGTAGAGGCGCAGAGGTTTAGGGAGGAAATTCCAGAGCTTAGAGCCTAGGCAGCTGAAGGCACGGCCGCCAATGGTGGAGCAATTAAAATCAGGGATGCACAGGAGGCAAGAATTGGAGGAGCACAGAAATCTCGGAGGGTTGTAGGGCTGAAGGAGGTTACAGAGCTAGGGAGGGACGAGGCAATGGAGGGATTTGAAAACAAGGAAGAGAATTTTAAAATTGAGGTATTCCCGGACCAGAAGCCAATGTAGGTCAGCGAGCGTAGGGGTGATGGGTGAACGGGACTTGGTGCGAGTTAGAATACGGGCAGCTCAAATTTATGGAGGGTGGAAGATGGGAGGCCAGGAAAGCACTGGAATAGTCAAGTCTGGAGGTAACAAAGGCATGGATGAGGGCTTCAGCAGCAGATGAGCTGAGGCAGGGGCAGAGACAGGCAATGTTACGGAGGTTGAAGTAGGCGGTCTTGGTGACAGAGCGGATATGTGGTCGGTAGCTTATCTCAGGGTCAAATCGGATGCCAAGGTTGCGATCGGTCAAGAACGATGAATATTGTCAAGCACGATGAATACCGTCAAGCACAGCCAAGGATATGGGGTAGTTTCCTGACTCTGTGCTCCCAACAGGGAGCTTCACCTGCCTGGAATATGTATAGAAATTTAGGCATGATTTGCCAATTAGGAAGCTGTGGACTGTGCATGTTCAAATTTCCAATATGTGTTCCGAGCAGACAAGTTGTCCCACCGGGAGCCTGAAATCGGAGGATTATGCCTATTTATTCTAGGGAGCAAAATGATAGTGGGACAGAAATATCAAATTCAGGATTAGTTTGTCACCTGTCCAGTCTACGGCTAGGCCGTCAGATTTGCCTGGGCTGTCTGGAAATTTGTGTATCAGACATGAAAATTCTGACTTTTAAAACTAAAACTAAAAATATGAAATGGAGGCCTAATTTATGGAGGTTTTCAATTAAATTCCACCAGCAAAAAAAAACCTCAGAACCGAAGCTGTCATCCAACACCCCGATCTGCCTCATCCCACCCGCTTCCAGGTCAACCAAGTGAATTTGGGTTCATAGAACAAAACTCGGTTCATAGAACAAAACTCTTGGATCTGAGTGTCAAATCCAAGCACACATTTTCTTTTCTTGCCAGTTTTCACCCCTCCCCTCCTGAAGGCATTAACTCTTTAAGGTGCAGTCCCCACAGGTGTTGGTCTCCCTCTAGTACCTTACCCAAATGGCCATTATTCATGCATCATCCTTGACCATGATGGTTGGCAGGCAATTAGTTAGTAGGAGACTTCACAGTTGAGGCCTATTCAATCCTCACCTAATGACCACACATGCAGTCATCCAATAAAGGTTTCTGGATACCATATTTTCCTTTCCCTAAATAATGGATATTGAAGTCAATTGTAGTGACCCTACAATGGACGTGGCTGAGATCAGCTATCTCAGCATAGACCAGGGAAAAAAAATGGGACTTTCTTGATCTGTATGGCTCAGCTACTCACTGGATTATCTTGCTAAACAGAGGGAGCCATGTATGATCATATTACACACCACATTTTTGAACTGCAAGATAGTTAGATAATATACTTATAAATGCTGCTTTTCCACTATTTTGAACTTCTGAAACTTGTTGTCCAATCAGCCTACACAAAGATTACTTACTTGCAAAGCTGTCTTCAAAAGTAAGATAAAAACTGCTACACCAGTAAGCAAGATACAGACGAAGATCCCCTAAAGAGCCAAACCAACATTGGAGAAGGCAGAGACTCCGCAAGGAAGCAACTGTGATTATGGTGCAAGTGGTGGGCAGACCTGTGCTGTGGACCCAAATTGACTTGGCAATGGGTGGTTTAGACTGTGCAAACGTATTTCACGTAGGACCCTTACAACTAGAGGGAGGAGACATTCAATCCATAAGACTGGACCGGATTCAAACCCAAGTTGCAGAGGTGAGAAGACAGTGTGCAAATTCACTGCACTACCCAATCTCAATATCACCACTCTTGAAATCAAGTTTTATGTTGTTCAACCCTGAAACGATGTTTCAAATCAAATAGAAATATATCTTAGAGGCAATGTTCAAAAACAGATCTCTCATCAGCTGAATATCAAAAAAGCACTCAAATTGCCCAAATTTATCTTTTGTAAGGTTTTGTGACAAACATGATTAACTGTGCTTGAGTGTGCAGCCAACACGGCATGATCTAAAAACAACTGGAAAATTATACAATAGTGGTATATAGGTATTTAACAAAGATCAGACTACCTACCACCATTACATTTTGAAGAGCCCTTCTCACTAACATTTAGAGTAAATGTAGGGGAAATGTAGTATAAAGAACTCCTCTCATATATGTATCCTTAAGGAGCTGTCCTAAAATCTACTATTTTGTAGGAAATATTGCTAATTTTAGTGTATTTTTCTAGCTTGAGGCGACTCATCACTTTCAGTTTCCTTTCTCATCAGCACCCTGCTAGCATGAGCGACATTCATGGAATCACCGAATCCCAAAGGATTGGTGTCCAGGTCTATCCTGAGTGCCTCAGAAGGCAGCACAATAAGTCAGGACAATTTAGCATTACCCAGTTTATACTTCATCTTCTCCACTCAGATGCCTCCTAATTGTCTAGGAGAAAAAGGACAGCAACAAACATAGGAACCGAACCATGTAGAACTAATTGACTGTAATGTTTGAAACTGGAGTTCGGGTATTTTTTCTTTAAATGGTTGACTGGCAAGAAAGAAAGACACAGCAAACAGGACTTAATGTAGGTTTCTGCAGCTAACTGGTAAGTTACCCAAATACCTTCAGCAGCACAATAACTCATCTCAACACCAGTTCCAACAGTAGCACTAGAATCTGCCCCACTCTCAAATACCAGCTCCACCAGCAGCACAATATCCCATCTCACTCGCAAATACCAGTTCCACCAGCAGCACAATATCCCATCTCACTCGTAAATACCAGCTCCACCAGCAGCACAATATCCCATCTCACTCGTAAATACCAGCTCCACCAGCAGCACAATATCCCATCTCACTCGTAAATACCAGCTCCACCAGCAGCACAATATCCCATCTCACTCGTAAATACCAGCTCCACCAGCAGCACAATATCCCATCTCACTCGTAAATACCAGCTCCACCAGCAGTACAATAAAAAGGCCGCTAATTTAGTTTTCACGGACAAAATCATAGAATACAATCCTCAAAACATGGGTAAGAATCCCACGTAATAACAACACAATTTGACTTATTCAGTAACCATAAATCAATGGCCCTGTCAATAACCTGTATTGCTAACTCTTCTGTCACCTATACAACTTGTCCCATCAAAAAGTGACTCCTCTAACAGGGAAGAGAAAACTATAGGGTGCACAAATAGGACCTAGCACAGAGTCATACTGTCTACTCACAATATTATACAAACACAAGCTCTTGTCATGGCTCAGTTGCTAAAAGCAGCATCTAACGCTGCTTTTTGCTTTTTTTGACTCCCTCATGCCTCTAGGTAAATGCATTCAGGTTCTATCCCCACTTTGTGCTGGGTTATCTGGATAGTGGTTGGCATGCAATAATTGGTCTTAGTCTTTCTGGGCTAAGAAAGAATGGAAAAACAAAGTTCCACCCCCAGTCATCCATCCAGTGGAAAATAAAAAATAGGAGCAGGAGTAGGCCATACGGCCCCTCGAGTCTGCTCCACCATTCAATAAGATCATGGCTGATCTTTGACCTCAACTCCACTTTCTCACCCGATCCTCATATGCCTTGATTCCCCGAGAGTCCAAAAATCTATCGATCTCAGTCTTGAATACACTCAATGAAACAGCATCCACAGCCCTATGGGGTAGAGAATTACAAATATTCACGACCCTCTGAATGAAGAAATTCCTCCTCACCTCAGTCCGAAATGTTCGACCCCCTATCCTGAGACTATGTACCCTAGTTCTAGACTCTCCAGTCAGGGAAAACATCGTCTCAGCATATACCCTGTCAAGCCCTCTTCGAATCTTATATGTTTCAATGAGATCACCTCTCATTCTTCGAAACTCCAGAGAGTATAGGCCCATTCTACTCAATCTTTCCTCATAGGACAACCCTTTCATCCCAGAAATCAATCTAGTGAACCTTTGTTGCACCGCCACTAAGGCAAGTATATCTTTCCTTAGGTAAGGAGACCAAAACTGTACACAGTTCACCAGGTGTGGTCTCACCAAAGCCCTGTACGAATGCAGCAAGACTTCCTTACTCTTGTACTCCAACCCCCTTGCAATAAAGGCCAACATATCATTTGCCTTCCTAATTGCTTGCTGTACCTACATGTTAATTTTCTGAATTTCATGTACAAGAACACCCAAACCCCTCTGAACACCAACATTTATTAGTTTCTCACCATTTAAAAAATATTCAGTTTTTCTATTTTTCCTACCAAAGTCCTCATATTTCCCCACATTATAGTCTATCTGCTACCTTCTTGCCCACTCACTTAACCTGCCTATATCCCTTTACAGACTCTTTGTGCCCTGCTCACAGTTTATTTTCTAGCTAGCATTGTATCATCAGCATTATTGGATACATTACACTCAGTCCCTTCAACTAAGTTGTTAATGTAGATTGTAAATAGCTGAGGCCCAAGCACCGATCCTTGCGGCACCCCACTAGTTACAACCTGCCAACCCGCAAATGACTTGTTTATTCCGACTCTCTGTTTTCTGTCCGTTAACCAATCCTCGGTCCATGATAATATATTAGCCCAATCCCATGAGCCCTAATCTTGTGTAACAACCTCTTGTGTGGCACCTTATCGAATGCCTTTTGGAAATCCTAATATACTACATTCACTGGTTCCCCCTTATCTACCCTTCTAGTTACACCCTCAAAGAACTCTAATAGATTTGTCAAACACGATTTCCTTTTCATAGACTGCCTAATCATATTATGATTTTCTAAGTGTCCTGTTACGTTCTTAATAATACATCCTAGCATTTTCCCTAGTACTGATGTCAGGGTAACTGGCCTATAGTTCCCTATTTTCTCTCTCTCTCCTTTCTTGAATAGCGGGGTTACATTTGCTACCTTCCAATCCACGTGTGTGGACATCAGGTGAGGAAAAGATCTGACTTGGATATAATGCTCCACTCCCCATGGTCAAATAGTTTGCTGACATTTAGGCGTGATGTTGGAGGGTGACTCCTGCAAGCGGAACTGAACCCCAGTAAGAGTCAACTCCATCAGGAAAAAGTACCGCACAAACACATGGGACATACTGCATGCTGACCATGTGAATTGGCATCTTTTACTCACAGTGCTGTGGCTGTCTGCAGGGCTAACTGCAGATAGATAGATATAAAGTGAGCTTTCCAGTACTAAACAACAAGCTCTTCATCAATGACAAGAGAGAGAAGCTCTGGAGAAAACATCACAGAAAACACGTCACTGTGTAGAACGGTGAAAAATATAGTTTTGATACATGATATTTTTGACACTGTGGCGGCTTAAAATCAATATTGTGCACTTTTATAGAAGCTATCAGTGGAGGTTCCAGGAAATGTGCATTAAGGTATGTACAGAACCTTCTCAATTGCTGTTTCATATCTTACGATTAAATCAATTTACTAAACATTTATTATTGTTTTTTATTGAAAATGTTAGCATGTGCTGGAAGGGCACTGGAGAGATTTAATGTGCATTCTGTAAAATTCAATATTCCCGTTATATTTAACCTAAGTTATAAATTTCACTTGACCTGAGAAGAACAGGAATATATAAAATTTTATAGTCAGATGTCTTCCTTTCTCTCTTCCAAAAGTTCCATGGGCACTTGCAGCCCTCCAGTATCTTTCTTTCAAGTGTGAGCCTAGACAATGATTGTCTTAGATTTTTTAATTCTGGGGGTTGAGAGTGGGGGTGAGACGGAGGCAGCGGCATTAGAGCCAAGCCTAATCCTGCTGTCACCCAGCATCCATACATGGGCACTTTTCAACGAGGGTATTCAGACAGCAATCAAGATTAGGAACCCAAACTTATTTTACTCCTCTGTAGTCCAGAGGACAGTAATTGTAGCATCCCATTGCTGCCCTGGCTGACAGCTCAGTTAGTGCAGGCTGTGTACTTCCGGCTCCGCACCTGATCCCAATACTTCCATCTCCCTTTCAGACCCTTCCCTCCTCTCTCTGCCCCATTCCCTCATCCAGCCTTGCTAACTTTCATCTTGCCCCTTTTGGTTATTTTGACTCCCTCCACCCCAACCCCATTCACTACTCCTCAGCCTTCCCTCCGACCTCCACACCAGATTTGAATCCCTCCCAGAGCTCTATGCTTCTCTCGGCATTCTCCCATGGTCCCTTTGTGGCACAAGTTTCTGTCTCCTTTTGAATAGCAGCCCCAAGTGCTCCATCTTTCCAGCTTACAGATGTTCTTTCCAGCGAGCCCACTGGAGACTAACCTCATCAACCTTCTTCCATTCTCATCTCACCCATCACCACGCCTCTCCATATTTCCCTCTAGAATGTCTGCTCACTTGTGAAGAAGGCCCTTGCCATCCATAAACTTATTGTAGATGATTGTACTCTGACATCTTTGGCTCTCAAATGTGACACCTTGCCTATTCCCAATCTGGATACAGCAAAGGCTATGGGCCTGGACAACATCCTGGCTGTAGTGCTGAAGACTTGTGCTCCAGAACTAGCCGTGCCTCTAGCCAAACTGTTCCAATACAGCTACAACACTGGCATCTACCCGACAATGTGGAAAATTGCCCAGGTATCTCCTGTCCACAAAAAGCAGGACAAATCCAATCCAGCCAATTACCGCCCCATCAGTCTATTCTCAATCATCAGCAAAGTGATGGAAGGTTTCGTCGACAGTGCTATCAAGCGGCACTTACTCACCAATGCTCAGTTTGGGTTCCGCCAGGACCACTCGGCTCCAGACCTCATTACAGCCTTGGTCCCAACATGGACAAAAGAGCTGAATTCCAGAGATGAGGTGAGAGTGACTGCCCTTGACATCAAGGCAGCATTTGACCGAGTGTGGCACCAAGGAGCCCGAGTAAAATTGAAGTCAATGGGAATCAGGGGAAAACCCTCCAGTGGCTGGAGTCGAACCTAGCACAAAGGAAGATGGAGTGATTGTTGGAGGCCAATCATCTCAGCCCCAGGACATTGCTGCAGGAGTTCCTCAGGGCAGTGTCCTAGGCCCAACCATCTTCAGCTGCTTCATCAATGACCTTCCCTCCATCATAAGGTCAGAAATGGGGATGTTCGCTGATGATTGCACAGTGTTCAGTTCCATTCACAACCCCTCAGATAATGAAGCAGTCCGTGCCCGCATGCAGCAAGACCTGGACAACATCCAGGCTTGGGCTGATAAGTGACAAGTAACATTCGCGCCAGACAAGTGCCAGGCAATGACCGTATCCAACAAGAGAGAGTCTCACCACCTCCCCTTGACATTGAATGGCATTACCATCACTGAATCCCCCACCATTAACATCCTGGGGGTCACCATTGACCAGAAACTTAACTGGACCAGCCACATAAATACTGTGGCTATAAGAGCAGGTCAGAGGCTGGGTATTCTGCGGCGAGTGACTTACCTCCTGACTCCCCAAAGCCTTTCCACCATCTACAAGGCACAAGTCAGGAGTGTGTTGGAACATTCTCCACTTGCCTGGATGAGTGCAGCTCCAACAACACTTAAGAAGCTCGACACCATCCAGGACAAAGCAGCCCCACTTGATTGGCACCCCATCCACCACCCTAAACATTCACTCCCCTCACCACCGAGGCACTGTGGCTGCAGTGTGTACCATCCACAGGATGCACTGTAGCAACTTGCCAAGGCTTCTTCGACAGCACCTTCCAAACCCGCGACCTCTACTACCTAGAAGGACAAGGGCAGCAGGCACATGGGAACACCGCCACCTGCACGTTCCCTTCCAAGTCACACACCATCCCGACTTGGAAATATATCGCCGTTCCTTCATCGTCGCTGGGTCAAAATCCTGGAACTCCCTTCCTAACAGCACTGTGGGAGAACCTTCACCACACGGACAGCAGTGGTTCAAGAAGGCGGCTCACCACCACCTTCTCAAGGGCAATTAGGGATGGGCAATAAATGCTGGCCTCGCCAGCGACGCTCACATCCCATGAACGAATAAAATAAAAAGCCTTCTTGCCTGGCTACAATTTCCACCACCTGCCCTGCTCAAACCACCATGGTGGCAGTGTGGCCCTTATCAAGTTACACCTTGGTATATCCTTCTTCTCATCTGGCATCTTCAAGCACCTTACCCTGTTCCACCCCCTCGCTTCTCCTTTAAAATCCTCATCATGTACCACCTCACCAAATCCCATCCCAAGTTTTTCCCAGATATCCTCTCTTCTTTCTTCCCTCAACCTCTGCACTAAGCAACTCTGATCCTTGGTGTTTTCAATCTCCACCTCAGCTCCCCTTGCACTCTCTCCTCTGAATTCATTTCTCTCCTGTCCTCCCTAAACCTCTTCCTCTATAAAACAATCCTGCCAACCCCTCAAACTTGCCATCAGTGGTGGTCTCTACACCCATGCTTTTGACCAATAATGAGGTCATCTCCGATCATTTCCTTGTATCCCCCACCACCATCTTCTTCAATGCCACTTCCTTCTGCATCCACCATTGGAAAAACTCTTTCCCAGCCATACTGAAACTCCCAAGTGCCTAGCCTTTGGTCCTCCATTCAGCCTGCTAACCCTACAAGTGCTGATATGCGCAACCAGACGCTCACCTCCACCTTCGATATCCTTGTCCCTAGTAAAATCTTCACGTCATCCCTGTCATTCTGCTTGGTAGAGCACAATCTTTTCTCCCTTAAGGTGCAAAGTTGAATGTATCTGGTACAGAACTGGCTTAGCCACTCATCGCCAGATTGCATTAAGCTCTACTGGATCTCATCAAGCTCCACTGGATCTCATTCTCATCTGCCAAAACTGCCCACTCCTCTAGGATCATACTGGAGGGCAAAGCCCAGGCTCCTTTCCTTCATGACCTATCATTTCCTTAAACCCCCCTCCCCTGCCCCTCCACCCTGACCTCCAAGTGTGGGGATTGCAGATGGATTTCTCCATCACCAAAAGGACCTCTGTTGCTTCACTACCTTCCCCTTGGCCAGTAAGCCAAGCCTCCACCCAGTCCTCCTCCCACTCTAGCCATAGTTTCCTGTCCATGAGAGCTAGCTCCTGCTCCCTTAACCCTATTCATATTAAAATCGTGACTACCTAACTTCCCTTCCTGGCCCCCATGCTACCTAATAGTCTAAATGGTTTCCTCACAGACATTGCCCCCGTCACTTTCAAAATCACCCATATCAGTCCCCTCCTCAAAAAACACCTAATTAATTACATCCCTATCTCCAACCTCCCTTTTCTCTCCAAGGTCCTTAAACGTCTTATTCCCTTCCATACCCGTGCCCATCATGCCCAAAATTCCCGTTTGAATCCGTCCAATTAGGTATTCAGTCCTCCTAGAGCACTAAAATGGCCTTATCCAAAGTCATGAATGACCGTTTCTGTGACTGTGACCATGGTGCATTATCCCTCCTCATGCGCTCTGCAGCCCTTAAACCAGTCGACCACACCAACCTGCTCTAAAGCTTCTCCTCTATTACTGAATATAACCAGAGTGTCACCAGCAATGGCTTCTCTTCCCACTCCAGCACCATCACTTCTGGAATTCCCCAATGATCCATTCTTGGCCTGCTCTTCTTCCTCTATATGCTGCCCCTTGGCAGCATCATCTACAGACACAGGGGGTGAATTTCTGCAGGGTTTCTCCCACTCGTCCGGTGTGTTTAACCCACTTTTCCAGGTTTTGCGGCTCTTCCATCCCAAAGCTTCAGAGGACAAGCGGGAGATCCCCCCAATGAAATGCACCCCCACAGGGTCAGCTTCTACACGTACACTGATGACACCCAGCTCTTCCTCTCCTCCATCTCTTTTGACTGCTTCACTGCCTCTGTCCTGTCAGACCACTTGTCCATCTTGGATGAGCTGTAACTTCCTCCATTGTCTTCAGCCCCCAACATAAACTCTGTACGCTTGCCACTTCCATGACTACCATCTCAAGTTGAACCAGACTATTTTGCATACTGTTTAACCCTAAGTTGAGCTTCTGATTCTACATCGTTTATATGAAAAAGACCGCTTACTTCCACCTCCTTAACATTGTCCACCACCGCCCTACCTCAAACCATCTGCGTTCGTCATTTCCAAACTCGATACTCCAATTCTCTCCTGGCTAGCCTCCCATCCTCCACCCTCTAAACTTCAGCTCATCGATAACTCTGGCGTCCTCTTCTGCAACATGTTTTGCTCGCCCATCATCCTGCCCTCACTGACTTACATTGGTTCCTGGTCCCCCAACTCCTCAAATTTTAAATTTTCATCCTTGTGCTTAAATCTCCCCAATCCCTATCTCTGTAAACCTTTCCAGCCCTACACCTGCTCTGAACTTTCTGTTTCTCTGCCTCTGGTACATTCCCCCTTCCCTTTGCCCCACCATTGGCAATCATGCCTTCAGCCACCCAGACCTCCACACCCTGGAATTCCCTCCCTAAACCCCTCCACCTCTCTACCACCCTCTCCTCTTTGAAGACTCCTCGTTAAATCCCATCCCTTTGAAGAAGCTTTTGGTTCAAATTAAAAACCTCAAAGATAATAATCTTTGGATTACTACCTGAGCCATGTGCAAATTGGCATGGGGACAAACAGATTAGATGATTAAATGCGTGGCTGAAAGAGTGGTGTGGGAAGCAGAGGTTTCAATTCATGGGGCCCTGATAATAAAGGATGAGATAAAGACAGTAGTGAGAAAATCAGGAAGTAGAATCATTATGAGTAGAGATAAGAAATAACAAGGGGCAGAAAACACTGGTGAGAGCAGTTTATAGATCCCTGAACAGTAGTTATAGCGTTGGACAGAGTACAAATCAGGAAATTAGAGAAGCATGTAACAAGGGTAATGCAATAATCATGGGGGACTTCAATCTTCATGTAAACCAAATTGGCAAAAGTAGTTTGGAGGTCGAGTTCATAGAATGCATTCGAGACAGTTTTCTAGAACAATATGTCGAGGAACCAACAAGGGATCAGGCTATTTTAGATCTAGTATTGTGTAATGAGACAGGGTTAATTAATAGTCTTATAGTTACGGATCCTCTGGGGCAGAGTGATCATAATATGATAACATTTCATATTGAGTTTGAGTGATGTAGTTCAGTCCGAAACTAGGGTCTTAAATTTAAACAAAGCCAATTACACAGGTATGAGGGGTGAGTTGGCTAAGGTAGATTGGGAAATTAGATTAAAAGATATGATATGGTAGATAAGCAATGGCAAACATTTAAATAAATAATTCATATTGCTCAACGAATATACATTCCCTTGAGGAATAAAAACTCCACGAGAAAAGTGTTCTAACCAGGGCTAACTAGAGAAGTTAAGGGTAGTATCAAATTAAAAGAAGAGGCTTATAATGTTGCCAAAAAGAGTAGTAAGCCTGAGGATTGGGAGGGTTTCAGAAATCAACAAAGGATGACCAAGAAATTGATAGAGGGAGAAAATTGAATGAGAGTAAACTCGCAAGAAATATAAAAACAGATTGTAAGAGTTTCTACAAGTATGTAAAAAGGATGAGAGTACCAAAAGTAAACATGGGCCCCTGAGAGGCAGAGATAGGAGAAATTATAATGGGGAATAAGGAATGGCAGAGACGTTAAACAAATATTTTGTATCTATCTGCACAGTAGAAGAAACAAAAAACATACTGGAAACAGTGGGGAACCAAGGGTCTAATGAGAGTGAGGAACTTAAAGTAATTAAGCTTAGTAAAGAAAAAGTACTGGAGAAATTAATGGAATTAAATGCCGACAAATCCCCTGGACCCGACGGCCTACATCCTAGGGTTTTAAAAGAGGCGGCTTCAGAGATAGTGGATGCACTGGTTTGATCTTCCAGAATTCCCTCGATTCTAGAACAGTCCACATGGATTGGAAGGTAGCAAATGTAACCCCGCTATTCAAGAAAGGAGGGAGAGAGAAAACAGGGAACTAAAGGCCAGTTAGCCTGATATCAGTATTAGGGAAAATGCTAGAATCTATTATTAAGGACGTAGTAACAGGGCACTTAGAAAATCATAATATGATTAGGCAGTGTCAATACTGTTTTATGAAATGAAAATCGTGTTTGACAAATCTATTAGATTTTTTTTGAGGGTATAACTAGCAGCATAGATAAAGGGGAACCAGTGGATGTAGTATATTTGGATTTTCAAAAGGCATTCGATAAGGTGCCACACAAGATTAGGGCTTATGGGTTTGGGGTAATGGATTGAGAATTGGTTAACGAACAGAAAACAGAGTAGGAATAAACGGGTCATTTTCAGCTTGGCAGGTTGTAACTAGTGGGGTGCCGCAAGAATCAGTGCTTGGGCCTCAGCTGTTTACAATATAGATCAATGACTTAGACGAGGAGACTGAGTGTAATGTATCCAAGTTTGTTGACGATACAAAGCTAGGTGGGAAAGTAAGCTGTGAGGAGGACACAGAGGCTGCAAAGGGATATGGACAGGTTAAGTGAGTGGGTGAGAAGGTGGCAGATGGAGTGTAATGTAGGGAATTGTGAGGTTATTCACTTTGGTAGAAAGAATAGAAAAGCAGAATATTTTTAAAAGATGAGAGATTTAGTAAACATTGGTATTCAGAGGGATTTGGTTGTCCTTGTACACAAATCACAGAAAGGTAACATGCAGGTACAGCAAGCAATTAGAAAGGCAAATGGTATGTTAGCCTTTATTGCAAGGGAGTTGGAGTATAAGAGTAAGGAGGTCTTGTTGCAATTATACAGGGCTCTGATGAGACCACACATGGAGTACAGTGTACAGTTTTGGGCTCTTTACCTAAGGAAGTATATACTTGCCTTAGAGGGGGTGCAACAAAGGTTCACTAGTTTGATTCCTGGGATGAGGAGGTTGTCCTATGAGGAGAGAATGTGTAGAATGGGCCTATATTCTCTGGAGTTTACAAGAATGAGAGGTGATCTCAATGAAATGTATAAAGTTCTTACAGGGCTTTGCAGAGTAGATGTTGAGAGGCTGTTCCCCTGGCTGGAGAGTCTAGAACTAGGAGTCATAGTCTTGAGATAAGGGGTCGGCCAGTTAGGACCGAGATGAGGAAACATTTCTTCACTCAGAGGGTTGTGAATCTTTGGAATTCTGTACCCCAGAGGGCTGTGGATGTTCAGTCGTTGAGTATATTCAAGACTGAGATTGATAGATTTTTGGACACTAAGGGAATCAAGGGAAATGGGGATAGGGTGGGAAAGTGAAGTTGAGGTAGAAGATCGGCCGCAAGGGGCCATAGGCCTAATCCTGTTCCTATCTCTTATGTTCTTATGTCATCCCTCCTAATATCGATTTCTTTGGCTCAGTGTCCACTTTTCTCCCTTACACTTCTCTGAAGTGGCGTGGAACATTTTTCTATGTTAAATATAAGTTGCTGTTGATGTATGGAGCATTACCAAACTACAAGCTATGTTTACATACTGAGCCAGAGAAAGCGGTTTTAAGAGAAGTCTTTCTCTTATCTGCAAAAGATCCATTATATGTTATCTCATATCTGTCAACATCTTAATGTTTTCAGACAGTCAGTCAAGGAGCAAGGGTATGCACTATTCTAATTAGCTGGTGTCTGAAAGGGTGGAAGGAAAGCTGGCTCCTCCGATGGATCTGTTGAAAAAGGCAATGTGTAGCTGAAATGTACAGGCCAGGAAGGTGCCAGTTTTGATTCCTGGGCCGTGCTGAGTTAACTCAGCTCAGTTGAGTGTGGTATTGGTCTCTGTGCTCCTGGGCTGGGGAGAGGGCAATCAGCTGTAATTTTCACTTCTGATCACATTTTTCCAATCAAACTCATTCTTTCCCAGACCTCAAATATTCAGAACTCTTTGGTCCCGATATTTAAGGGGAGGTGGGGAGGGAATGGGGCGACTTGTAGCGGCCAGGAAACCCGGAAGTGCAGATAACGCAGAGGTCCTGTCGAATTTAACGGCAGGGCCTCATTTGAACTTTTTTTTCTCTGTTATCCCACCGGCAGCCAGCCAGATTTAGAGGCTGCCTGAGACACAGCAGGGAAGGGGAAGAAAGAGACGGCGTGGGTGGGGGGGTAGTCGGCCGAGAGATCGTGGGGGGAGGGGGGGGCAGAAAGAGAGGGGGGAGTTCATCGGATCGTATGGAGGGAGGCCGATCACGGCAGGTTATCAGGGATGCCGGGGGATGCACTCCTGTTCCACAAGCAGTGTTGTAAAGAGCACTTATTGAAACATACAAAATTCTTACAGGGCTTGACAGAGTACATGCAGGGAGGATGTTTCCCTTAGCTGGGGAGTCTAGAACCAGGGGTCATTATCTTAGAATAAGGGGTTGGCCACTTCGGACTGAGGTGAGGAGAAATTTCTTCACTCAGAGGGTGATGAATCTTTGGAATTCTCCACCCCAGAGGGCTGTGGAGGCTCAGTCATTGAGTACATTCAAAACAGAGATCGATAGATTTCTAGATATCAAAGGCATCAAGGAATATGGGGATAATGCAGGAAAATGGCGTTGAGGTAGAAGATCAGCCATGATCTTGTTGAATGGCGAAGCAGGCTCAAGGGGCCAGATGGCCTACTCCTGCTCCTATTTCTTATGTTCTTAGCTGCTCGATCCGGCAGTTCTCGTCTCCCTTTAGCTGCCAGGTTTCCCGAGCCCTGGGAAACCCGGCTCGCATCCATTAAATCTGAATGGTTGTTAAAATCAGAGGCACGCAGCCTCATTAACATATTTAAATTATGGACCCGCCTCTCGAGAGCAGGTTACCTGTCCAACCCCCAACCCATCCCGGTTAAACTGGAAGTAGGCACGTTCGCGGCGGGTTGGGGTCAGGTTTCAGATTTTTATGAATTTAATCCTGTGCCCCTCTCCCGCCTGTCCTGGGGGGTTAAAATTCCCCCGTTTATCTCTCTTAGCCTTTCCTTCTATAATCTTTAGGATTTTAAACACATACTTGGCATCAATCATCTGAATCACTACTCCCCGAATTACTTTGTCTTCCATTTTTACAGCTTTGAACTATGGTGGTGTCCTGAATAGGACCTAATGCCCGCCATGATTAACCAGCCCTGCTGACATTGATTGTCTTGGTGGAAACACAAAGTATGACTCGTGTAAGAGATACTGGAAAGGTGCCAGTATCTGCGGAAATGTGACCAGGCATGGGTCAATGTCTTAAGGAGAGGAGAAATCGGGAGGGAGGCAGGCGACAATTTAATTCCCTCCTCTTGGTCATTCATCTCCTTCAATGGATATGAGCTACCAATTAAAGCCCTTCTTCCATCCTCTTTTCTATATTCACACAGCTAACTAAGCCAATACCCTACATATCTTTACCAACGATGGGCTGTCAGGCACTGATGAAAGTGCTTTTAAAACATATGCACGAAACGGGCAGAAACTAAATTAAGTTCAAGTGCAGTGAGAAATTCATGCCCAGAGATAGGGCAGCTTCAATCTTAACTTGTTGTAAAACATTACTTATGGAAAGAATTATAAATATTTTGTTCATTTTGTGATGTACACTTTAAAACACGAATATCTGATTTTCTGTCCAGTTTAACAGCCTTCCGAGAACACTTTACCAAAGCAATGTGTTCTTTACGTCAACCTTATTACAGTCACAAACATCAGTTTTACTCTACGATAAAGATAACTGCAGCTTTTCTGAATGCTTCAAGATTTGTTATGATATGATTGTAAAATGCCACAGTATTTTTTTCTCGTGTATCCTACTCATTTTTTAATGTCAATCTTGGAAGGAGTGTACTGTTTGCGTACATATCACTTCAAAGTATTTCATTGTATGTGAAGCGCTTAGGGACACCCTGAGAGATGTGATAAGATGCTAAAGAAATACAAGTTCATTCCTCCTTATTAGTGATTTGTTTTTCTTTTTGAAAATTTTCTACCTACTAAGATGAAGGATATCATTATTTACCAGTTTTTTTTTGTTGTAACTAAGCGAACTCGGGTCAAGTTGGAGCCCGAGTAATTTGTTGAACCTCTGACCCAAATGAGGTGCAGGTGCTTATGGAGGAGATCTTATGAATTAGCATTCCTGTTGCAGAGCTTCACCATGATGGTAGTGCATATTGGGTAATCTGATGTGGAGATTAGCACTTACAGCATTATCAGTCCATTATGGATGGAAAATCGCATGAGGCACTCTGACCTCCACTCCTGAATTTCCAATATCCATTCATATCGCACAAATCTCCTTACCAGATTTTCAATAAAGTTTGTTTGGGTATGCCACAATTAACTCACATTCTCCTCCGCCCCCAACCCCCCAAGCTCTTTGCTTTATTTACCTCCATTAAATAGTTCTTATCTTCCAGTTTTTAATTCTGATGAGGAGTCCACACACCTAACATTAGCCTGTCTTTCCTCTTTTGTCACCTACAGATCTTCTGAGAATTTCAGCATTTTCTGTATTATTTCAGATTTACAGCATTTGCAGTTTTTTTTCACTCTTTCCAATCTTGATGATTCTGGTACAGTACCTTCCTCCGTTGCTCTTATTCTGTTCAACCACTATGACCGACATCAAGTTTTCGCCTCATCAGATCTGTCAGATCCTGCCCCCTCTAGACTTCAATAAGGCCTCTAGTCGTGATTGTAATCGTCTCTTCATCTTCAATGTGTCTTTCTGAACTTATCATTATCCCACACAGTATCATTAATCTCCCTCACTCCCAGTTCAACTTTCCTTCTCCTTGGAAATTTGCTTGACGCTTAACGCTAAGAAAAGTGGTCGTTCTTATTCTTTAAATGCAAATTATCCATTAACTTGAAAGCTATGACTGAACTCATGACCTAGAGTATGGTTTTTAGCATGGCGCTTCCAGTGATAATCTTGTCATATATGTTATTGTATCGCTGGAATTCTGCACTTCAACACTATGAATAAGGACAATGTCTTTCAAACAGGTTGCTGCATATGCCCCCCACTCATACCATGTTAATAGCTAACTAGTTTCTTCTCAAACCACTATGTCTGTGCTGTAATTGATCACATGACACATTTCCATTAACTCAAGAGTTCCTGTGAACTCTGTCCTCTCTACTACTCTGTTCCTTCTTTAAATCTTCTACTTCCTCGTCTCATCATTCACGTCATAATTATCAACCTCCTTCAATTTGCATGCCTTCAATGCACACAACCATCAGTCCTCTTACAATACAATGGCTTAATCACAACATCACAATCTCCTCCATGCCAACGATTAGTTCCTTTTTTTTTGTTTATCTAAGGGTAGATTTTCATTAAGCATCACCTGGGTGAAGCAGAGAGGAAAAATATCAGATGGACTCTGTTATCAGTGTGTGATCCTCCCCGACAGATTCTCCTCCCTGCACTTCTCTGGGCAATTTTAAAAATCTACAACCCGTCCACGAGTCTCACTAGCATCTTCCACCTCTTAGTGAAAGCTCCACCCATTGTCCTTTTCCAGCCCATGGCCTCTTTGGCATCACTATCTCTATCCCTTTTGAACTCAAACAGAATTCCCCTGTTTCCTCCACTGCTAAAGCTGCCTACAAGTTTCGTAGCTCATGCCAAATTCTCCTTTTCACCTCGTCAATCCCGATAACATCCAAATCTGTCCAGGAGCTGAATACTGCTTAAATATCTGAGGAGATACCTGCATCACCTTTCTTGAAATAAGTCCTGGAAATAATAGAAGAAAAAGCTGGTTGTCTGAGAGGCAATCCAAAACTCACCATTAATCTGCAACCTCTCTTGTCTCTGTTTGATCTAATCTACTACTGTCAGTGCTCCTTTCAACTTTCCTCATGTTCACTCCAACCACCAAATATACTGCCCTATACACCCTTCGTTTTCTCTCTGTTGAAATGTAGATATATCGCCATCTCCTACTCCAACACCTTCCTTCCCAGGGCCTCAAAACTGGAAAATTCTCACCCCTCAGTCTTTATTTCCTCCTATGAATCTTCAGCTTTCTAGAACAAAATGTTGGCATCACTTAGCCCTATTTCCTGATTCACATTGTCTTCTCTTTCACTCTGCCCTGGTTGTGAGCCTTAACTCTTCACCTTGCATGCTCAATAAATAAATAAGAAGGACCTCCCACTTTGTCACTGAGCTGTAAATAGCTGCCTTTTCCTAAGCTTGCTAATCATAGAAACAGAAATGTTTACCACAGGTGATAGCCATTTGGCCTTCTGAATTAGGCCACTCTTGGCAGTTGATTTTACACAGGTCCATTTTCCAGTTATCTCCCCAAACAAGTCCCACCCCTCGTGGTCTCCCCATACCCTTTTATATTATTATTTTTAGAAGGCATTATCCAATACTTTTTGAATGCTGTAATTGATCTGGCATCATTCACCATTTGTCACAAAGCATGTACATTCCGACTACTCAGTGTGAAAAAGTTTATTTGAATCTCCCCTTGATGTATCTAGTGTTTATCTTAAGATCAAGGCCTCTTGTCTTCAATTTATCTACCAATGGAAATGATATGTTTATCTTATTTATTCCTTTTATCATTTTTAACACCTCTACAAACTCCCCCTTCCCTCTCAATCTTCACAGTTTGACAACATACTGCCCTAGTTGCTTAGTCAAGTTTCAAAAGATGGCATTGGGGAGTTAAGTTGATGACTTTGGGGAAAACTGCCAGCCCACGGAGGTTTTGCCAAGCTGTGCTACCAGAAGCAGTCAAATTGCAAGAAAAATAATTTAACGGAGTCTAGAAACCAGTAATTAGATTTTAGGGATTTCTTTCCCATAGTCAAACGAGACGACTATTATAAGGGTGTGTTTAGCAACAGGCAGTCAACATTGTGCACCCCCCCCCCCAAAAACAAATACGATGAGCAGTTTCTTGTTAAACAGGGTGCAGCCTGATACTCTCCGGACCCAGACCCAGTCACTGAGTCTTTCCTTTGCCCTGTGGCTAAGTTGCTTTTACATGCTTCAAGTTGAGATTACAGAGCACAAACTATCTGCACAAGAAAGAAAGATTTGCATTTATACAGCGCCTTTCACGACCTCGGGACATCCCAAAGCGCTTTTCAGCCAATGAAGTACTTTTGAAGTGCAGCCATTGTTGTAATGTAGGAAACGCAGCAGCCAATTTGCACACAGCAAGGTCCCACAAACAGCAATGAGATAAAGGCCAAATAAACAACTCAAGAAAGGAATGAGAAAGCACTGTATGAGTGCTTCTAGAGGAAGGAGAGCTACACACTGCCAATGCCACTTCACTGGATAAGCTTGGCTTCCCACACTTTCTCGCTTTCTCTCTCTCATTATTCTTTTGCACCTTTCATCTCCTACTGTCTTGGTATCTTTCTGTATCCTGTCTTTTTCTGTTCCTATCCATTTCTCTAATGATTTCCCTTCTTGGCTACGGAGACCCATGGATTGCTGAGATGCAGCATTTGATTCTGGTACACAGGCGGAAGGGAGCTGATGTGACTGAATAGTCAGCCTATGGTGTAATTTGGCCATTGTTGATAGCAGCTGCAGGGAGCAAGGCAGGATGTGTACAGTAAGAGAAATGAGGAAGTGGCCAGAGATATTCATATCAGCAATCAAGGTCTCGGAGGCAGTGAGGGCACATAAGGTGGCCAAGTCTTGGGGTGCCCATGGTGTGGGTGGAGGAGTTGACGTGAAGGGCCACATTAAGGGAAGACATAAAAACAGGAGAGGGAGCAAGGGGAATTAAGGTGGAAGTTGAAATCACAGAGGACGGGCAATCACAAGCTGATGGAGGGGAGAAAGGATGAGATCTTGGCAAGCAAGCTGCCATGGGACTTAGGAGGAATGAGTAAGGACTTTAAATGGATGCGGGGGGGAAAAAAGGACAAAGTGCTCAAATGAGTTGCCCAATGACTGAAGACTGGCAGCAGGGGTGGGCGAAATATGTAGCCAGGTGTGGAGACTTCACCGAGGTGCAAGGAGTCATTTATCTCTAAGCCAGGTTTGTGAAGGAGCAACATTTCCATAGGGAATACAGAGTAGACCAGTGGTTGATTATGCCTTGGGAGGAAGGTAGTGGGAAGTAAGCTTAGAGATTAGAGATATTACCCCACCCCCGAGAATCAGCTGGGTTGGATGGTCATCAGGAGCAGGGGTTGAGGCATTTGGGGTTTCTACTCTGGTAAGCCAGTGATGGTTGCCATGGTGAGCATGGCGGAGTATACAAAGGGTGGTGAAGAGGAACATTGTGAGCTCAAAGACAGACTCAAGTCTTGGGACAGTGGCAGGAGTGGTAGGATCGTTAGTAGCGGGAGACTGAGGGATGTGTTGATAAAAGAAAAGAAAAAGGGGAAGTGAAGGATGTAAAAGGATTTAGTGGAAGAGGAATAGAGATCAGAGCAGGGCAAAGGGAAAGCCAACAGAGGAGGGAACCAGGCGGTACCCAACTTGCCATGAAGATGGGGAAACCTTAAATTACATAAACAAAATGCCAGGGGTTAGGCATAGCAAGGAAGTCTGTTGAGGAGGGTCTTATGAATGGAGTCTAGGGTCAGCAAGGCAGGTTGGAGAAGTTATGTCTGCAAGCAGGACAAAGAATCATAGAAAGGTTACAGCACAGAAGGAGGCTATTCGGCCCATCGAGTCCGTGCCGGCTCTCTGCAAGAGCAATCCAGCTAGTCCCACACCCCACCCTATCCCCGTAGCCCTGCAATTTTCAGGAACTGCAAGAAAGGTGGAGTGGTTTGGAGTCTACAAGGAGAATAAACAAGTTTGGAGTCAGTAAGAAGACTGAAGAAGTCTGAAGTCTGCAAGGAAGTCAAAGTAATGCAGAATCGGCAAGGAAGAGGTGGGGGAATTCTGCAACGTCAACGAAATCCAGGGCCAGTGAAAGTGGAAGGAATGATGCGCGAGAGGGACTGGCTGATACTGTGAGGAACAATCAGTGAGAGGGACTGGCTGGTACTGTGAGGAACGATCAGTGAGAGGGACTGGCTGGTACTGTGAGGAACGATCAGCAAGAGGGACTGGCTGGTACTGTGAGGAACGATCAGTGAGAGGGACTGGCTGGTACTGTGAGGAACGATCAGTGAGAGGGACTGGCTGGTACTGTGAGGAACAATCAGTGAGAGGGACTGGCTGGTACTGTGAGGAACGATCAGTGAGAGGGACTGGCTGGTACTGTGAGGAACAATCAGTGAGAGGGACTGGCTGGTACTGTGAGGAACGATCAGTGAGAGGGACTGGCTGGTACTGTGAGGAACGATCAGCAAGAGGGACTGGCTGGTACTGTGAGGAACGATCAGCAAGAGGGACTGGCTGGTACTGTGAGGAACGATCAGCGAGAGGGACTGGTTCATATTCTAAATGAGACTACTGGGACGCAGGTTCAAATGCAGTCCACACTGGTGAGGCAAAATCTCCTCTGACTGCAAGCTGTGAGCATTGTATATGAAATGAGTTTGGGAAATCAGATACCTGTTCCAAATGGGTGTGGTCCAACAGCATAAATCTGGCACTAAAACGGTACTCAGACTGAGGGAGACAACAGAATGGCTGGTGTGAGAAATGGAACAATGTCACACAACTGCAGCAGGACTACTTTTCTGACATTCAGACCAAGCTACATTGTCTTTTTCCAGATTCAAAATTGATGGACACAAAATTTCACCAGAGAAAAAAAACAGAATAATCAAGAGCCCGAGGGAATTCATGTATAATTCTGATAAGCTTCTGTGAATGCAGATTCTGTGAGAAAGAATGAAGGAGTTTATTTGAAGACTGCCACAGAATGATTTTATACAGCAAACTCAATTTTATAATCATTTGTTCAGGAATTCAATCAAAACAAAGAGAAAATAATGACCAGAAAGTCATCTTGCAAGACACTGAGTGAACTTTCAAGATGTGCTGCTGCCTCTTTGTGATATTTGGCAGTGAGCAAAGCAAAAGGACACTGACAGTACCTTTTATACCTGACTATACTTGCTGGAATAGGGGCACGATCAGTCCTCCAGTACCTTGCCCACGTTCTTCATGTGTCATCCTGCACAATGAGTAGTTATTTGGTCATGGAGTGTCGAACAGCTGAACATGATCCTGTCCTTACCCAGCATCAGCACTTCCGAGCAAAAAAAGCATTCAGAAGTGGGACATCAGGCCTATTCTGTCCCTTCCAGCTCGGAGCACTGACAGTAATTGCAGTGCCCCAACTGCTGATCTGGCTGAGGTCAACTAACTATTATTTGATTAAATGCTGGCCTTGCCAGCGACGCCCACGTCCCATGAACGAATAAAACATAGCAGGAACTGAACCTGGGTTGTTATACTTTGTGTGGCTTAGTGCCACAAAGGGGCAGTGTCCTTATCCACTAATGAATAGACCATCTGAGAGCTTCGGGACTTTAGTATAAAAAGTTGCTTACTCGCAGAGAATGGAGGGAGTGGGTCACTGAAGGAGCACAAGGAAAAGGCAGTAATCGGAGATGGAACCGTAAACCTAGCAGATTATAGTCCAGAATGGGGCCACCACATCCGGTGCAAAATCAGAATTCAGTTGAGCTTGTGTTGAGGTCCAATTGAGGTAGTGGACCGTGAACAGACGTATTCTTGCAGCAGCATTAACAGGAACACTGCAATTCATGTCTCACACATTGTGTAATATGATATATTTCCTGTAAAATTGTTGGAAAAAATACCCAGGTAATTACAGTAGTAGAGCTTTAGATTTCCAACTGTGAGGACAGCCAAAAGCCTGTAGCAGAAAGCTGATGCCCAGGTAATCTATAAGAGTGGACCCCCGACTCCCAACCATGAGATAATAGCTTGCTCATGTTGAAAGCAAAGTTTCAGACATCTAATCAGGGGATTCCTGAGTATGTATCCAAAACACAGCTGATATTTTAATAAACATGACTTTCTTAGTTATATCGCTTGAACTGAAATGTGAGATGCAGCTGTGTTCTACAGTAGGGGTCATCTTTAGATGGAGGAAATTAATCCTCTAGTGAAGAACTATTGATGACAATTATGCTAAAATTCAGTCTAGATTGTCCTATCATCTTAACTAAATGCAGAAGCAAAGACATATAGAATAGTGGGGATAGACCCATAGGGTGTGGGGAATAGACCACATGAGCAATAAGGCAACCATCATTGTAGCTCAGAATCTACAACTGAGCCTCCACTACAACTAGATTTGCATACATACACTGAAACATACGACGTTTAAAATGAACGTTGATCGTGGCATCACATACACAAATGACACAAAAGCAGTATACCATTTGTATAAAAGATACACACACTACTGTCAGATGCCAGTTAAATTAATGCTTTTCCATCACCAACTTAGTTTGGCCTACTCTCAGGTACCTGCTGTTCTGCTACTCTGGGAAAAAAAATTGCTCAGTTTACATCGTGCTTGTACAGCTTCCGACAATGAAACATGACTTGCCATACAGCCCCAAACTTGAGCAGTGTAGCCTACTACACTGCACCAAATTAACTTTGTAACGAATGCAACTGACAAGTTCACCTCAGAGAACACCCAAAGTCATTAAAATGGAAAATGCGCCATTTTTATTTGGAATGATTTCTATATGAGGACATCACAGTGGCATAATTATTCAGTAGGTGCTTAAGTAATTGTGTCACAGTAAAGGGAGCTCCAGTTTGATGGAATTTAATGAACACCAATGGGAATAAAATGCATCTCTTCTCAGACACTTGATCTGGTATTGAAGCAGGTTATCTGATGCTGGCTCTTAAATATCATTAGTCAGACACCAGTAATTCCAGTTAGGAGACAACATGGCTAATTTTCAAGGACCCTACCTCATTCTTCTCTCTTTCCCCCCACCCACCCAAACAACCTTAAATGATTCAGAGTTGGATTTGTACACAGTCAAGCCTTGCAGCTAATTGCTCGACTAGTAAACTCAAGGGATATAGACGTAGTGGTTCAGTTAATTTGAAAATGGAAAAGAAAAAGATACTAAACTTATATAGTAGTTTCCTATGGTAAGTGTCCTGGAACCATTAGAAACAAAAGGGTTTGAAAGAAAAAGATGTGGAGTTTCCAAAGGGTTTGTGTGGCTAAGAATTTCCATGTAGAAGATTTGGAGCTGGCCTCTGCTTTCAGCCATAAGACTTTTAAAAGGAGAAAATCTGCCACATTTTACAACGGAAGTCAAGAGACATTTCCCTGTTGAGGTGCCGCCAGCAAAGGACCAGATACATCAGGGGGAGCCCAGAAAAAGGGGTGCAATTTCCCTATTTAAAGGGCTGAGCAGACTCTTCGAAGAGGGACTGAAATGGCTGGAGCTAAAGAAGGAAAAAGGTGAGCTTTTTTCCAGAGGTTGATGAAGAGGTGCTGCTAGCATAATTGAAAGAAAGGAACAATGCCACTGTTTGAAAACCAGGGACCAAGACCATTACATGCAGTCAGCACGGCCATGCGAAAGGACATGGTTGTGGCATTGAGTAACCGCATGGACCCCTTGCAGTGTCAGAAGTTTAGTGACCTCACTAGGTTAGCAAAGGTAAAAGTTTTTCAGATGAATAACAAGGAAGATAACTGAATCACAGAGAAGTACCTGGATTTTCCCTAGAAGTCATGCATTGCCCTTTAGCATATCACATGGCACCATGTTACTTGTCCCACAAATAAAGTCACGTGGCAGCACTTGTCAAGTGACTCATATGCTGTATTACATGCTAGCAAACTGAAACTTCACTACCTACCATTACCTAACAACCATTCCACGAATCATTGCATCGTAGTAGGTACATTCGGCCCATCGTGCCTATGCCGGCTCTGTGAAAGCTATCCAATTAGTCCCATTCCCCTGCTCTTTCCCCATAGCCCTGTAATTTTTTTCCCTTCAAGTATTTATCCAATTCCCTTTTGAAAGTTACTATTGAATTTGCTTCCACCACCCTTTCAGGCAGTGCATTCCAGATCATGACAACTCGCTGCGTAAAAAAAGGTTTCTTTATGTCACCTCTGGCTCTTTTGCCGATCACCTTAAATCTGTGTCCTCTGGTTACCGACCCTTCTGCCACTGGAAACAGTTTCTCCTTATATACTCCATCAAAACCATTCATGGTTTTCAGCACCTCGATCAAATCTCCCCTTAACCTTCTCTGTTCTAAGGAGAACAATCCCAGTTTCACCAATCTCTCCACATAACTGAAGTCACTCATCCCTGGTATCATTCTAGTAAATCTCTTCTGCACCCTCTCTAAGGCCTTGACATCCTTCCTGGTGTGGTGCCCAGAATTGAAAACAATATTCCAACTGGGCCCTAACCAGGGTTTTATAAAGATTTAGCATAGCTGCCTTGCTTTTGTACTCTATGCCTCTATTAATAAAGCCCAGGATCCCATGTTTTTTTTAACAGCCTTCTCAACTTGTCCTGCCACCTTCAAAGATTTGTGTACATACACCCCCAGATCTCTGTTCTTGCACCCCCTTTAAAATTGTACCATTTAGTTCATATTGCCTCTCCTCACTCTTCCTATAAAAATGTATCACTTCACACCTCTCTGTATTAAATTTCATCTGTCATGTGTCTGTCCATTTCACCAGTTTGTCTATCTCCTCCTGAAGTCTGTCACTATCCTTCACATTGTTTACCACATTTACGAGTTTTGTGTCATCTGTGAACTTTGAAATTATACCCTCTATATCCAAGTCCAGTACATTAATATATATCAAAAAGAGCAGTGGTCCCAATACTGACCCGGGGAACACCACCGTATACTTCCCTCCAATCTGAAAAACAACCGTTCACCACTACTCTCTGCTTTCTGTCCCCTATCCAATTTTGTACCCATGCTGCCACTGACCATTTAATCCCACGGGCTTCAATTTTGCTAACAAGTCCATTATGTCATACTTTATCAAATGCCTTTTGAAAGTCCATATTCACAACATCAACCGCACTACCCTCATCAACCCTTTCCGTTACTTCATCAAAGAACTCAATCAAGTTAGTCAAACATGATTTTCCTTTAACAAATCCATGCTGACTTTCATTTATTAGACCATACTTTTCCAAGTGCTAATTCATTTTGTCCCGGATTATTGTCTCAAAGTTTCCCCATCATTGACATTAGGCTGACTGGTCTGTAATTGCTGGGTTTATTCCTCTCCTCTTTTTTGAACAGGGGTGTGACATTTGCAATCCTCCAGTCCTCCTCCTGACTGATTATAACAGCAGGACATGGAGACAGCAGCAGCCTATTAACACAAATGCATTCCTTTCTGCGGAAGAAGACAGCACGCAGTGGCACGGAACACCAGGCTACTGGAGATGACGTGCCAACATCCAGCATTTGACACCACATGAAGAGGAAGCAATGGCTATAATCGGCTTACACTCTGTGGATGGATGTGTGGGTGTTTCTGCGCATTCAAAGGGTTCATTATAACAGGTACTTTTCCTTTTTCAATTTTTCTATGTATTCTTCACCAGATACCATTTTCCTCATAGGAGATCCACAATGCAGCTGAATAAAATAGAATTCTGCTCAAACACACCAAAAGTGACAGTTCGGCTTTTTCCTCCAGGAGCTGCAAGAGCAAGACCTTGCAGTCCACTCTACCTCTGGTAACACTGGCAAGCACTCACTTACTCCATAATTCACCATCGCCCTTGCACTCAGCAGTCCAGAGACTCCCACTCGAGGGGGTACGGATAGTGTAGACACGGAATTGACTCATAGTGAGACACAGAGCACAAGGAAGCCAGATGTGGAAGTCGAACCTGATGTAATTGGGTGGAGGCACACGACACATCGGGTCCTGGCTGCAGAACAAACGCATGATGATCTCAGGGGTACTGCAGTGAAGAGAATGATGCCAGCAGAGCATCAGACACACATGAAGGTTCTTCGTGGCCTCCCCCAAGCTGTGCAGCAAATGGCTGGGATAGCAGCGAAGTCCAGTGCCCTACTGTGCACCAACATCCAAGAAGAGTTACAACTCATTGCAGGGTGGCCTGGAAAAAGTGGCAGCCACAAGAGCATCTGCAACCTTCTCCTGCTTCATAGCAGATGCGGAGGCAGCGAATGAAGAACTGTAGGTCTTGGAGGTCAGTGGAGCATCTGCAGAGGTCATTCTCAGCCATACTGTAAAGTATACAGGGCTGCATCTTGGAGAGACTAAAGGATATTCCATTGACTCTCTCCCAGGGATTGAAGGATCTTTCTGATTTCATGAGGTCCGTTCTCCCATTGATCAATGGTAACCAGAATTCTGCTTCCAGTGCCAGTGGAGAGGCTGGTGTGTATGCCTTGGAAGCGGTGTCCTCTCACAGCCGCAGCACAGAAGATTGCAAGAAGCCCATGACAAAAAGTCAGCCTAGTCTGTGTCCTTCCTAGTACTTAGGGACCCCAAGAAAAGGGCCACTTCCTTCCCAAGAGGCTGAATATTTTTGAGCAGCTATCTTCACCCAGGCCTTCAGCTAGCATGTAGCTGTGGGGTTATGATAGGGCAGAGTAAAAATCATATGGTCACAAGGAGTGCACAGTGTCAAAACCAAATTATGTTTTTGTAAACAGTTGTAATAAATCACTGAAATATTTGATGTGTGGATTGCTTCGTTCTCCTGTATGACAAGGGACATCGGATAATGTTCAGATGTTGGGGCTCAGGATGAGGTGGGATGGTTAGCTGTAATGAGCAAGGATTTTCCATACACCAGGGGGAGTTTGGTCACAGGAGGCAGGTCTTTGATAGGCTGAGACTTCCAAACAATTGTGCTCAATTCATCAGTGAAGGTGTGCCAAATGAGTCCCTCTCTCAGCTGTCCAGCTGCCATTTCCACGCACCCACTTCCTGTTCTTCATGGGCCTGGTCTACAGCATTAGTAGTGTCACCATCAGGCTCTCAGGCATCCTCTGAGGCATCTACCATTAGTCCTTTCTTGATTGAAGAGATGTGGAGCACACAACATGCTAACACAATTTGTGAGAAGGTGCTGGCCGCATGCTACAAGGCACACTTGGACCTATTTGGACACTGGGATCTTCCTTTGAGCATCCCGATGGCTTGGTCAATTCTTACTTTTTTTCTTTATGTGCGCTTCATTGTAGTGCTCCTCTGCAGAGGAGCACTACAAAGAGCCACCATGAGCCATGGGAGTAGCGGGTATCCCTAGTCACCCAGTAGCCATCCTGGGCCTGGCGTCTGCTATTGAAACAGAAGCTGACACTGGACTGACAAAGTTATAAAGCCACCATTGCCAACTCCCAGCATGTCGTGAATTCACGTGCAAGTAACTGTGCTCATCTCACAAATGAGTCCCATATTTAGGGAATGGAAGCTTTTGCGGTTCATATAAATATGGGAGTTACATCTGGAACACGCAACGCCACATGAATATTCCTGACAACCCGCGGGAACTTCCCAATTTTGAAAAATTTGATGGTCTTCTCAGTCATCTGTGTGGGTGAAGTGTCAAATTGTAAAAATCAAGCTGCCCTGGAAAAGAGGGCATTGGTGACTTGCTTTGTAGAGGAGGGCACAGCAATTTGGCTGATCTGACAAAAAGCTCCTACGGCTCCTGGGAATGCGTCTGAGGCAGAACAGTTGTTGTCATTGTCTGTGCCACAGTGAAAGCTGTACATGCTATAGACCTTGTTTGCAAATCTGGCTGTAGCAGGGAACAGAAACCTCCTCCAAAGCTTCACGACTGAAGCGCAGGTTCCCGAGACAGAGCTCCAGGGAAAGGTCTCGGAAAGTGCATCTGCGTCTAAACATCCCACTGAATGATTAGTGTTGGGGTGGTCTGGCTCTCCTTTCATGCTGGCTGATTAATCAAGCTTCCCTTACTGCCTCCTGCTGCTCCAACTGCCTCTGGCATATAGACCATGTAAAGTGAGATTCCCAATGGGCAGCCCATTGTGCAGTCCTCAGATCCTAACTCAGTAATTCTGTTGAAATTAATGTAAAAGTTAATGTAAAATGTAGGGGAAAGCGTCCTGAGTATAAGTGAAAAAAAATGTTTGCAATATTTGCAGCAAGTCCAAACATATGGCTAAAAATCACCACAAGAAACCTTCCGCCTGGATGAACAGGTCCTGGCAAACTGCACCTTTTAAACAGTGCAGCACGTTCTCAATGGCGGATGGGAAGGCATTAGTCCCAGAATTTAAAGTGGGTGACAGCATCCCGTCTTAACTCAGTTATTTGCATGTGACTGCTCACTGAGTAGGTTGGCACTTCTGGTATGCTTCTCCAGCAGAACCCTGGCATAAATTAGACCCATCAGAAATTCTTGGCTCCACAAATGCAAAAATCCTGAATTATGTCCTCCCCAGCCCAGGAATTTCAGGGTTCAAGTATCTATTGGAGAGTTCCAGGAATTCAGGGGTACCATGCACCTTTGAGTCTTATCTCTCTGCTGCTACTGAAGGTGGTCACCCACTTCTCTACATTATCCCTGTGTCCTGAACTATCTAGCACAACCTCTTGGGTGACCACATTCTGGACAGTATGATCCAAAACCTCTCACCCTTTCTGATGCAGTGGAGTGTAGCTAACTGCTATTCGAGTACAAAGGGCTCAATTTTGAAGTGGTGATGGGTTGGCAACGGGGGGGGGGGGGGTGAAGGTGCGCGTGGCAAACCCAAGAAAATAAAACTTACCGTTTCCGATGCCATTGCATCGTAATTGATGGTGATTAACGTGCTCTCCTGGTTCACAGGTTGGTTGTCACGGTGGGGGGAGAGAAAAAGAGAGAGAGCGAGACATCATCCGGTGCTGGGACGGAAGATCGGGATGAGGGGGGGTGGGGGAGAGAGAGGGGAAGATCGGGGGGGAGAGAGAGAGAGGGGAAGATCGGGGGGGGGGGGGAAGAGAGAGAGAGAGAGAGAGAGGGGAAGATCGGGGGGAGAAAGAGAGGGGGGAACATCGGGGGAGAGAGAGAGCGAGAGAGGGGAAGATCGGGGGGAGAGAGAGAGCGAGAGAGAGGGGAAGATCGGGGGAGAGAGAGAGAGGGGCAGATCGGGGGAGAGAGAGAGAGAGGGGAAGATCGGGGGAGAGAGAGAGAGAGAGGGGAAGATCGGGGGAGAGAGAGAGAGAGAGGGGAAGATCGGGGGAGAGAGAGAGAGAGAGGGGAAGATCGGGGGGAGAGGGGAAGATCGGGGGGAGAGGGGAAGATCGGGGGGAGAGGGGAAGATCGGGGGGAGAGGGGAAGATCGGGGGGAGAGGGGAAGATCGGGGGGAGAGCGGAAGATCGGGGGGAGAGCGGAAGATCGGGGGGAGAGCGGAAGATCGGGGGGAGAGCGGAAGATCGGGGGGAGAGCGGAAGATCGGGGGGAGAGGGGAAGATCGGGGGGAGAGCGGAAGATCGGGGGGAGAGCGGAAGATCGGGGGGAGAGCGGAAGATCGGGGGGAGAGGGAGAGAGGGGAAGATCAGGGGGAGAGGGAGAGAGGGGAAGATCGGGGGGGAGAGAGAGGGGAAGATCAGGGGGAGAGGGGAAGATCTGGGGACATCGGGAGGGAAGAGAGAGGGGAAGATCGGGGGGGACATCGGGGGGGGGTGAAGAGGTGGAGATCTAGGGAAACATCGGGGGGGGGTGAAGAGGGGGAGATCTGGGAGGTGAAAAGGGGGAGATCGGGGGGAGAGAGAGAGAGGGGAAGATAGGGGGAAGAGGGAGAGAGGGGAAGATCGGGGGAGAGGGGAAGATCAGGGGACATTGGGGGGAGTGAAGAGGTGGAGATCTAGGGAGACATTGGGGGGGGGGTGAAGAGGGGGAGATCTGGGAGGGTGAAGAAGGGGAGATCGGGGGGACACTAAGCTTGAATCAGAAGCCATAGGAAAGCCGCCCAGTTAAGTTAAAAATCATTCTAACTACCTAATATGTCACAAGTAAAGTGCCTTAAGTACCTCAATGTGGTACATTTGGCTCTTTAACTATCTAACTAACTTCCGGATTCAGGACACCCACGCGCACACAGGTGGGTCCATGGGGAACTCGGAAATAGGCGGGTTGGAGCCGGCTTCCGAACCCGCTCTGCATTTCTGCAATTTTCGCAGTCCCCCCGCCCCCACAATTTACGTGTAAAATCGAGCCCAAAGATCTCTGGAAGACCTATAATATAGCAGAGACCATTGCTCATTATCATCACAACTCACGGACCAGAACGGACCCACACACAAACCCAAAATCAGTGAGGAGGTTCTCCTGAGCTACTGTACCATAACACACTGGCAAGCTACCAGCTCAAGCCACTATTGTGTGAGGTAGTATCCGGAACTCAGTGACTTCAAGGCTGAGTATAAATCCAAGTCCTATTACTCCAAGGCATTTAAATCACTAGTTGTATCAATCAACACCTCCAAAAACAGATTAACTGTTAATTAATTTCATTGCTGTCATTGGGACCTTGATGTGCGCATTTTTGGCTGCTGTGTTTGCCTACAATCCAACAAGGACTACACTTCAAAACCAAATCATGGACTGTGAAGTGTTTTGGGATGTCCCGAGGACATGAAATGCAATATGTAAATGTAAGTTCTTTCTTTGATATTTAGTGGTCAAAGCAATTTTGAGATACTCACTTAGTTATGCTGCCATTTTTGCAGCACTTGAAGTGATTTCTCCTTTGCAGTGACACAAAAGTAAAACAGTATTTCCAGAGTCAAGTTCTGACCTGACTACAGAGCACAGTGGAATGTAAATCCACTGGGATAGACTGCCTCACAGTGCTTGGGTTTGACAATACAACAGGTATAACATAGTGTAGTGTCAAGCTGCATTGAAAATGTACACAAGAGGTCCCTTAGATTCCTTCTGCAATTAATAAACTGGCTGTTATAAAATATTTTTAAAATGCAGATGCACTCGCCTGCTCTCGCAATGCATTTAAAATTTAGCAGTGGGGGGTCAAGTTCTGCTCCTCCCTGTAAGCACACATGTAGGGTTTTCTTCTGATTTCTAGAATGTGATTGCAGTCAGACAGTTCAAATCAGGTTGTGCTGGCCTACACATCAATTCTATAGCGACCAACAGCACAGCATAAATGTAGCCTCAGCTGTTTTGCTTCAGAAGGCCTCAGTGCACAATGCTGAACGGGATGCGTTTTCTAAATTAGTTATCATTTTTATTTTTTAATGTCTGCTTGTGCTACCCATACGGAAATGCCAGGAAGGTGAGAGTTTTTTTTAATAATGTGATTATTTGCTGAATTTAAATACTCTGCAGGGCACAAGGTTCACAGTAACATCTCCTACAATGCAGGAGATATCTTCCTCCAATCAATTTGGTCGTGCACAAATTCTGAGGTTTGAAAATACTTCACACTGGGAGGAAAAAGAACAAGTTGCAAAGCCCGGAAATGACCCCGGGGGATACTGGTGCATGAGGGTCGGAAATTCCTCTCCCCACCCCAACCCCCATTTCAGTGGACGTGATAGTTCATTTATTGCAAAATAAATACATTAATAATGACTTTACTAAAATAGTGACCTCCTGACCATACAATACCTTTTTTTAGCCCAATGTTTACTGATACAGTCGGCAGTTTCCTTTCCTATCTAACTAACTTGGGAGTTCCCTTGGTTGGGGTATCCTGGGCTTTTCCCTTTTTCGTCTTCCACACGATGGCCTCGGCATCATCATCATCAGTAGGCTCTCGCCCAGCTCTAACTCTCCACTACCACCTTGATTCCACAACCACCACTTGGTTGTCTCACTGCTTGTCCGACATTAAGGTGTGGATGAGTCAGAACCTCCTCCAACCTAACATGAATAAGATCAAAGGCATGCTACTATTATTGCCAGAAGCTTCACACCTTTGTCGTTTCTCCGTCCTACTCCCCTGCTACCTTGTCCTGGCTGAATCCAATGTTGACAACATGTGGTCCTGATTAAGTCTGAGCTGACTTTCATACTGCATATGTTATCCATTATCAAGAACAAAAGAGCGAATAGGAGAGAGGGATTAGGCTCATGTAGAGACAGACACTGATGTGGACTTAATGGGCTGAATAGTCTGTTTTTATACTGTAATAGTCTTAAATTGTAACATTCTATGAAAAAACTACCTATTACCACCTCTACCCTTACCTAACCCTCATAAATGCTGTTGTCACCTTTAGGCTCGACTTTTCCAATGCTCTCCTTGCTGGCCTCCGTGCTCCACCACCAGTTGTCCTCATTAACCTCCTTTGTCTCCCAATCCATTATTACAAATCCATCTGTAGCCTCGCTCACCCTACCTATGGAATCTCCTCCACACCTATGTGCCCTCCACTCGCTTTGACCATATTTGCAGCCCCCCCTCCCTCTCATTCTGCCATCGGTGGCTGAACCTTAAGCCGCCGAGGCCCTACAGTCTGGAAGTTTCTCGCTAAACCTCTCCCATTTGCTACCCTTCTTCCCTCCTTTCCCTAACTCTTGGACTACGCCTTCAATCATCACCACCCCCCCCACTCCTCACCCTCCCTAACTCTGCTCCTACTGATGCTCAGTGTCCGCTGTGCCTCAGTCAAGTGCGTTAGGATATTTAAAGGCGTTATATAAATGCATACTGCTCTTCAAAAGGCTGCTGTGTAGGCCAGAAAAGATGATACCAGTGTGGGCGATTTGCTTTTATCAGTATCATTAACAAATGCGGGATGATGTTCCTTGGCCAGTATTTCTAGTGATATTGCAAACATGTTAATGATGCAAGAGAAACAAGACCTTCACTGCATCAGTCTGAGCTCGATACAAAAACAGGTCCCAGAGGTGTAAAGATGGAGTATAAATCCACTGCACTACTCCATTCCCCTACAACAAATGAAAGTTTTATTTCGAATGAAGTTTTCTCTTGAAATTACCAACGTTCATAATGAGAGTAAAACAATTGAAGAAACTGCATGAACAATTGGAAAGGCCTTTTGGAAATTTGTCCGTTTTGTAGAGAATGAACTAATAAGAAAATCTTAGTAAAATATCAGCTGAGTTACTAACTTGTCAGAGTGAATAGACGTCAAAGATTGTTAGTGTTTATTTTAATTACTGATTGATAATAATAATGTGTATTGCAATATAAGCAAGTCCATCTGAATAATTGTGTAAAAGTGGCTCCAATATTGTTATTACTACATGCAAGATTGCAATACAAACCATTGTATTGTTAATAGATGAAAGCAAGGAAGCTATCTGGCCCATTAAGACCATTCCTTCCACATACCGTGTATAATCTGTTCTATCATGGACTCTTCTCAGCCCATCCCCCACCAACATCCTGGGGGTCACCACTGACCAGAAACTTAACTGGATCAGCCACATAAATACTGTGGCTACAAGAACAGTTCAGAGGCTGGGTATTCTGCGGTGAGTGACTCACCTCCTGACTCCCCAAAGCCTTTCCACCATCTACAAGGCACAAGTCAGGAGTACGATGGAATACTCTCCACTTGCCTGGATGAATGCAGCTCCAACAACACTCAAGAGGTTCGACACCATCCAGGACAAAGCAGCCCACTTGATTGGCACCCCATCCACCACCCGAAACATTCACTCCCTTTACCACCGGCGCACAGTGGCTGCAGCGTGTACCATCCACAGGATGCACTGCAGCAACTCACCAAGACTTCTTCGACAGCACCTCCCAAACCCGCGACCTCTACCACCTAGAAGGACAAGAGCAGCAGGCACATGGGAACAACACCACCTGCACGTTCCCCTCCAAGTCACACACCATCCCAACTTGGAAATATATCGCTGTTCCTTCATCATTCGCTGGGTCAGAATCCTGGAACTCCTTACCTAACAGTACTGTGGGAGAACCTTCACCACACAGACTGCAGCGGTTCAAGAAGGCGGCTCACCACCACCTTCTCAAGGGCAATTAGGGATGGGCAATAAATGCTGGCCTCGCCAGCGATGCCCACATCCCATGAATGAATAAAAAAAAATGTAATCTTCCGAGGGAAAATTCTTCAAAGTTTCATCTTGCCAAATTTCCAACCCCCGCACCCCCCTCCACCTTTACAAAAAAATTAAAATAAAATGAAACAAAACCCTGGAATACCTGTCCTCTGTAGGAGGGGTTCAAGCCACAGATTTTTGCTGCAGGATGAAAATGGCAATCACAGCGAATTACAGTTTGTGATGGACTGAAAGCAAATTAAGCTCTACTGTTTTTGGTCAAAGTACTTATTATTTGCTAATCCAACAAGCTGATCCAAGTCACAACAGATTTCAGTATATTATGAGTCCATTCACCAATATCCCACTGGCTTTTGCCTCATTGCATACTGCATCCCTCAAAAGTTCATCCCCATCACACAGTGAACCTATATTCCTTTCAATTGGGTGCTGTATACCTGCTTCTTTTTGCTTACCAGCTGCCTGACTACGTGACCCTTACCTATACAGCGTCGTGATCATATTCCAGAGGTTTTACCATATGGTCGTATTGATATCAATCAGCACCCGAATAGATATTCCCTGTAGAAATAACTCCAAGAGCAAGCCAGGTTTGAGTGGTATGGCACAGGTTTGTGCTGGCAATTCCTAACCCCATATTAAATGGCTTTACACTTTATTGAAGTTCTCCAGGGGTGTGAAGGAAGGGTACACTTCTGTTTAGTGCTGAGATCTGGACCAAAACAAAAGCACAGAAGCAGAGGGTGGATTCTTTTGGAGCATGCTGTGCGAGGAGGACGTTGGTGACCAACACTAAAGGTGGAGGATTTACCTTTGGGCAGTAACAAGACATGTTACAATGAGGCAATTGCAATCAGCAGGGCACTTGTGTTCCATGGCTGCCTACAGATACCTTTGAAAGAAGATAGAAAGGGTGCCAGCTGGAAAAGGACAGCATGAAAGGTAAAAGCCGAGATGGCAAGACTCTGTACGGGAAGGCATGAAAGAAAAAGCAGCAACATGGGAGCTAGCAGAGCACCCAACATGATGTGATGTCATGTGACATGTACAGCCCAGTTAGTAATGTTCATAGAATTAATGATTGCCTCTCCACAACCACATCATTTAGAGGGCAGATGCCTTCCCCCACACTTGAGAAAGGGTAAAATGAATGAAATTTATAAATTGGAGGAACATCCTCCCGGGGTACTGTTGCACATTAACCATTGCCTGGCTACAAGGCTACGTATGTGGCGATTTGGGAGCAGATAGAATCATAGAAAGGTTACAGCACGGAAGGAAGCTATTTGGCCCATCGAGTTTGTGCCAGCTCTATGCAAGAGCAATCCAGCTAGTCCCAATCCCCCACCCTATCCCCGCAGCCCTGCAAATTTTTTCCTTTCAAGTACTTATTCGCTTCCCTTTTAAAAGCCACGATTGGATCGGCCTCCACCACTTCCCCAGCAGCGCATTCCAGATCCTAACCACTCGCTGTGTAAAAAAGTTTTTCCTCATGTCACCTTTGGTTCCTTTGCCAATCACCTTAAATGTATGTCCTCTGGTTCTTGACCCTTCCGCCAATGGGTACAATTTCTCTCTATCTATTCTGTCTAGAACCTTTATGATTTTAAATACCTCCATCAAATCTCCTCTCAACCTCTCTGTTCCAAGGAGAACAACCCCAGCTTCTCCAGTCTATCCACGGAACTAAAGCCCTTCATCCCTAGAATCATTCCAGTAAATCTTTTCTGCACCCTCTCTAAAGCCTTCACATCTTTCCTAAAGTGCAGTGCCCAGAACTGGACACAATATTCCAATTGTGGTCGAACCACATTATGACTTCCTTGCTTTTGACCTCTATGCCTCTATTTATAAAGCCCAGGATCCCGTATGCTTTTTTAACCACTTTCTCAACCTGCCCGGCTCTATCTATTCTTTCAGTCAAAAAAGATGCAATGAGACATTAATCATATTCTTTGAAAAGTGGAAAAAAAACTAAACACTAACCTCTTTTAAAAAACCCCAAGACCTGAAATTACTAATGTGTTTTACCAGTAAGGTAAGGCTTTGGAAGGAAAGCATGATTCTACCATTATCTTAATAGTGATAAAATACAGTAAAGAATCACCTCTGCAAAACCCATTCAAAAGTAAAATCTCATGCTACTTCCCAATTATGATTTAAGTATTGTTTAATTGCTATTGCCACACTGGTGAGTTATATTCGTAATGTCAGATCACATTGTAGTCCGCTTCTTGCTCCCCCATTTCTTTATTCATTAGAATACTCATTATGTTATTAGTGTTCGCACTTCAAAGCTGTGTATTGTAATTTTCAAAATCACTTTCATTAAAAGGATAATTCTAAGCATTGAATAAGAATAGTATTTTTTATTTAATAATGTTCCCTTCAGTCCTCCTCTTCCCCTCTGATGATAGTCAAAATACTGGGTTATGGTTCTACAGGGAGTGGTCACACTACAGTAACTCACCCATTATTCATTTACAGGTCTCGACAGTGAATATTGGCAGGCTGAGTGTAGAAAACATCACAGCCGAGCTCTGTGTCCATACACGCACTTCCAGCAGGCTTCACTTGATAATAACGAGCAGGATCCTGGACAATTTGCTCTTCCCTAATTAACTAACCAATCCTTCCTTTCTAAGGGACCTTGAACATGTCATTGGCACCCAAATATGTACTCACCTCTTCCACACTCCCTATTCGAGTCCCTTCAGTCTAGATTCTGAATAGTTGCTCATCCTATGTCAGTATATAGTTACCTCCACTGTGATCCAAAACTCCTTAATTGGTCCCCTTCTACCTCTTTGACAAATTCTACTATTGATTCCCAGGGCTATTGTTGTATCATTCGACTACCAGTCTGACAAAGTCCTAAATGGGCTAAAAACTTTCTGTTACGTCAGCAAAACTGAAATCATCCTCTTATAATTCTCACCAGCCTCATATGTCTCTGACTCTTAATCCAGGCCACTCAAACCAAACTCAGCGGCACACAACCTCAACATTCTGTTTAACCCTGAGATCGCTTTAAACTCCAAATCCAGTCTATCATCAAGATCAGCTTCTTTAACCTTTAGAGCATTGCCTGTGACAAGTGGTGTTCCCCATTGATCTGTTTTGGGACTTCAGTTCTTAACCATATAAACTAATGACTTGGATGAAGAAATAGAGAGTTATACATCCAAGTTTGCAGATGACACCAAGTTAGGAGGAACAGTAAGTTGTGTAGATGGGAGCAGGAAGTTACAAAGGGACATAGACAGACTAAGTGAGTGGGCAAAACTGTGGCAGATGGAGTTCAATGTGGGGAAGTGTGAGGTCATCCACTTTGGATTCGAGAAACACAAACTGGAATTTTTTTTTAGACTGGTGAGAGACTGGGAGCTGTGTAGGAGCAAAGGAATTTAGGTATCCATGGATGCTGAATCATTGGCCCCGATATTACCAGGGAGGCAGGTTGGCAGAGTGGGCGGGGGGGGTCGACTGGGCGCGTGGGTAACCCGCCCAGTAAAATCGGTGGGTTCCCCACGCAATTGTGAGTAAATTGAAGCCACTTACCTTGGCTTCCGGGTTTCCCGTTGGAAACCTGCGCAGTGGGCGGACTGTGCACCCGCATCACAGGCTGTCAGCTGGAGGAGCCCTATTTAAAGGGGCAGTCCTCCAATGCTGCTCCTGCAGCAAACAGCCAAAATTACAGCATGGAGCAGCCCAGGGGAAAGGCTGATCCCAGGTTTAATGATGCCTCACTCCAGGTCTTACTAGATGGGGTGAGAAGGAGGAGGGAGATCTTCTACCCAGCGGACGGGAGGAAGTGGCCTGCCTCTGCCACCAAGAAGGCCTGGCTCGAGGTGGCACAGGAGGTCAGCAGCACCAGCAACATATCCCGCACCTGGATACAGTGCAGGAAGCACTTCAATGACCTAACTCGGTCAGCCAAAGTGAGCACACTTATTCATTCTCCAGCACTTCATCTTCCACATCACCGCCCCCACCCCACAACTCCTTCTGCACTGTCAACATTACTCTGTCACATCACTCCTCACACCCACTCAAACCTCATCCTCAACTTACCCGCATTTACTCACCTCCCCTGTACTCATCCCACCACTACCACTCAACCCAATCCTCATACAATCTCATGGCTCTGTCTCATACTCACCCTCTGATGCATCTCTTTCACGGTCACCCTCACCCAACCTGCCACTACCTCTGCTGCAGCCACAGGGGATGCATCACCTATGAGTAGTAGGAAACGTAAGGCAAAGGTTTTGTGAGCACAAAGGGGATGCACAAGGGTGTTTGACGGTTTGTCATGTTTTTTATTTATATTTGATTTTGGTTCAACTCACATTAAATATTATATTGTCACCACTACTACCACATCTTGGCCATTTTTGACTGGCTTGTGCAATAAGTCCCTTTCATGAGGTTCTCCATGAACACCCACACTTGATGCCACCCATTGGGTCACTCTACAGTGGGTGTATGTGTAGTTGCATGACTATTTTGTGCAGATGCCTGTGGCGCAGCACTATGTTGTGGAGCTCCACGTGGCGGAGGTGGACGGCATGCCTGGCGAGGCTGGTAATGTTGCTCGTCCTTGGATGAAGTGATGAATGCAGCCATGGCGCCCCCCCATCCTGATGGTGTGAGTTTGAGGGGGTCTGCAAAGTAGGTAAATGTGTTTGCACAACAGAGTTTAGGGTATAAATTAATTTAGTGGAAAGACAAAGGTGTTGCAGCCAAAACTTCGTCTGAAGTGACAAAGTGCCTTGCTGCAATAAATGAGGTACTCCCCACAACTGTCAAAAAATCCTTTGCATCTCCCACTGGCTGCTGACTGACACACGTCTGCTCCAACAGAGAGCGTTTCCCACAGCACAGGAAACACGCTGACGATCCATGAAAATTGCACCCCTGCCAAAATCTCCCGTCAATGAGGTCTGTCAAGTACCTCAACTAGGTAAGTATTTAAATTCTCAACCCGCCGGCTTTAATTGCCAGTGGGAGTCCCGCATGCGGGAGCTGCTCGCGCAACCGAAAGCGTCACTGGGGAACCCAGAAGTCAGCAGGTTGGAGCCAGGCTCCGGACCCACTCCCGGATTCCCCGATTTTACGAGCCCCCCCCGCCCCGCCCACAACGCACCCACTCGGCCATCCTAAAATCGGCCCCATTGGGTATATTCAAGGCTGAGATAGATAGATTTTTGGACTCTAGGGGAATCAAGGGGATATGGGGATCGGGCAGGGAAGTGGAGTTGAGGCCAATGATCCATGATCTTACTGAATGGTGGAGCAGGCTCGAGGGGCCATATGGCCTACTCCTGCTCCTATTTCTTATGATCTATATACACAAATCATTAAAAGCTAGTGTACAGGTACAAAATGTAATCAAAAAGCTAATGGAATGTTGGCATTTGTCAAGGGGGTTGGAATTCAAAAGTGAGGAAGTGATGCTTCAGTTGTACAGAGCCTTGGTCAGACCCCATCTGGAGTACTGGGTTCAGTTTTGGTCATCGCACCTCAGGAAATATATATTGCCGTTGGAGGGGATACAGCGCAGATTCACCAGAATGATACCGTGGCTTAAAGGGTTAAATTATGAGGACAGATTGCATAAATTTGTATTCCCTTCAATATAGGAGATTGAGGGATGATCTAATTGAGGTGTTTAAAATGGCAAAGAATTTGATAGGATAGATAAAAAGAACCTAAGGATAGAACCTAAGAAATTAAGGATAGTATCCGACTAAAAACAAGGACATATATGGTAGCCAAACTTAGTCGGAGGATAGAAGATTGGGAAGTCTTCAAAAGACAGCAAAAAGTAACTAAAGGATTGATAAAGAAAGGGAAGATAGATTATGAAAATAAATTAGCAAAAAATATAAAAACAGATAGCAAGAGATTCTATAGTTATATAAAAAGAAAAAGGGTGAGTAAGGCAAACGTAGGTCCATTAGAGGATGAGACCGGGAAATTAATGGTGGGAAACATGGAGATGGCAAAAATGCTGAACAAATATTTTGTTTCAGTCTTTACGGTAGAGGACACGAAGAACATCCCAACACTGGACAAACAGGGGGCTCTATCGACCTTGGTACTTAGTAAATTAATAGGACTCAAGGCGGATAAATCCCCTGGACCTGATGGCTTACATCCTAGGGTCTTGAGGGAAGTGGCAGTGGGGATTGTGGATGCTTTGGTAATAATTTTCCAAAATTCTCTGGATTCGGCAAAGGTGAAGGGTTCTCAAAATTCCCACATTTTTCATACCATCAACAAGGATATAACTTTTGGACTTCTATGACATGCCCGGGCTTGTTGGGTGCAGTGTGGATTGTTGCCTGAAAACCAGACAATGAGAGAAGACAGAATACGCATTCTTCCCTTTAAAACAATCAACCCAGAGAAAGACTTCATCTTACACGAAACTAAAGCCCATCAAAACCTTGCGTAAATAATCGCTACTAACTACTAAAGCAGGAAGGTAGCAATCAATGCAATTATGCAAACCCATCAATACTTCACATATACAATGGCTTTCAGTTCAAGACTAGTTACGGGGACAGGAAGCCAACAATCACCTGAAGAAGCCCACCATAATCAGACAAAGAACTAACCTTGTTTTGGATTCAGATAAGAAATTCGAAAAAAACAGTATAACTGGGCCACCAGTTACGAAGGGGGGCGGGGGGTTTTGTTTTGGAGCAGGTTCGAAGCAGTTCTGTTTTTGGAGCAGCAGTTTTGGAGCAGGTTTTAAGTTGGTTTTGGAACAGGTTTTAAACAGCAGTTTTTGGAGCAGGTTTTAAACAGCAGTTTTGGAGCAGCAACAAGGCGAAACCGCAGCCCTCCACGAAGATCGCCCACCCACAACTGCGCATTACCGCACCAACAGACTCTATCCAACTGAAGAACCTTCGCAGATTCCACAGACCAGGACCACGTGGGGACGGCAGGGCCCAGAGGACACAAAGAGCGTACCCCAAAACTGCAACCGGCTTACCTGGCTGGATTTCGAACTGTCAAGGAACCCTGGTTGGTGAGCATGATCCCTGACCTCTCCTAGTTCAATTTAGTTAGGTTCTGGGGGTGGGACAAAGGTAAGGGGATTAGTAGGGTGATTTTCCCTCGTTATGCCGCGTGTTCCCCATTCTTAACTAAGTGTACTTCGTATGTCTGTATAATCTCAGTGTTATCCTAATGTTATAAGTTCATTTGTGACTTCAATAAACCCAGTTTTTTTTTCTTGCACCAAAACCAGTTGTCTGCTGCACTTTGTCACAACCCCCAAATAAGTCCAAGGTCTAGAACCCAGGGAGTGAGAGCGATTCGGACCACTCAGAAGTCAGAGGTGAAGCTGACACACACCACCACACCCTACAAAGGTCCCGGAAGATTGGAAAACTGCTAATGTAACACCCTTATTAAAAAGGGTAGTAGGCAGAAGGCTGGAAATTATAGACCAGTTAGCCTAACATCTGTGGTGGGTAAAATCTTGGAGTCTATTATTAAGGAGACAGTAGCGGAACATTTGGATAAACATAATTTAATAGGACAAAGTCAGCATGGCTTTACAAAGGGGAAGTCATGTCTGACAAATTTGCTCGAGTTCTTTGAGGACATGGTTTGACTTACAGGGAGAGGTTAGACAGACTGGGACTTTTTTCCCTGGAGAGCAGGAGGTTAAGGGGTGATCTTATTGAAGTCTATAAAATAATGAGGGGCATAGATAAGGTCGATAGTCAAAATCTTTTCCCAAAGGTAGGGGAGTCTATAATGAGGGGGCATAGATTTAAGGTGAGAGGGGAGAGATACAAAAGGGTCCAGAGGGGCAATTTTTTCACTCAAAGGGTGGTGAGTGTCTGGAACGAGCTGCCAGAGGCAGTAGTAGAGGCGGGTACAATTTTGTCTTTTAAAAAGCATTTGGACAGTTACATGGGTAAGATGGGTATGGAGGGATATGGGCCAAGTGCAGGCAATTGGGACTAGCTCAGTGGTATAAACTGGGCGACATGGACATGTTGGGCCGAAGGGCCTGTTTCCATGTTGTAACTTCTATGATTCTATAACGTACAGGGTGGATAAGGGGAACCAGTGGACGTAGTGTATTTAGACTTCCAGAAGGCATTCGACAAGGTGCCACATAAAAGATTATTGCTCAAGATAAAGATTCACTGGATTGGGGGTAATATTCTGGCATGGGTGGAGGATTGGTTATCTAACAGGAAGCAGAGAGTTGGGATAAATGGTTCATTCTCGGACTGGCAACCAGTAGCCAGTGGTGTTCCGCAGGGGTCAGTGCTGGGTCCCCAACTCTTTACAATCTATATTAATGATTTGGAGGGGGGACCGAGTGTAACATATCAAAGTTTGCAAATGATACAAAGATGGGAGTGAAAGTAGAGAGTGAGGAGGACATAAAAAACCTACAAGGGGATATAGACAGGCTGGGTGAGTGGGCGGAGATTTGGCAGATGTAATACAATATTGGAAAATGTGAGGTTCTGCACTTTGGCAGGAAAAATCAGAGAGCAAGTTATTATCTTGATGGCAAGTGACTGGAAAGTACTGCAGTACAAAGGGATCTGGGGGTCCTAGTGCAGGAAAATCAAAAAGTTAGTATGCAGGTGCAGCAGGTGATCAAGAAGGCCAACAGAATGTTGGCGTTTATTGCTAGGGGGATAGAATATAAAAACAGGGAGGTATTGCTGCAGTTATATAAGGTATTGGTGAGACCGCACCTGGAATACTGCATACAGTTTTGGTGTCCATACTTAAGAAAAGACATACTTGCTCTCGAGGCAGTACAAAGAAGGTTCACTCGGCTAATCCCGTGGATGAGGTTGAGTAGATTGGGACTCTACTCATTGGAGTTCAGAAGAATGAGAGGCGATCTTATTGAAACATATAAGATTGTGAAGGGGCTTGATCGGGTGGATGCTGTGAGGATCTTCCCAAGGATGGGTGAAACTAGAACTAGGGGGCATAATCTTAGAATAAGGGGCTGCTCCTTCAAAACTGAGATGAGGGGGAACTTTTTCACTCAGAGGGTGGTAGGTCTGTGGAATTTGCTGCCCCAGGAAGCTGTGGAAGCTACATCATTGAATAAATTTAAAACAGAAATAGACAGTTTCCTAGAAGTAAAGGGAATTAGGGGTTAGGAAATTAGACATGAATTTAGATTTGAGGTTAGGATCAGATCAGCCATGATCTTATTAAATGGCGGAGCAGGCTCGAAGGGCCAACTGGCCTACTCCTGCTCCTATTTCTTATGTTCTTACATTAACCTACTTCCTCTGGTGGGGAAATCCAGGACAAAAGGTCATGATCTTAAAATTAGAGCAAAGCCATTTAGGATTGAAATCAGGAACCACATTTTCATGCGAAACGCAGTGGAAATCTAGAACTCTCTGCCCCAAAAGCCTATAGCTGCTGGGTCAATTGAAATTTTCAAGACTGATATTGATAGATTTTTGTTGGGTAAGAGTATCAAGGGATATAGAGCAAATGTAGTTAGATGGAGTTAAGATACAGATTAACCGTGATCTAACTGAATGGCGGAACAAGCTTGAGAGGCTGGATGGCTGACTCCTGTTCCTATGTCCAATGCAACAACTGGATGCAAAATAGGTGAGGAACAAATACCAACTGCTTCACGAGAAAGAGATTCATAGCTTAATGTGTGCACAAAATGGCTAAAGAGATTATTTCTGATAACTGAGAGTAGTTATGATCTGTCTTGGTTCACATGGAAAGAATGGCCAACTGAGGTACTGGAGGATGCCTGTTAGCCGTGGAACCGTGCGCCAGTAAGGAATCAATGCCTTCAGAAGAGGAAGGAGAAGGGGCAGAGAAAATTGGCAGAACTGTCACTGCAAATACAGCATTCTCCAGGAAGTGATCCATGTGACGTGACCTTCGTGGATTAGACGTCCCTCTGTATGTGTGCTGACAGCAGAGACAACCACAAACTGCTTCTGACAGTCCCTATAACCATGGCACAAACAAAGGACAACGTCTTATAACAAATATGTCACGATCAATTCTGAGGTATATTTGTGTTTTTCCTCTTGTCCCACACTTAGTACGGATAATACACTTCCTGAAGAAACGTCACCCTTTACGTGTACAGACGAGTTAATGCAGTTGGGGATGCTCTTCTGGGGGTCAATGATGGGTTTACCTGTTGCGTTGATGGTCCCTTCCCACTCGGCTTAAACAAAGCAAATCAAAAAATGACACAGGGTCAACACTGATAACAGTCATTTTAATCACAAGTTCTTCGCTATCTTCCTTTGTTTGGAAAAAAAATGGTCTTTGAAGTTGGTTTCTGGCCAAACAGCAAATTTTTCAAGCTCCAAAATGGATGGTCGAAGTGAACAGATAGAAGAACAAGAAGCAAAAGATTTTACTTTTTCTTTCTAAAAAAAAGGTAAATAAACATTGAATGTCTCTCTCTCTCATATATATTTGCTGGAAGAAAAGAGTAAGCTTAAAGGCAAAAAGAATAGAAGGATAAGGAAGAGAAAATGAGAGGAAACAGAGGACAGATCCAGCACAGGTAAAGTTTTTAGCTGAATTTTCTTTTGGTGTTTATTTTACTAGTTTAGGGTTGATTCTTCCTTTAATATAGCTATTGCTGATGCTTAAGCAGTTTTATTACTGTAATAGCTGTGATAGTTTCAGCGTTACAATCAGCCCAGGGAGCCAATTTCCCTGGACCTGCTGACAATGTGATGGTTAAAGCTCTTAAATATCAATGATAACTGATCAATTTTCTTATACTATCATAACAAAGCGGTGTCTACAGTTTTTCTCCTCTCCTGCCCCATGTGACAGATAAAACACAGTTTCAATTTCAATCTATTTCAGGAAAGCAAACAGAAGTTTGGAGACGGTGAAGTATTCAAATTTATCCAAGTACAATGCTGACTGACACACTTGTGCATATTCCTTCACACATTTTGGGTGCGCTGAAGAACAATGACCTCAACACCACCAGGCTGAGTTGGTGATTTTTAAACTGCAGCATATAATTCCCAGACTGGCAAAATTAATTTACAGTACTCAGAAATTCATTTCATTTTCTATGTCACTTTTGTGCTAACTCTCAAAACTGTTCAACCAGTTACTTTGTCTTGAAGTCCACAATCTCAATCTTTGTCTCACTCACTGGCCACTTCGGAACATCACAACATGTAGGAAACAGAGTGATGGGTTTGCATTTTCCCCACACAGTGATCTCCTGATTTCAGCCATGTTTTTAGGAGCAGTGGCTAATTAGAGGCCAGATGCTTCCTCACAGGAAGAGTAAAAAAATAATATGCCATGTGACATTTTTCCATTTCCCACACTAGCCATCCCCGTCATCTCTGCAAGTGAGACTGCCAATTTAGTGCTGAGTTAGGGGTAGTTCTGTGTTGCGGGCTCACAGGCATTGCAATTGCCCAAACTCATTTGGCGCTGGACACTTGCAGTCAGCACTCATCATCGCACGGACTGGATTTGAACCCAGCTCCAAGAGGTGGAAGTATATATGCCAACCTAGAAAACTCAATGGAGGTCACATACAGCTTCAAAAAAAGAAAAAAACTTCCAGAGCCTCCAAAAAGCTTACCTGTAACAGAGTAACTTAAATTATGTTGTATGACATGGGATTCCGGGACTATCGGAATCACATTACACAATTTGAATCGTTTTTCTGTGAAAAACAACACCTAAAGGTCTTGTATAGGACATCAAAACAAGCAATTGCATTGAAAGTGCAGTGGGACATGAGCCTGTTGATGATGTATCGAGTCAGCTGCAGGAATACGCAATACATAATCACTTGTATGGCAAGGGAAAACTGAAATGCAAAAAAATGCATTTTTCGTACTGGTGGGCCTGTAGTGTCAGTGGATGGTGGGAGGGGGGCATGGGTGTAAGTGGGAGACCCATGAGCACTGAAGGCACTTAAGGGCTGATTTTAATGGCAGCTCGATGGTCACTTGCCACTGCGCTAACATTGGAGCTCCAGCTGCGACCATTTTGGTAAGGGCCTTTGGATGTGCGAGCAGGACGCCCACCTGTTTCAGGCGAGAGGTCACTTTTAATATGCAAATCTGGGTCCTGTGATGTGCACAGGACCCAAATTGCAATTTTGAGGTACAAATGGGTAGAGTTTGAGTCTCAAACATTTGTACCAGCTTTAAAGGGTCCGCTAGCAGCCACTCAAAAAAAAAGCCTGAAGCCTTTTTCCCCTTTTATTTTTGTGGGGCCAGCAGGAATGATCTGCACTGTGGCTGATTACCTCCCCGCCCCTCCCACCAATCAGCCAGCTGCATCGGAGCACTGGTTTGGCGCGTGCAGCTCAGCAGATTTACGCAAATGAGGCCTGGGCCTTAAAAATGGCTCAGGCCTTGTAGCAGCAATAACAGAGATGGGCAACGAGCATGCTCCACCTGCCGATTGCCCATTCTGCGCCAAAAATTAAAATAGACCCCAAGATTTATTTCCTAGACTGGGCTGGAGGAATGTTCTTTCTCCCCCCCCCCCACCCCAAGGAAACTTTTGTAGTGCATTTTACATAATTTTGGTTTGTACTGTGATTTAGCATTAGAAGCCAAAAATAATTCAGGCAGAATTACAGATATTTTAAATATTAAAATAGAATAGTTGTTACAAATCGCAATCAACTTTTGATGTTTGTAACATCAGAAGATGATATGCAGTAAGTATAACATGACGGAATGCTGCTATTAGTATAGGAATGATTTATCCCACAGTAATAGCAGCTCTCAGTAATAACAGGCTCTGTAATGCTGGAATTGAGAGATGCTCCAATCTTGCAGTACAAGGCTCATTAATTCAAAATGAAGGTCAAGTCAACGTTAATTCCCGGACCCGTCTGCCACCAAAGGCTGGGCCAAGCCAGCAAAGGAGCCACGTGTTCTCCTGTTCTCTGTGTGTGCCCACAGATTTTCTGCTTTTTCATCTGCGCAGACTCCATTCACGCACGAAAAAAAAAATTCAGGGCCTTCTCGGGCAACTTTAACAAAAAAAAATGACTTGCGTCTGAAAAGAAAAAGGATGCAAATGTCAGTAGTGGGCTGTGAAAATGCTGACTATCAGTGTGATGGTTGGCACGTGCATGACAGGTCAATGTTGAACCAACTGAACAACTCACTGAAATATACAGGACTGGAAAAGATCTCTGCAGTCAACCTGGCCATTCCCAGTTGTCTGGGAAATATCTTATCCCACAATACCTCTCGTACCCCTCTAACAAATTTTTCAGCAGGCACTTATCCAACTCTCTCTTTTGAATTTGCTGGTACACACAGGCCCCATGGCAATCCATATTAACCAAGAATAAAGGTCACAGAAAAGGTATGACATAATAACCTTCGGCTGACTGAATAATTGCGTACCATTACCATTGTCATGCGAAGTAGGTAGATCGAGCGTTGGCCACCCTGCCACTGAGCTCAGCATCTGTAACATGAGGTCTCCCCAGCCTTTGTGCACATTATTTCCTCTAATAAATCTATAAGCGAAAGACTCTGCATCTAAAGCTCTCATTCCTGGTACGGAGACAGCTACAAGCTTTGTCTCACAATTACCATTCTAACATTAGGACCCTTTCACTTGCTGTAAGGAAGCTGGGACAGCCCTGACTTTTAGTAGCTTTTTCTCACCTTATCTTGCTAAACAAGGGAAGATCCCAGCACTAAATCCTACCTCAGTCAACATCTTACAGTTGGCCAAAAAGTATGAATTAAGGCCCAGCAGCTGTCTGCTGAGGGCCATGGCTGTAAGGGAGATGGGCTGTGAACGGCCCCTGTATTTAAAAGTGTCACTGCTCACTTTTCTTCTAGTGAGATATATGGGGAGGAAAGGAAGTTCACACTAGCTTTGCATTGTTGCAGGACCTGAGGACTTAAAAGGTTAACAGATTGAGGTGGCATTTTTGTTGCTTTCCCCATCAGATAATCAAGGGGGGCATCCTATTTCAAAGGAACATATTTTGTGCACAAACACTGAATTTTGAATAATGCAACAATTGGGAGAATATGGCAACTTCTTTACATGTTGAATATGTCACTGAACAGCAGAAGCGCTATGGGACCAGGAGTGCGAGACATCAGACACAAAGTATTTTAAAAAAACCTACTGTAAATCAATAGTGTGCACCGGGGCTAAGAGCTCAGAGACATACCTTAAAGCAGCTCCAGAGAGCATGATGAAATGAGAACTAAGCAGCAAATAACAGACGATAAAAGAAAGGGCGCGGGGAGAAACTAGGTGACAGGAGATAATGGATAAATGACAAAAGGGGAAATCCAGATTAAAGTAATTGGTCGGAAAGAGGAGAATTGAAGTGAGTATGAACCAGAGAACAGTAGTGAATCAGTAATAAGAAAGAACTTGAATTTATATAGCGTCTTTCACAACCTCAGGATGCCTTAAAACGCTTCACAGTCAATGAAGTACTTCTTTTTGAAAGATAGTCACCATTGTAATGTTGGGAAACAAGGCACCCAATTTGTGCACAACAAGGTCCCACAAATAACTATGAGATAAACGACCAGGTAATCTGTTTTGGTGGTGTTGGTTGAGCAATAAAGGTTGACCAGGAAATGGGAGAACTCCTCGTCTTCAAATCGTGCACTGGATCTTTTATGTCCAACTGAGAGGGCAGACAAAGCCTTGGTTTAATATCTCACCAGTGCAACATTCCCTCAGTTCTGCATTGAAGTGTCAAGCCAGCTTCAGACTCTGGAGTGGGCCTTGAACCTACGACCTTCTGACTCATAGGCAAGATCCAAGGCTGACACCTTGCACACCGCTGAATGAAGAACTTCAATAGCTAACAGATATCATGAACAATTGCTGATTTTGTTTACCGTTGAACTTTAATACACCTTGAGTACTGAGATTCAATAAATGTAAATGGGCCTACCTTGAATACAAAACTGGCAACCAAGGCCAAAGCAAGAGAAAAGTCACAACAAAACAATGAGAATCAATTAACATACAATAATTGTTTGAAAGAACAGAGAGAATGGGAGATGTGAAAATAGAACAGTGAGTAAGGTACTTGATTTTAGACTATTTTTCTTCTTTGAACCTGACACAGAAAATCACTTTGGCAGCTTGAGATATTATGGCCAAGAAAATTGACTTCACGGTAAGTGGAGGAATGTAGTAACCTCAATTTCATGGGTTCTGATGGAAGGTCATCGACCTGAAACGTTAACTCTGTTTCTCTCTTCACAGATGCTGCCTGACCTGCTGAGTGTTTCCAGCATTTTCTTTTTTTATTTTAGATTTCCAGCATCTGCAGTATTTTGCTTTTGACCTCAATTTCATATTGTGTGTAGGATCAACTAAGTTCTCAATCATGCCTGACTTATGCTCCCTGCAGCCCTAATGTGCAGATTCCTAATATGCACAGATCCTAGATAAATGACCAGCAGGAAGGTCATTCAACCCAATATAGTTCATCCATCTAGAAAAACCTACAGTCCACAGATCACTGCATCATCCTATCTCTTAAATAATTCCAAGGCTTTTGCTTCCACTATACCCTACAGAACTACTTCTTGAGAAAACTCCTAAATTTGCCCTTTGCCTGTATGAACACATGTTCCTTTGTTCCAATATCATGACATAACTTCAAGTAGTATCCTGAATTTACCTTTTCCATATTATATGGAACCACAGACATAAACCACACAGAGATGGAGAGAGATCCGCAGATACATACACACCAGGCAGAGATGGGTAAAGGACCCAATCCATTCATAACAGACAGACACATAGGGGCCTATTTTTGGATGGCAGAGCGGTTGCGTTGGAGGCAGGGGGGTTTGTAAAATGGCGGAATCCCGGAGCCCGACTCCAACCCACTGACTTCCGGGTTCCACAGTGACGCGTTCGGGTGCACGCGCAACTCCCGAATGCTGGACTCCCACCGGCAATTAAAGCCGGCGGGATGCTGCTTTACATAGTTGGGTAGACAGGTGAGGTACTTGACAGGCCTCGAGTGGAGATTTTGGCAGGGGTGCAATTTTGAAGGATCCTCAGCGTGTTTCCCATGCTGTGGGAAACACTCCCTGTTGAAGCAGATGTGTTTCAGCCAGCAGTCAGTGGGAGATGCAAAGGATTCTTTGACAGGTGGGGGGAAAACCTCATGTATTGCAGCAGGGCACTCTGTCACTTCAGACAAAGTTTTGGCTGCATGACCTTTGTCTTTCCACTCAAAATTCTTAATTTATACCCAAAACTCTGCTGTGCAAACACATTTACCTACTTTGCGGCCCCCCTCAATCTCTCAGCATCAGGATGGGGGATGCCATAGCTGCACTCATCACTTCATCCAAGGACGAGCAACATCACCAGCCTTGCCAGGCACACCGTCCACCTCTGCCACATGGAATTCCACAACATAGTGCTGTGCCACAAGCACCTGCACAACAGCATGGAGGGCAACAAAACAGAGTGAAGTTGCAGGAGGTACTACCCTCGCCACAGAATCTACAATCCGAAGCTCAGCTTCCTGAACCTCTCTGAGGAGCAGTGCATACGGAGGCTCAGAGTCAGTCGTCAGGTAGTCGCGGACATCTGCAGCCTCTTTCATGACGAGCTGCTCCCGGCTGGCCCGAGCAGCATCTCCTTACCTGTCGCTGTCAAAATCACCACTGCCCTCAACTTCTTCACCTCCGGATTGTTCCAGAGTGCCACCGGGACATCGTCAGGGTCTCAGTCGTCTGCACACAAGTGCATAAGGCAGGTCACCGATGGCTTGTTTCGCAGGGCCTCGCACTACGTCAGGATGACCTCAGTCAGCCGGAGAGAGCAGTAGGATTCCAAGCTGTGGCTGGCTTCCCAAGGGTGCAGGGTGTAATCAATTGCACCCATATAGTAATACGAGCACCTCCACACAAGCCAGGACAGGTAGGGCTATCACTCCATCAACACTCAGCTCATGTGTGACCACCGCAAGAGATTCCTTCACATGTGCGCCAGATACCCTGGCAGCTGCCACGATTCCTTCATCCTCCGGTAGTCCAACATCCCGCCCCTCTTCCACGCACCGAACACCCGCAAGGGCTGGCTCCTCGGGGACAAGGGATACCCCATGCACACGTGGCTCCTGACACCTCTGAGGAACCCCACCACCGAGCCACAACATAGATACAACGACTTCCACATCGCTACTGGGTCTACAATTGAGCGTGCTGCTCAAGATGCGGTTCAGGTGCCTTGACCATTGTGGGGGAGCACTTCAATACGCACCAGACAGAGTGGGATGCATTATAGTCGTCAGTTGTGCCCTGCACAACATGGCACAACAGAGAGGGGTGCCGCTGGAGGAGGCCCCATCCACATCTGCCATCCACATTGAGGAGAAGGAGGAGGAGGAGGAGGATGACAAGGAGGAGGAGGCAGAGGAGAAGGAGCAACCCATGGGCAGAATAGCAGCTCACCTGGCTGCTTGTGAGGCCAGGGAGTCACTGATACGTGAACGGTTCTCCTCACATCCAACAGTGTGAAGAGTCCAGTCCTCGCAGCACCTTGACAGAGCAGCAGCCACACCAGTACCAACCTCCAACCCACCCCACCCCACTCTCTGCACAAAATAGTCCTGCAACTACACATACATGCACAGTAGAGTGACCCAATGGGTGGCATCAAGTGTGGGCATTCATGGTAAACCTCATGAAAGGGCCCTATTACACAAGCCTGTCAAGAATGGCCAAGATGTGGCAGTAGTGGTGACAATAATAATATTTTATGTGCCATTAACAAAAATCAAATATAAATAAAAAACATGACAAACTGTCAAACACCCTTGTGCATCCCCTTCGTGATCACAAAACCTTCACCTTTCTTTTCCGACTACTTCTACGTGCTGCTTCCCCTGAGGCTGCAGCAGAGGTAGTGGCAGGTTGCTCTTGTTCATGCCCTGACCGATTCGATGCTTTGGGCTTATGCCCTCTGGGTTTCGGTGCCCGTGAGGGCCCCTCCAAAGACTGCTCCACCTGGAGAGGAGGCAGCTTTGCGGGTACTGGTTGAGAGGGGGGCAACAGGTGAGACGTGGGGGTGCTTTGAGTGACGTCCCCACTTCCATGTCCCCTTTCACCATCTTCGCTCCCCTGGGCCAGGCCCACACTACTCCTACCACTCTGCTGGACGACAGTTTGGAGGACATGTGTGAAGCCTTGTAAGGCCAGTGCCAGAGAATCTGCCTGCCTGTTTAAGGCGGCAGAATGTTGTTCACCCTGAGTCCGAAGGGCCGTTGTCAGGGCCTCAATGGACTCATTGGTGAGCCGTACTTGAAGCTCCATGGAGGCTAGCAGACATTCCCGCACTTATCCACGACACTATCTCAGAATTGCCCTCACTTACGTGTGCCTCCATTACACTCATACAGGAGTTGGACTCCTCCATCCTCTGTGCAATTGTGGAGCGTGCGCGTGGCACCTATTCCAGCACCTGCAAATGTGCTGCTGCCCCTCGATCATTCTCCTTTTCATGGATGGTCCCCAGGGTTCAGCATCTGTGTCCAGCTGAGTAGAGTCTGGAGAAGAGTGCGCTCACCGATACGGACTCTCCACAGCTGCTCCTGCCACCAGTGTCTGCCCATGCTCACATGTGTGTGGTGATTCACCATGTGAGACCCCAACCATGTGAGGACGGGGACTCACCGAGGTGTGTGTATCTGTGCTGGTGGATGGCTCGCTCAAATGTAACGGTGCCCCCTCAGAGGCCAGCAGGTCCGCTGAGGAATCGCCCTCCACCGTCACAGCGGTCGCTGAAGGCCCTGTAAGAGAACAGAAGGCAATATTAAGCATGATGACAGATGTTGAGGTGCTGAAGATGGCAAGGCATGTTAACATCAATTGCTATTGTGTGTGCTGAATGTTAAAGTTCTGTCACCAGCCGTTTATCGGGTGCCAGTCTCGGCGTCCCCGACGGACAGGCGCTCGAGGGTGCGGCTCAGTTCCAGAGCCTCCTGCTCCACGTCTATGAGGACGACTAGATGTTGCGGCCCTCCTCCGGTCCTCGCCCTCTCCTGTGCATTCTGGGCTCTCTTCTCCTATAAGGGGAGAAAGTAGAGAGGCGTGAGTGAGCGATGGTGCCATGGCCAACCGATGAATGCATTGGTTTGGGTGAGACTAACCGTGAAAGAGATGCATCAGAGGGTGAGTATGAGACAGAGTCATGACTTTGTATGAGGATTGGATTCAGTGCTCGTGGTGGGATGAGTACTGGGGAGGTGAGGGAGTGGTGAGTAAGTTCAGGTAAGTTGAGGATGAGGTTTGAGTGGGTGTGAGGAGTGATGTGATAGAGTAGTGTTGGCAGTGCAGAATGAGTTGTGGGGTGGGGACGGTGATGTGGAAGACGGAGTGTAGGAGAATAAGTAAGTGTACTCACTTTGGCTGACCTAGTTAGGTCATTGAAGTGCTTCCTGCACTGTATCCAGGTGCGGAAGATGTTGCTGCTGCTGGTGACCTCCTCCGCCACCTCGAGCCAGGCCTTCTCGGTGGCAGAGACAGGCCACTTCCTCCCGTCCGTTGGGTAGAATATATCCCCCCTCCTCCTCACCCTATCCAATCGCACCAGGAGTGAGGCATCACTAAATCTGGGAGCAGCCTTCCCCCTGGGCTGCTCCATTCTGTAATTTTGTGTGTTTGCTCCAGGAGCAGCATTGGAGGACCACCCCTTTAAATAGGGCTCCTCCAGCTGACAGCCTGTGATGCGGGTGTGCAGTCCGCCCGCTGCGCAGGTTTACGACGGGAAACCCGGAAGCCACATTAAGTGGCTCCAATTTACCTGCGATCGCGTGGGGAATGGACGGATTTTGCTGGGCGGATTACCCATGCGCCCAGTCGCCCCCCCTGTTGCCTTCCCGCCTCTCGGGTAATATCAGGGCCATGATTTTGCCTAACCCAACCAATAATGAATCCTCTGCCTTCCTACACTCCTGTGCTGTCCCAGGCTTGAACCCTCCCACAGCTACCTACTTTTCCTCTCTCAGCATTCACCAAACAACAACTTGCCAAGGCGTTCACAGGAATGTTATCAGACAAAATTTGACACCCAGCCACATAGAGATATTAGGACAGGTGACTAAAAGCTTGGTCAAAGAGGTAGGTTTTAACGAGCGTCTTAAAGGAGGAGAGAGAGGTAGAGGGGTTTAGGGAGGGCCTAGACAGCTGAAGACATGGCCTCCAATGGGGTGAAGAAGAAAATCGGGATGCACAAGAGGAACGCAGAGATCTTGGAGGGTTGTAGGGCTGGAGGAGTTTAGAGAGTTAGGGAGGGGTGAGACCATAGAGGAATTTGAATACCAGGATGGACCTAAAGCACCCATTGGTGTCTCCTTACAATCAACATCCCCAACTGCCCCATCCTCCTCTCTCGCTGACCGTCATGTCCGGTGCTCCCATTGGTGGCTAATATCATCAATCTCCATCCTGTCCCACTCACTCATCCCATAATTGTTCCCCTTGGACTCTGTTGGTGGATCAACAATCACCACCTTGTTCCCTATTTCCCTCCAGAATGTCTGTTCACTCACGGGTGGCAACACTGTGCCTCTTCCCAATCCTCCATACTTTCCACCATGTGCCCCGCCCAACTTGCTGTGGTGGCAATGTGGCCTTATCACAAAGTCACTGCTTGGTCTCGCCCCCTACTCCTTTGGTACCGTTGCCTCCTTTAGTACCCCATCCTGTTCCACCTCCTCCTTACCTCTCCTCATTGTTTACCTCCTCTCTGAAGCCCTACCCCCAAGAGATATCCTCTCTCAACTTCTGCACTATCAACTTCTCATCTTTGGTGATTTCAATCTCCATCTCAGCTCCCTTTGCCCTTTCTCTTCTGAATTCACTGCCCTCCAGTCCTCCTTAAATCTCTCCCTCCAAATAAACTCTCCTCTCCATATTCATGGCCACTGTTCTCCTTCGGTTTCTATTACTGACAAGACAATCTCTTACTACTCCCTTGTATCCTTCATCGCCCATATCACCCATCCTCTTCCAACCCCTCTTCCTTCTGCATCCATTATTGGAAAAAAATTCTCCCACAGGTCACTTACAACTGCACTTTCAAACTTCCAGCTTCCCAGCTTTGGACTTTCATTCACTATGATACCTCTGTATTTCCTCAATCACTTCCTCACCTTCAGCTTTGATGCCCTTGTCCCTAGCAAAACCTTTGTTGTCTCCCATCTCGGTCATTTCCCTTGGTCAGACCCCCATCTTGTCTCCAAGGGGGACAGATGTGAGTGTATCTGGCACACAACTGGCTGGATCTCATCAAGCTCTACTGGAATGACATTCCTCTGCCACAACATCCCAATACTCTCCTGGAGAGCAAATATAACCCCTGGCTTCTTTCCTCCACTCCCAACTCATTGTGGGGGGGGAGGTCATAGGATTGAAGGAGATTATACAGATAGGGAGGGACGAGGGCATGAAGGGGTTTAAACATGAGAATTTTAAATTGGAGATGCTGGGGGACTGGGAGCCAATGTAGGTCAGCGAGGACAGGGGTAACGATTGAGCAGGATTTGATGCTGGATAGGATATGGACATCAAAGTTTTGGATGAGCTAACATTTAATGAGCATAGAGGATGAGAGGCCAACCTGGAGAGCATTGGAATAGTCTAGTCTGGAGGTGTCAAAAGGACGGATGAAGGATTCAGTGGCATAAGAGCTAAGGTAGGGCTTATGCAAGCAATGTTAGAGGTGGAAGTAGGTCATCTTTGTTGTGGAGAGTGTACGGGGTCGGAATGAGATTCTCTGATGGGTAAGAATCCAATGTGTTTGAAGTTGTGATGCATACCGGAGAGCGTGAATACCGTTGTTATCTGGGGGACTGGTTCAGTACAGGGCATCAATTTTGACTTGGTTTGCTGCCTTTAAAATTTTGGGTCATTTGAGGTGATTCTATTTATTTAATCATCTTGGTTGTACTAGACTGTGACAGCTGTTAGCAAACTGACAGCACCCTTGATCTTGTGATTGACTGTGGTCAGGAAAAAAAAGTGACCTGGAAAAAAAAATGATTGAAGGATCTCCTGCTATCTCTATGACAACAATCTGGAGATATATTGTAGTTGGACTAACTATATAAGAGACAATAAAACTTTGGGCACCTCTTAAATCAATGCTAAATGCTTTAGCAGCAATTGGAGTTTAATCTGAAACATTTACAGATAAAACGGCTGGAAGCAAACTACTCTTTTTAAAATGAGATGAACAAACTGAAATGATGTCTTCCCTGACAAGAATGTGTTTAAAATTAACAGTGATATTACCACTGATTTTTGCTTGTTTTAACAGATTTTATTAACCAGAATCTAATTGCATTAGGTAGGATCTTTGTCCAAGTTTTAATGGCACATAGACGTTTGAAAAAAAAAGTAAAATGGAGTTTTTTTTTAATTCGACAAAGTTTTTTAAAAAAATTACTTGAAAAATATGTGACACTGTCTGGCTCCACACATTTTATTGCAAAGAAGTTAACCCCTCCACAGACAGCTGTTCTTAATTTTTCTTATATCAGATTAACTCTGCTTAAACCTTAACTTTTGCATTGCTGAATGTGAACATATATCAGGCATTATTACATTTTTAAGTTTCTTAATTTGAGTGGATATTTCCCCACGGTGACAGAAGGAAATCATTAACTGACAAATTAACCCCTTGGGCTCTCAAGAAGATAATACTTAGCAAGAACGTTGGTAATGGTAAAAGGAGAGCTGGAGAATCTTTTAAGTCCATGTTTTCTTGATAATATGGTACACTGTAGCTTTCTGTAAAATGCATTATGGTTTTCTTTGTTTGTATCATGACATGTAATATTAACCAAATAAAACTTAGATTAGAAGAACAAATGGCTCGAGATAGGTATGTGATGCTAACAAGATGAGGTCCTTAGATAAGCCCATGAAGGGTCATCAGGGGCTGTTCGAGATTAAGACTGACGTCATAAAGGAAACCATTTTCTTGGATTACTTCGGTAGTTTGAAAATCCTAACATTAAAAGACTGACAGTGTATGTGAAAGAACCTAATGCTGACGTTGAAAAGGGGACATCTACCCCTGAATGGTGGGAGACAGTTTACAACATAGGTCAGCACCCATGAACTAGAATAATACTATCACTACATGAGAATGCTTAAGAAAAAATAAAAAAGGTAGACATGTTGGACAAGTTGGAGAGTTGAGAGTTAATAATCAATGAACTATAGTAACCATAGCTGGTTGATGGACCAGCAGGTTGCCTGGTAACATAAGGAAAGATGAAACATTGAACATGAACAAAGGAGTTCTATTCCACTACAGATGCCTTCGTATCAACTGGAATGCAAGGGAGTGCTGCCGAGAGCGAACATCAACCATGAGTGATTAATGTAGATACTATAGTCCATAGTATAGCTAGAATTAGAGATTACACAAATTGGGGTTGTATTCTCTAGACTTTAGAAGGTTAAGGAGTGATCTGATTGAAGTTTATAAGATATTAAGGGGAACGGATAGGGTGGATAGAGAGAAACTATTTCCGCTGGTTGGGGATTTTAGGAGTAGGGGGCACAGTCTAAAAATTAGAGCCAGACCTTTCAGGAGCGAGATTAGAAAACATTTCTACACACAAAGGGTTGTAGAAGTTTGGAACTCTCTTCCGCAAACGGCAATTGATACTAGCTCAATTGCTAAATTTAAATCTGAGATAGATAGCTTTTTGGCAACCAAAGGTATGAAGGGCTTTGGGCCAAAGGCAGATATATGGAGTCAGATCACAGATCAGCCATGATCTTATCAAATGGCGGAGCAGGCACGAGGGGCTGAATGGCCTACTCCTGTTCCTATGTTCCTATGTAGAATACAGGATGCTTTGAACACAGTGTCCGGAGACAGCTAACAAGGGAGGTCGTAGGAGTTGGAAATCTGACTGTCTGTCTAGCTATGAAAATATTACGGAATGTTGCTTTTATAGTAAGCAAAGTATAAAGTGGGTGAAGGTAGCTGGAAAGCGAGGAACCGGAAGCTGCCCTTGCACTGTATAGATTGATCACCTGTGCTGTACAATAAAGTCTGCTCCGTATACTCAACTGCCTCGTGAACGTCTTACTAGAAGCATGTTGCTGTGAAGGAGGGTGACTAACAGACATCTTTAACCAAACTTTTTGTCACCCCTAACCTCTTCTTGAACCCTGCTTTCATTTTCTTTTATATGACACCTCTAAAGCACTTAGGGACATTTTTCTACATTAAAGGCGCTATATAAATGCAAGTTGTTGCTGTTGAATGTGTTGCGACCGACTACACCAAGTAGTATCCCACAGAAGTTGTGATACCTGCCCTTTCACCTCCTCCCTTCCCACTGTCCAGGGCCCCAAATATTCCTTCCAGGTGAAACAGCGATTTACTTGTACTTCTTTCAATTTATTATACTGTATTCACTGCTCACGATACGGTCTCCTCTACATTGGGGAGACCAAATGCAGATTGGGTCATCGCTTTGCTGAACACCTCCACTCAGTCCGCAAGCATGGCCCTGACCTGCAGGTCGTTTGCCATTTTAATTCCGCTTCCCACTCCTACTCTGACCTCTCTGTCCTCGGCCTCTTAAACTGTTCCAATGAGGCTCAACGGAAGCTCGAGGAACAGCACCTCATCTTTCGATAAGGCACTTTACACCCTTCTGGACTCAACATTGATTTCAATAACTTCAGATCATAACCACTGCTCCCATTTTTGCGGACAGCAGGTGCTGGTAATGGTTCTGCTGTTGCCATTTACAGCTACTCCTGATCAATCTTTTGTTTCTTTACTTGTCCCAATACCACCCTCCTTGCGTTGCACCATCATCCCTTTGTCATTTAATCACTCCTGCCCTCCACCCTATCACAGACCTTCTCATAAGAACATAAGAAATAGGAGCAGGAGTAGGCCAATCGGCCCCTCGAGCCTGCTCCGCCATTCAATAAGATCATGGCTGATCTGATCCTAACCTCAAATCTAAATTCATGTCCAATTTCCTGCCCGCTCCCCGTAACCCCTAATTCCCTTTACTTCTAGGAAACTGTCTATTTCTGTTTTAAATTTATTCAATGATGTAGCTTCCACAGCTTCCTGGGGCAGCAAATTCCACAGACCTACTACCCTCTGAGTGAAGAAGTTTCTCCTCATCTCAGTTTTGAAAGAGCAGCCCCTTATTCTAAGATTATGCCCCCTCGTTCTAGTTTCACCCATCCTTGGGAACATCCTCACTGCATCCACCCGATCAAGCCCCTTCACAATCTTATATGTTTCAATAAGATCGCCTCTCGTTCTTCTGAACTCCAATGAGTAGAGTCCCAATCTCCTCAACCTCTCCTCATATGTCCGCCCCCTCATCCCCGGGATTAACCGAGTGAAACTTCTTTGTTCTGCCTCGAGAGCAAGTATGTCTTTTCTTAAGTATGGACACCAAAACTGTATGCAGTATCCCAGGTGCGGTCTCACCAATACCTTGTATAACTGCAGCAATACCTCCCTGTTTTTATATTCTATCCCCCTAGCAATAAAAGCCAACAATCCGTTGGCCTTCTTGATCACCTGCAGCACCTGCATACTAACGTTTTGATTTTCTTGCACTATGACCCCCAGATCCCTTTGTACTGCAGTACTTTCCAGTTTCTCGCCATTAAGATAATAACTTGCTCTCTGATTTTTCCTGCCAAAGTGCATAACCTCACATTTTCCAATATTGTATTGCATCTGCCAAATCTCCGCCCACTCACCCAGCCTGTCTATATCCCCCTGTAGGTTTTTTATGTCCTCCTCACTCTCCACTTTCCCTCCCATCTTTGTATCATCTGCAAACTTTGATATGTTACACTCGGTCCCCTCCTCCAAATCGTTAATATAGATTGTAAAGAGTTGGGGACCCAGCACCGACCCCTGCGGAACACCACTGGATACTGGTTGCCAGTCTCTTTTGTTCTTTCCTCCCTTCCCCCCTTTCCCTGGCTCTGTACTTGCTCAAAAACTTTAACTCTTTTAACATCTTCCAGTTCTGACGAAAGGTCTTCGACCTGAAACGTTAACTCTGTTTCTTTCTCCAAAGATGCTGCCTGACTTGCTGAGCTTCTCCAGCATTTTCTGTTTTTATTTCAGATTTCCAGCATCCACAGTATTTTGCTTTTGAGGCAGTATCCCAGTCTGGGCAATTTTAAGCTGTCTCTCAGTAAAGCAAACAGTTGTTCTAAAGTGTATATTAGGAATGGAAAAAAATCAATGAGGGTTGAGGTTCTGAAATCTGCTTTTCATGGCCCAGATCTACAGAAAAATATCTGTTAATAGATTCTGGTGCTACAGTATTCAGCATAAAGTTGCAGTGTTATTTTTCTCTCACTAAAAGGAGCACCAATACTTGAACACTCATTCGGAACCTCCACTGGCAGAGACCTGTTCCTGCATACATCAGCACCAGGGACCAAGGGAGACCTCCCAAATGCTACAGTCATGCTGAAGGAGATCTTAATGGCTGGACATCCAACATGTCCCATCTTGATGGTGTGCCTGACATCGAGCTTTACAGAAAAGCCTTTTTGTCCTCCTAATATGAAGAGACCATGTGCAGGTTTTTGTGGATAAGTAGCCACCGACAGTAATCTCTGCAAGTTAGTATCCATCAGCAACAGGGTCGGGGGAATGCCCATGAACAACAGGCTCTGCGAGTAAGCATTCATCTGCTCAGCGCTCTGTGGGGTAATGGTCATCGACCTCAAGCATTAATTCTGTACCCCTCTCCACAGAGTCTACCTGACCTGCTGAGTGTTTCCAGCAATTTTTGTTTTTATTTCAGATTTCTAGCATCCACAGTATTTTGCTTTTGCCTATCAGTATAGTTGCCTTCCCCTTTAAGAGACACCTATTTGTCCCCTGCTGTTTCCTTGATGAGAATAATTGGCTAAAGACAACATTACCATTCTCCACGGGGGGCGGGCTCTACTTACTGGGAGAAATAGCCATTGTGTTTTATTACAGCTCTTGCTGTCTTGCTGCTAACTCGAGATTCTTGTTTTTTTTTAAACCTCTCACTTTCTCTCTTCCTGAAAAGCCATTTAGAATGTCACTGATCCACACTGCATACTTATCACATTGTTTCACATTTCCTGCCCCTTCAGCTTCTTGCTCTCGTGTACACTTTATCAAAAACCTGTTGTAATAATTCCTCCTGACAACGTTCCTTCCTTATTTACAAATTTACTTTTAACAGACCATGGCAACAGCTAATACCTTATCATACTATTGATCCCATTTCTGGACAAGTACTTGGACACGCTCCATCAAGATGTGCTTTGCATTTCAAATAACAATTTGTTCGATAAGCTGACTCTGTGCATTGCTTCCTTAAACTGGATAATGACAGCGAAGTACTGAGTGACTGGAGTCGGCACTGCAAATTACTCTATTGTTACAGTGCTGACAGTGATTGAGTGGAGCATTTCATTAAATTGTCTCAGGCAGACTGCACAGTCCTGCAGTATTCAGCACAAAATGTGGGCATCACTGAAGACTAAATGCACCTTGTGTGCTTCACAGAGACTGCAGCCGACTCCAACCAATGAATTCTCAAGAATCCTTTCCATTAATGAAGCCTCTCTCTCAACAGCAATTTACACTTGGTGCAAAACATCTGCTGGAAGCCTGCAATGAGGTTGTAATATGTATGGTCGCCACTTCTCTTCCCTTCCCGCTCCTCATTTATTCCCCTGCTCTCTCGGAGGTACCAATGCCCCCGGGGGTACAGTTTCACAGACACTAGTCTCCCACCAGTACCAACTGAACAGTCTGACTGAAAGTGCAAGTTGAATATCAGCTCCCAGGGCATCTGAACCACTTGATTAGATTCCAGCCTGTACCTCACTCCCGGGTATCCATTATTCTATATGCAAACCATCTGAACTGTTCGATTAGATTCCAGCCTGTACCTCACTACTAGGTATCCATTTTTCCTATGCATTACAATATTTTGGGCAAAGCTGGAAGGAAAGGAATCCAGTTTTTACTCAAAACAAAGTGGGCGTAAAAGTTCCACGGCACTATCCGAAAAAGAGCAGGGGAGTTCTTGCTGTGTCCTGACCAACATTTGTCCCTTATTCAACACCATCAAAACAGATTACCATTCAATTATCGCATTGCTGTTTGTGGGAGCTCGCTGTGTGCAAATTGGCTGCCGCGTTTCCCGACATTTGAGCAGTGACTACGTTTCAAAAGTATGTCATTGGCTGTGAAGTGCTTTGGAATGTCCTGAAGTCGTGAAAGGTGCTATACAAATGCAAGTTCTTTCTTTGTTTACATACACTGCCTTGTAAAATCCAAGTCCCAAATTCCATTCATAGTCTGTGCGAAATTATCTGACCTCAATTAGAGCAGTGATAGGGCTGCAGGAATTTGTCTCAGTTTCCATGAGCTTTAGAGGGAAAATTTGGCCAGGGTTCCTACTCCTCATTGCCATCCAGTGTTCACTGATGGAAACTTCACATGTGGAAGTCGGATAAGGACAAAATAGGGGTTGGCTCCGCTGCCCTTTAAGGTTGAATAACCAATCAGCACTCGTCTCGGCTCAGTCATGAAGAATTGCCACTTGGGTGACATACTGAGAATGAGTCGATACCCTTAGCATTGCACCATAGAAATTATTACCTTCAGGAGAGGAGGGGGAAAAACTAGACAGGAACAAAGGTTTTGAGTGGGAATGGGAGACTAGACAGGCAAAGAAAGATCTCATAAAAAGCATAGCTGCAGAGCCAAAATATAACGGAAAAAATTGTTCAGTACCACAGCAGTAAGAAGGCGGTCAGAGAAGAGGAAAGAATTCTGAAAGACCCAAATGGATTCCAAAACTGAGAAAACAGAGGCGGATTCCTGGTGTAAAAGATCTGACTTTTGAGGAAAGACTGAAAAAACTAGGCTTTTCAGCTGGGAAAGAAGGTATCTAAGAGGTGACCTTTCAAAGGTATACATAGGAACACAGGAACAGGAGTAGGCCATTCAGCCCCTCGTGCCTGCTCCACCATTTGACAAGATCATGGCTGATCTGTGATCTAACTCCATATATCTGCCTTTGGCCCATTTCCCTTAATACCTTTGGTTGCCAAAAAGCTATCCATCTCAGATTTAAATTTAGCAATTGAGCTAGTATCAATTGCCATTTGCAGAAGAGAGTTCCAAACTTCTACCACCCTTTGTGTGCAGAAAGGTTTTCTAATCCCACTCCTGAAAGGTCTGGCTCTAATTTTGAGACTGTGCCCCCTAGTCCTAGAATCCCCAACCAGCGGAAATAGTTTCTCTCTATCCACCCTATCTGTTCCCCTAAATATCTTATAAACTTCAATCAGATCACCCGTTAACCTTCAAAGCTCTGGAGAATACAACCCCAATTTGTGTAATCTCTCCTCGTAACTTTCACCCTCGAAGTCCGGGTATCATTCTAGTAAACCTAGGCTGCACTCCCTCCAAGGCCAATATGTCCTTCCGAAGGTGCGGTGCCCAGAACTGCTCACAGTACTCCAGGTGCGGTCTGACCAGGGATTTGTATAGCTGCAGCATAACTTCTGCCCCCTTGTACTCCAGTCCTCTAGATATAAAGGCCAGCATTCCATTAGCCTTATTGATTATTTTCTGCACCTGTTCATGACACTTCAATGATCTACGTAACTGAACCCCAAATCCCTTTGGACATCCACTGTTTTTAACTTTTTACCATTTCGAAAGTACCCTGTTCTATCCTTTTTTGATCCAAAGTGCATGACCTCATATTTGCCGACATTGAATTCCATTTGCCACAGTTTTGCCCATTCACCTAATCTATCAATATCCCTTTGTAATTTTACGTTTTCATCGACATTGCTTACAATGCCACCAATCTTTGTGTCATCGGCAAACTTAGATATGAGACTTTCTATGCCTTCATCTAAGTCTTTAATAAATATTGTGAATAATTGAGGCCCCAAGACAGATCCCTGCGGGACTCCACTAGTCACATCTTGCCAATGTGAGTACCTACCCACTGGCCTCCATTTTAGCACCCGCTATCGGGTGCGTTCCTTGCGGGGGGTCTCAGAAAATCCGGGAATGCTGGAGCAGGTCGGGAGCCCGGCTCCAACCCGCCCACGTCCGGGTTCCCCACAGACGCGCCGACATGCACGCGCAGCCCCCGCATGTGGGGCTCCCGCAGGCAATTAAAGCCAGCGGGGTGCCACTTGAGACTATTTACCGAGGTATTTCAGGTCATTAACAGACCTGATTAAGGGAATATGTCAGGAGGGGTGGGATTTTAGAAACAACTGGGACTGTTTCCCATACTGGGGGAAACACTCCCAGTTGAAATGGACGTGTTACAGTTATCAGCCTGTGGCAGCTGTAAAGGTCCATTTGACAGGTAGGGCGGGGGGAGACCCTCACTCATTGCAGGATGCCACTCTGTTACTTGGGACAAAGTTTGGCCTCCACCACCCTCCTCGTGACAATCAAATTCACCAACTTGCACACTTACCCCGGGGTCCAGAGACATGTACCTACCTTGTGGACCCCCTCAGATGTACATCTTCCGGATGGGGGCCGCCGTAGCTGCAGTCATGACCTCCTCGGAGGGCGAACAGCATCACCAGCCAAGCCGTCCACCTCTGACACGTGGAGCTCCACAACACAGTGCTGTGACACATCCACCTGCACAGCAGGAGGGAGGGCAAAGGCAGAGAGAGATGCGTCGCAGGGAGCACTACCCTCGCCACAGGGTCCACAGACCGAGGCTCAGCTTCCTGGACCTCCCTGAGCAGCAGTGCACACGGAGGCTCAGAGTCACTCGACATGTAGTCGTGGACATCTGCAGTCTCCTTCATGCCGAGCTGCTCCCGGCTGGCCCGAGCACCATCTTCTTACCTGTCGCTGTCAACATCACCACTGCCCTCAACAACTTCTCCTCCGCATCCTTCCAGGGTGTCACCGGGGACATCGCCGACGTCTCTCAGTCGTCTGCACAAAAGAGCCCTGCAAATACATCTACACCCACTTTGCAGTGACACAATAGGTCTTCATTGCGATCCTCAGGGAAGGGCATTATTGCACAAACCAGACAAGATTCGCAAAGACGTGGCAGTAGTGGTGCCAATATAATAAGTGATGTGAGTTGGTCAGAAAATAAATATAAGTAAAAACCATGACAAACCCTCAAACACCCTTGTGCATCCCCTTCATGCTCATGACACATTTGCCTTACGCTTCCTACTGCACATATGTGATGCATGCGCTGTGGCTGCAGCACAGGTAGTGACAGGTTGAGTGAGGCTGACCGTGAAAGAGATGCATGAGAGGGTGAGTATGAGATAGAGCCATGAGATTGTATGAGGATTGGGTTGAGTGGTAGTGGCGGGATGAGTACTGGCGAGGTGAGTACGTGCAGGTAAGATGAGGATGAGCTTTGAGTGGGTGTGAGGGGTGATGTGACAGAGTAGTGCTGGCAGTGCAGAAGGAGATGTGGGGTGGGGGCAGTGATGTGGCAGACGGAGTGTAGGGGAATGAGTAAGTGTACTCACTTTGGCTGACCTACTTAGGGCATTGCAGCGCCTCCTGCACTGTATGCAGGTGGGCAATATGTTGGTGGTGCAGGTGACCTGCTCTGCCACCTTGAGCCAGGCCTTCTTGGTGGCAGAGGCAGGCCGTTTCCTCCCGCCCGCTGGGGGGAAGATCTCTGTCCTCCCCCTCCTCCTCACCCCATCTAATGATACCTGGAGTGAGGCATCATTCAACTGGGAGCAGCCTTCCCCCTGGGCTGCTCCATGCTGTAATTTTTCCTATTTGTTGCAGCATCTGTCAGTGGAGGATGGCCCCTTTAAATAGAGCTCCTCCAGCTGACAGAGCTTACTGCGCACGCTCAGTCCGCCCGACGCACAGATCAGCAGTGGGGAACCCGGAGGACCAGGTAAGCGGATCCAATTAGGCTGCGATCGCGCGCGGGGCAGACTGATTTCACCGGGCGCGTTACCCACGCGCCCAATAGCCCCCCCACCGCGAACCCGCAGCCCTGGTAACATCGAGCCCATTATCCCTACTCTCTATCGCCTTTTGCTCAGCCAACTTCCGAACCAAGTCCATACTTTTCCCTCGATTCCATGGGCTTCTATCTTAGCTAACAGTCTCTTATGTGGGACTTTATCAAATGCCTTCTGGAAGTCCATATAAATAACATCCATTGACATTCCCCTGTCCACTACTTTAGTCACCTCTTCAAAAAATTCAATCAGGTTTATCAGGCACGACCTACCTTTCACAAATCCATGCTGGCTCTCTCTGATTAACTGAAAATTCTCGAGGTGTTCAGTCACCCTATCCTTAATTATAGACTCCAGCAGTTTCCCCACAACAGATCTTAGGCTAACTGGTCTATGATTCCCTGGTTTCCCTCTCTCTCCTTTCTTAAAAAGCGGAGTGACATGTGCAATTTTCCAATCCAGAGGGACAGTTCCTGAATCTAGAGAACTTTGAAAGATTATAGTTATGGCATCTGCAATGTGCTCACCAACTTCCTTTAAAACCTTGGGATGGAAACCATCTGGTCCTGGGGATTTGTCACTCTTTAGTGCTATTATTTTCTTCATTACTGTTGTTTTACTTATGTTAATTTTATTGAGTCCCTGGTCAATTAATTCACAAATTCAATATTAATTTTCTTGGGATTTCCGGCATGCTATCCTCTTTTTCTACTGTAAATACTGACACAAAGTAATTATTCAACATGTCTGTCATTTCCCCATTGTCAATGACAATATCCCCATTTTCAGTTTTTTAAGGGGCCAACACTGCTCCTGACCACCCTCTTTTTCCTAATATAACTATAAAAGTTCTTTGTATTGGTTTTGATATCCCTTGCAAGTTTCTTTTCATACTCTCTTTTTGTAGCTCTTACTATCTGTTTTGTGACCCTTTGTTGATCTTTGTATCTTTCCCATTCGCTAGGATCTGTGCCATTTTTTGCCTTTTTGTATGCCCTTTCCTTATGTCTTATACTGTCTCTTATCTCTTTAGTTGGCCATGGCTGTTTTTTTGGCAAGTAGAGTTCTTGCCCCTCAGGGTACAAACCGATTCTGTATCACGTTAAATGTTTCTTTAAACATTTCCCACTGATCATCAGTCGTTTTACCCATTAACAGATTTGCCCAGTTTACTGAGGACATTCTTTGTCTCATCCCATTGATGTCTGCCTTACCCAAGTCTAGAATCTTAGCAGCTGATTCACTTTTTTCCCTTTCAAACACTACATTGAACTCGATCATGTTATGATCACTATTGGATAGATATTCAAGCACAGTTAAGCCGTTAACTAAATCTGGTTCATTACTCATTACTAAATCTAGTATGGCTTGCCCCCTTATTGCCTCTAGGACATACTGCTGTAGAAAATTATCCCGGACACACTGAAGAAATTCACTACCTTTGATAGTTGCTGGTCTGCTTTTTCCAATCCATGTGAAGGTTAAAGTCCCCCATTAAGACCACTGTGCCTTTGTTACACGCTTATCTAATCTCTGCATTTATACAATCAGCACTTCAGAGCTGCTGCCAGGGGTCCTATATACAACTCCCACTATAGTCTTAGATCCTTTCCTATTTCTCAATTCAACCCATAAGGTCTCTGTTGGCTGCTTACCTCTCGTTATATCCTCCTTTATCATTGAAGTGATATCACCTCTAATCACTAAGGCTACTCCTCCCCCTCTTCCATTTTCCCTCTCTCTCCTGTAGACTTTATAACCCGGTATATTTAGTTCCCAATCCTGACCATCCTGCAGCCATGTCTCAGTAATAGCTATCATGTCATACCCTCCAATTTGAATTTGAACCTGTCGTTCATTTAATTTATTCCTTATACTCCGTGCATTTGTATATAGAACTCTTAGTTGGGCCACACACCCTAGCCTGACCTTCAGCTTTGATGCTGGGTTAATCGCCTTACGCCTTCTCGTTTTCACTTTATCTGTAGTGCCTAAAGTACACTTTCTTTCTGCTGCTCTCCGCTTTTTCCTTTCACTTGTTCTTGAACAACTGTTTGTACTATTTGTATTGTAAATTTCCCCTGGGTCTTCCCCTCTCTTGCTGCTCTCAACTTTACTCCCTTCTGACTCCCCGCTCAGGTTCCCATCCCCCTGCCACTCTATAGTGGTATAGAAAAGGTAAATTCAGAATATCATATTAATTTAAATTGTAAAATTTTGACAAAGGAATATAGGTTCAATCTAGCAAAAGATTCACAAAGACGATCCTGAGGTGGAAAACTAAAGTTATGAGGAGAGACTTGAGATACTGGGACTTACGACAGGGGTAGAGAAGGCTAAGACGAGATTTAATTGAGATTTTTTTTAAAACTGTGAAGAGCTTTGATAGAGCGAAGAGAGACAAACTATTTCCTCTGAATGGGAATTCAGCGACAAAGGGGTTATCAATTTAAAATTTCACTAGAGGGAGTGAGGAGAGATTAGGTGACATTTCTTCACAGAGCTGTCTTAGCACGGAATACTTTGCCACAGGGAATAGTTGAGGCGGAGACTATTGCATCTTTTAAGGGAACAGTAGATTTTAAAAAATGAAGCAGAGGAAGATACAGGCCAATAAAGGGAGAGAGCAAAGCAATGAGATTAGTTTTGTAATGTTGCTGAAATTCATAGGATGGGCTCCCTCTGATCTGCAAACGTCTACGGTTTTATCGTTTTTAATTTTTTAAAAAAGTCAACTCATAAAATCATATGAGTTGACTTTTCCATCATTCAAAATGATCATGGCTGATCGTCTAACTCAGTACCCTGTTCCCGCTTTTTCCCCATATCCCTTTACCATTAAGAAATATATCTATCTCCTTCTTGAATATATTTAATGACTTGGCCTCCACTGCCTTCTGTGGTAGAGAATTCCACAGGTTCACCACCCTCTGAGTGAAGAAATTTCTCCTCATCTCGGTTTTAAATGGCATATCCCGTATCCTGAGACTGTGACCCATGGTTATGGATTCCATCCATCGGGAACATCTTCCCTGCATCTCGTCTCTCCAGTCCTGTTAGAATTTTATATGTTTTGATGAGATCACCTCTCATTCTTCTAAACTCTAGTGAATACAGGCCTAGTCGACCCAATCTCTCCTTATTCGTCAGTCCTGCCATCCCAGGAATCAGTCTGGTAAACCTTCGTTGCACTCCCTCCATGGCAAGGACATCCTTCCTCAGATAAGGAGACTAAAACTGCACACAATACACCAGATGTGGTCTCACCAAGGCCCTGTACAACTGCAGTAAGACATCCCTGTTCCTGTATTCAAATCCTCTTGCAATGAACGCCAACATACCGTTCGCCTTCCTAACTGCTTGCTGCACCTGAATGCTCGCTTTCAGCGACTGGTGTACAAGGACACCCAGGTCTCGTTGCACCTCCCCTTTCCCCAATCTATCACCATTCAGATTATAATCTGTCTTTCTGTTTTTACAACCAAAGTGGATAACCTCACATTTATCCATGTTATACTGCATCTGCCATGTTCTTGCCCACTCACCCAACTTGTCTAAATCACGTTGGAGCCTCTTTGCATCCTCCTCACAGCTCACATTCCACCCCAGCTTTGTGTCGTCTGCAAACTTGGAAATGTTATATTCAGTTCCCTCATCCAAATCATTGATATATATTGTGAATAGCTGGGGCCCAAGTACTGATGCCTGCGGTATCCCACTAGTCACTTCCTGCCACCTGGAAAAAGACCTGTTTATTCCTACTCTCTGTTTCCTGTCTGTCAACCAATTCTCAATCCATGCCAGTATATTCCCCCAATCCCATGTGCTTTAATTTTGCACACTAACCTCTTGTGTGGGACCTTATCAAAAGCCTTTTGAAAATCCAAGAACACCACATCCACTGGTTCTCCCCTATCTATTCTACTAGTTACCTCCTCAAAAAACTCCAGTAGATTTGTTAAGCCTGATTTCCCTTTCATAAACCCATGCTGACTTTGTCCAATCCCTTTAATGCCTTCCAAGTGTTCTGTTATCACATCCTTTATAATAGGCTCTACCATTTTCCCCACTACTGATGTTAGGCTAACTGGTCTGTAATTCCCTGTTTTTCCTCTCCCTCCTTTTTTGAATAGTGGGGTTACATTTGCCACCCTCCAATCTGTAGGAACTGTTCCAGAGTCTATAGAATTTTGGAAGATGACCACCAATGCATCCACTATTTCCAGGGCCACTTCCTTTAGTACTCTGGGATGTAGATTATCAGGCCCTGGGGATTTGTCAGCCTTTAGCTCCATTAATTTCCCTAGCATTTTTCTTTCCTAATGGGAGACTAGCAAATCGTACACATCAGAGATGCCCTCAGATGCTCCTCTGTGATCAAAAGAAAAGAACCACTTCACTCCAGAGGAGCACAGTTATGACCTAAAACGTTCATTTTTGCATTGCATTATTGATTGCCTGGTGTCATGGTGGCTCAGGTCAGGATCTGAAAGGACACTGATGGCGTAAAACATTGAGAGTTGTGTCCACCTTCGTCAGAATTCAAAACGAGAGAACTGACATCTTCCCAGCAAACCCTAAGAACACAGCTCGAGCATGAATGGCTCATTAAATCCAAGCCTGTAATAACGGAGTGTCAGAACAGTACATAAAATTGATTTGCTGTCTGTGGATCCTTTGGGACCTATTGTCCTCTCCCAGGTCTTCTGCTTTTGTAACATGGAAATCTCCTGCTATTTTAAAGGCTACTGTTAGCTGTGGACTGAGCTGAATTTTGTGTGCTGCTCTCGGCTTCAACATTATGGACAATGCAATTGTATTAAGCTGCGTATGACCCCCCATAACTTTTCTGACTGAAGAAATTCTCAATGGGCCAGAATTTACTGTCATAATAATGGTGAGGCTAACAGTTATTTACACTGTTATTTTTGTGCAAATTACACAACAACTTCAGGCGAGGGCAGGTGTGCAGTTAAACGTGAAAATCGAGAAGTTGCTGTCCGAGATGCACCGCTCCGCTGCCAATCTTGCGAAAACGGTATCTCGCTGTCTGACTCACCATTCAAATGCATTGAACGGCGTGAAGTTCCTGTTAGATACGAACTAAGCTCGCCACAGAAAGTTAGGGCTTGTCCATTTCAGTCTATGTATCCTTTTTAACGGCGTGATAAGTCCTAATTACTGCCAAGCAACCGCTCTGGCACTGAAAATTAACTATAACAAGTGTGGCGCCTCATTCCTTCAGCATTTAATTGTTGTTGGAGATTCAAAAAAAAATTTTTTTTTTAAACTTTGTCTTTTTGTTCTCTCTCTTAATCCAATCTTTCTTTCCCTCTTTATTTCGCTTTCTGTACCTGAAGTGACATTGAATTCACTGTTCTAACTTACACTTCCTGGTTCAGACTGCGCTGCTCATTAACAATTCTTCAATCAGATTGGTTAAGAAGACACGCAGTTGCTTGCCCTGTTCACACAGGTCCCAGATGCCCTGTAGAGGGCACCGCGCCATCTGGATCTCTAACTTACAGCAAATACACAGTTGTTAACATAATGTTATGCATGTATAAAATCACAGTTAAATAAAAAAAAACAGAAGCTGTGTTAAATCATTGCAGGTTTATTGTTTCTTTTAATTTTATGCTCCAGCAAGCACATCTTAATTGTTAAATGCCTGTACTTGTAGCTCTCACCTAAATTCCCAGAGCATTTCTCTCTTTGGTGGAAAGCAAGTATATCTTACACTTGTACCTTGTAATTGAAATATTTCATTAAGTGTGAGCAGTAGGTCAGTGAGTTTATTCAGGAATGTGCCAGCAATATTTCCCAGCCTGAGCTGGGTTAGATGATCAGTCACGGTTTCAATAAGGGTGCTACAACAGACCTTAGCCCTCAGCATCCCTTGGCTACGGAAGAAAATGATTCCGGCTTTCCATCCCGCAACCTCTGGAGGGGGGGTGGGGGGCAGAGAGCGAGAGAGAGGCGGGAGCAGAGAGAGAGATGGTCGAGAGAGAGAGAGATGGGGTTGGGGGGGGGGGGCGGAGGAAAGGGGGGGGCAGAGGAAAGGGGGGGACAGAGGAAAAGGGGGGCAGAGGAAAAGGGGGGCAGAGGAAAAGGGGAGGCGGAGGGAAGGGGAGGCGGAGGGAAGGGGAGGCGGAGGAAAGGGGAGGCGGAGGGAAGGGGAGGCGGAGGAAAGGGGAGGCGGAGGAAAGGGGAGGCGGAGGAAAGGGGAGGCGGAGGAAAGGGGAGGCGGAGGAAAGGGGGCAGGGGGAAGGGGGAGAGAGAGAGAGAGAGAGCGAGAGAGTGAGAGTGAGAATGAGGATGAAGAACATTGGGTGTTGTCAAGATTGGTCACTGTTGTGGTGTCTCCTGCTGTCAAATAGCTTGCTAACACTCTGTGAAGGCTTATATATGAATAGTAGCCATTTTGCCAAATGACAGGAGGGCAACCTATGCCCGTGGAACTGTACCCCAGCAAGGGGGCAACACCTTCAGTGGAGGCAGGAAGGAGAGAAAATTGCCAGAGAAATGAGTAAAGTAAAAGCCTATTGCTATCCATGGAAGAATCCAAACCAGAACGATACACACATCCCAGGGGGAGAGCTACTATTTGTTTAAAAAGCATAGAATCGAACAAATGCTGAGCATAATGACGTCACAGTTATGTCAACTTAGACTGAATTACACTGATCAAAATCACAGCTTATTTACCACCTGGAACCTCTACAATTCACTACCGTAAATGGACTGATGCACGGTATTCAAAGGTTATACAGCAGCAAGTCCAGCAGCATCCTGTATAGTGTTGAGTCGAAATCAGGAGAAAAATCTAAGAAATAATGAGATTGAGAAGTCCACTTTGTTTATCGAGGACACTTTTATCCATAGATCGTGTAGAATCTGCTGACGAGGGAGTATTTCTCTGTAACTCTCAGAGATCGTCAAGCAAGATTCCACAATACATATTGGGACATAGACTTCAATTATTCAAACCTGGCCAATTCCTTTTCTTGCTCACTGCTGCTCAGAACCATCATTCTCCAGGGTGTTTGATCAGCTACTTGTACTAACCTTCTATTCCAGCTCTTTTGTGAAGCTGTGAAAAAAATACTCTGTGCAGCCAAGACCAACTCTCTATGTCAAGAACAGATATATCACTGCTGAACTCTGGTGGTTGCTGGGAGCATGAAAACACCCTCGTAGCTTAGACATACTCCAAAAAGCTTGGATCAGTAAATTTTGGTTTTACTGTGTGTCTTAACTTTTGCTGAGTTAATCATCATTTGCTGAAACGGTGTGATGGAAGGTGAGGGTAATGACAGTGAGAGTTGGAAAACAGCCACATTAAAATTGTGTTTATCCATTCTGCTGGTTAATCCTTTACCTCAGATCTTAGAAGCCACAGTTAGATGAGAAAACAGCATGTCCCTGAAGAGATGAATGTCTTTCAAGTCACTTTGCATGAGGCAAATAGAAAAAAAATTGCTTTTACTACTGAGATACGTACGGTAATGGTATTGGTGCAGAAAATGGCAAATCTGGTTTTGCAATGAAGGACAGAGGGTGCATCATACTTGCATTTATATAGTACTTTTATCATAGAAAAATGCCCCAAGAGTTTCTCAGAGGGGTAACCAAAAAAAACAAAATTGGATGCTCAGCCACAGAAGGAGATATTAGGAGGGCTGACCAATAGCTAGATCAACGAGGTGGGTTTTAAGGAAAGTCTTAGAGGAGGGGGAGGAGTTTAGAGACAGAATTCCAGAGCATGGGGCCAAGGCAACTGAAGGTGGACCAAAGGGAGAGGGGGATGCATTGGAGGCCAGTCAGAGGATCGGAGAGTTCTTCGAGAAGGAGAGGTTGTAAGGCCGGAGGAGGTTACAGAAATAGGGAGGGATGAGGCCATGAAGGATGAGAATTTTAAATTGGAGGTGTTGTGTGACGAGAAGCCAATGTAAGTTATTGAGGACCGAGGTGATAGCTGAGTGGGACTTGATGCGGGATATGATACAGCCACCTGAGTTTTGGATGAGCTAAAGTTTAAAGACAGTATAGAGTGGTAGGTGGCCAGGAAAACATTGCAATAGTCAAGACTGGACTCAGCAAAAGCACAGATAAAGATTTCAGTAGCAGATGGGCTGATGTAGGGATAGGGGTGAGTCTTCACAATGCTTATTGAGGAAATTGCAGCGCATCCAAGGTTGGACATTGGGCAAGCAGTTTGTTGGTGTCGGGAGAGGTAGAACTGGATGTCGTCAGCGTACACGTGGAAACTGACCCCATGTTTACGGATTGAAGTTGCCAAGGGACAGCATGTAGATGAGGAAGAGGAGGGGGTAAAGGATCGATCCTTGGGGACTCTGGAAGTAACAGTGTGGGGCAAGTTGGGAAGCAACTGGTGGGGATGCTCTGGCTACGATTGGATAGGTAAGAGTGGAACCAAATGAGGGCTATCTCATTGAGCTGGAAAACGGAGGAGGAGCATTGGAGGAGGATGGTGTGGCTGACAAACAGAGAAGGAGCATTGGAGGAGGTTGGTGTGGCTGACAATGTCAAAAGTTGCAGGGAGGTTAAGGAGGTTGAGGAGGGATTATGCATCACGATCACAATCACATCCACAGAGGACATCATTTGTGACAAGGGTTAGGGCTATTTTGCTGCTTTGGGAGGGGCTGAGAGATTCAATCATGGAATTGCGAGAAAGATGGGCATTGATTTGGAAAGCGACAACACTTTCAAAGACAGTGGAGAGAAAAGCCAGGTTACAAGGCGAGAGGTCGAGGGTAGGTTTTTTGAGAAACCGGTGCTGATGGCAATTTTGAATGAGAGCGGGACAGTACCTGAGGAGAAGGAACCATTTACAATGTCAGTTAGTATGGGTTCAGAAGGGAAGCTGGGTGGTCAGCAGTTTAGTGGGAATGGGATCAAGGGAGGAAGAGGTCTCATGGATGAGTTGAGCTCGGAGAGGGCATGAGGGGAGATTGGAAAGAAACTAGAGAAATACGCAGGTTCGATCAATGAAGTACAGCAGGAAAATGATTCCCAATGAGAGCAGATCCAGTTCTCCCCGTCTCTCTTCATAACTCATTGAATAAGACCTGGTACCGTTCTTCTTGACTTTCCTTGAACCCGTTCCAGGCCTCTACCTTTTTGTAAATATGGTTCCCAAAATTAGACATATTTTTGGCATATTTGCCATTACAATAGGTATAAACGCTTAATGAGACAACAGGTATAAATGCTTAATGCTGGCCTCCCTGCTGCCACCTTCCATAAGTTACAAGTTAACCAAAATGTTCATATTCTTGTCCACTTAAAGCCTCTCAATTCCATTAACCTAGTTTTTGTCAGGCTCCACCCTCTCCCTGTACCCCTATAAATCAATTTCAAGACACTTATCCTCATATTTAAATGCCTTTATGGTCTTGGTGCACCTTATCTTGGTGATCTCCTTTAGCCTTATGCTCCTGCTTGCACCCTCTGATACTGGTCTACTTGTCCCTTGCCTTTATTGCTCCACCACTGATGGCCTATCTTTCAGACCATTTCCCTATACTCTTCACCATGCCTTCTTCCTTCCTCCCTGCTTGCAAATGCCAACTTAACAAGTTTTTTTATAAACCGTCTTTTTCAGCTCTGCACCTTAAATCCATTGTATCGACTCTTCTATTTGCTTAGTGTCCATTCTCATCTATCCTATCTGTAAAGCACTGGCATGATTTTGGGTTCGACCAAAATTCATGTTCTTGTTTTGTCTGAAATTCCTCTCTGCGAATTTAGCATCTAAAATATTTTTTTCTGGACCCCACACTGCCAACAAAAAGAAGCCCCACACTATCATAAAAAATTAAATAAATGGATCAACATCTCTGCTAAAACAGCAGAGAAAGGAATGGCTAAGTGTTGAAGTGCTGGTACGACACAACGAAATGTGGTCTCACCAATTCTTTGCCAAACATACAAGGACTGAAAGTTTGAAAATACTGCCAAGACTACTAATGCTTAACAGAATCAATGGACATACGATGAGGAATTAATTTGCCTGTTGTAATGCTATTATTACTGTTCCAACAAGCTGGATACTCACAGGATTTCGAGAAACCTCTAGTACTTAATGCCACCTCATTATATGGAAATAACTGGCAAGGAAAAGAAAATGTTAACAGTGCGTAAGTAGATCTCACACAGAGTACAACTTCAAAGAGGTTGTCACACTGTATTGCACTGGCAAGAGCACATATGACATATTGTACCCAGGTTTGGGCAACAGATTTGCCAAAAGACAGTCACTGGAAAAGGCTCAGGGCAGTTCAACAATGAAAATGCTAGGTCTTATGTCAATGAGTTGTAAAGCATGATTAAGAATGACTAATTGGAAAAAGGACTGGGAAGGGGACATTACTCATGATGAATAGGGAGGATTTTTTTTTTACTGAGCAAGGGTACAAGATTAAGAGAAATTACAAGATATGGAAACTTTGAGCCAAATGCAACATGAGGAACAACTACTACCCATTTTAGAGTTAATTAATGGGTCAAACTACCCAATAAAATGGATGCAGACTCAGTGAAACATTCACAAAAAAAGAAATGGACACAAATATATTTTAAATGTATGAATGGTTTCCTGCAACTTCCACCAAGTGTATTTTAATGTTTTAACAAACATTTAATAAGTACTGGAAAAAGAATAAAATGAAAAATTGCCACGGCAACCTTCATCATAATGGACTTGGCGTTTTAACTGCTGTGATATACTTTGAAATATCAACTTGCCCGAGGTCATTCCACAATTATTGTTCCCTTGAACTGGATATACACAGCCTTGTAATTACAATTATATGAAATAACACAACGAAACAAAAATAATAGAGGCCTGACATAGAGCTATGTGCAAATCAATCAGGGGCTCAAATCTGCACTAAAGGTTTCTTTTAACAGAAACTGAGCCCCCACAGCTGGCAGCACAGATGCTCCAACCCAACATTGCCATCAACACTATGACCCTATACTGCCACAACTATGTTCCTACACTGCCAGAGACATTATACTGCCACCAAGTGACCCCCTACTGCCACCACTGAAACCCCACAATGCCATCATTGGTGTCCTACAATGCCACCAAAGGCAGTCCTCACATTTCCACTGTTGACTCAAAACTGCTGCCAACACAAAAGCACATGTGAAAACCTAAAGTGTAAACATCAATCCACAACTATGACAATTTAATATATATTAATATGATTATTTTTTAAAGATTTACCTTTTTCATTCTACATTTGTTTTTTCATCTAAAATTGCTAATTTAAGAATGGAATATTGGTTGAAAACATTGATCTTAAGTTAAAAACTAAAAAGTAGCAGCTGCAAAATTAACAAATGTACAAGAGTAATTGGGTGAAAATTGTGCTGCCATTTATTAAAAGCAGAGTTCTGTCAGGTCCAACCATCCCTTCTGTATTGCAACGCTCAGGCAAACACTATTCTAGAGACAGTCAGCCTTTCACTGTCTCTGCTAAGTCAGTGACATTTCTTCTTCCTGCAGCGGTTGTGTCTCAGAAATAGTTATGGTTTCCATTGAAAAGGATTCCAAACAAACCCATTATTCAGAGAAGCTGGAAACAAAAGTTAATGCTGGATTCTTCACACCCCTCCCCAGTACTGCATTGAAACAACCAACTGTTGACCACTATGCTCCACTCCCCATACAGAACGTTATGAAAAGAAACTTGCATTGAGATGTTCAAACAAATTGATGGAGTCAGAAACATACAGCATTTGAGCAACAAGAACTTCCAGTTGTAAACAAAGAACTTTGAAAATACAGGTCACTTGAATGGGAATAAAGATTATTTTTCTCTATTTTACACCAATTTTCTCCGCTCCTACTCTCCTTGCTGCGGTACAGTTCCAGAGGCGTTGCACACCCTCTGGTACCTCACTCAACTGCTTATTATTCACGTGTGAGCCTAGACAATGAGTTTAAGCAAGCTGTTCAACCTCAGTGGGCATCGTAGCTAAGCCCGATCCAGTCCTCAACTGATGTCTACACACATGCACTTCCATGGGACAGTGATCAGATGAGAGAACCATGGCCGATTTTTCCTAGCTTAACACTGGGCTACTGAGGCCAACTATCGTGTTTCTACAACTGCCTGCCTGAGAATAAACATTTTAATTAATCTACTTCAGCGATAAAAACCAAAATGTCATTGAATCATAGAATGGTTACAGCACAGAAGGAAGCTATTTGGCCTGTGCCGGCACTTTGTAAGAGCAATCCAGTTAGTCCCACTCACCCACTCTTCCCCCATAGCCCTGCAAATTTTTTCCCTTCAAGTATTTATCCAATTCCTTTTTGAAAGCCACGACTGAATCTGCTTCCACCAGCCTTTCAGGCAGCACATTCCAGATCATAACTACTCGCGACAAAAAGTTTTTCCTCATGTCGCCTTTGTTTCTTTTGCCAATCACCTTAAATCTGTGTCCTCTGGTTCTCGACCCTTCCGCCAATGGGAACAGTTTCTCTCTATCTACTCTGTCTAGACCCCTCATGATTTTGAACATTTCCATCAAATCTCCTCTCAACCTTCTCTGCTATGAGGAGAACAATCCCAGCTTCTCCAGTCCATCCACGTAACTAAAGTCCCTCATCCCTGGAACCATTCTAGTAAATCTTTTCTGCACCCTCTCTATGCCTTCACATCTTTTCTAAAATGCAGTACCCAGAATTGGGCACAATACTCCAGTTGTGGCCAAACCAGTGTTCTGTAAAGGTTCATCATAACTTCCTTGCTCTTGTACTCTATGCTTCTATTTATAAAGCCCAGGACCCCGAATGCTTTTTTAACCGCTTTCTCAATCTGTCCTGTCACCTTCAAAGATTTGTGCACATGTACCCCCAGGTCTCTCTGTTCCTGCACCCCCTTTAGAATTGTAGCATTTAGTTTATATTGCCTCTCCTCTTCCTGCCAAAATGTATCACTTCGCACTTCTCTGCGTTAAATTTCATCTGCCATGTGTCCTCCCATTCCACCAGCCTGTCTAATAGACTTCCTCTTGAAGTCTATTACTATTCTCCTCACTGTTAACTACACTTCCAAGTTTTGTCTCATCTGCAAATTTGGAAATCAAGTCAAAATCATTAATATATATCAAAAAAAAGTGGCCCTAGTACCGACACCTGGGGAACACCACTGTATACCTTCCGCCAGTACGAAAAACAACCGTTCACTGCTACTCTCTGTTTCTTGTCACTTAGCCAATTCTGTATCCATGCTGCCACTGCCCCTTTTATTCCACGGTCTTCAATTTTGCTGACAAGCCTATTATGTGGCACTATATCAAATACCTTTTAAAAGTCCATATACACATCAACTGCATTGCCCTCATCAACCCTTTCTGTTACCTGATCAAAAAACTCAGTCAAGTTAGTTAAACACAATCTGTCTTTAACAAATCCGTGCATGCTTTCCTTTCCCTTCAGAACAAAATCACACATTCTGAGGGGGAAACTGGGATACTACACTGAATTACTGGAAGAAACACATTTTTATTGATATAATTTATCAACAGTAGAATTTCTCTTGAACAATAATTATGTTTTTGTTACATGTCATTTTTAATAAAGTATATGCTTGAACAGATTCAAAGAGCTGGAGATGACTGAATGAATGTCAGGATGTCTTTAAATACAGTACTGAATATTGGATATTTGGCCACGTTCCATTGAAATGAACCAACTTGTTCTTTTCAAAAGGGCAGCAGGTATGTGCAGTGAAACACCTTTTTTGGTTTGTTCCTTTCTGCACGTGACTTGGTGCTTTACAGATGATGACATTTCCCTCAATGTTACATTGGTGTTATGGAACAGTAGGTGAATTCACTAATATTGAGCAGAAGAAGGTTATCTACATTGGAGAAACTTGGAAGTCTTGTGAGGTGGGGGTAAGAGGAAGGAGTCTGCACTGGAATACCCTGGCAGTCGAACCACCTCCCCTTGACATTCAATGGCATTACCATAGCCGAATCCCCAACCATCAACATCCTGGGGATCACCATTGACCAGAAACTTAACTGGACCAGCCATATAAATACTGTGGCTACAAAAGCAGGTCAGAGGCTGGGTATTCTGCAGCGAGTAACTCACCTCCTGACTCCCCAAAGCCTTTCCACCATCTACAAGGCACAAGTCAGGAGTGTGATGGAATTCTCTCCACTTGCCTGGATGAGTGCAGCTCCAACAACACTCAAGAAGCTCGACACCATCCAGGACAAAGCAGCCCGCTTGATTGGCACCCCATCCACCACCCTAAACATTCACTCCCTTCACCACCGGCGCACCGAGGCTGCAGTGTGTACCATCCACAGGATGCACTGCAACAACTCGCCAAGGCTTCTTCGACAGCACCTCCCAAACCCGCAACCTCTACCACCTAGAAGGACAAGGGCAGCAGGCACATGGGAACAACACCACCTGCACGTTCCCCACCAAGTCACACACCATCCCGACTTGGAAGTAAATTGCTGTTCCTTCATCGTTGCTGGGTCAAAATCCCGGAACTCCCTATCTAACAGCACTATGGAAGAACCTTCACCAAACAGACTGCAGTGGTTCAAGAAGGGGGCTTCCCACCACCTTCTCCAGGGCAATTAGGGATGGGCAATAAATGCTGGCCTTGCCAGTGACGCCCACATCCCATGAATGAATAAAAAAAAGTCTCATGATAAGTAGGGGAGGAGTGTGGTTCTAAGTTCCCTACTGGGAAGGAAGTCAATCTCTACAACCCAGCATTGATCTAATTTGGGACGAATTAGGTCCGCTTACCAAAATCCATCTCTGGTTCAAATAAAAATCTGAAAACTGAAGTAGCAAGCATGTTCACCTCCAGAAAATACAATAGAGAGTGTGATTAGAGAGAATGCAAAAACCTCCAGTAAAATGATTTCAACCATACAGTTCAGTGTAGGAAGCTGTATACAGTGTGTCAGTCAAGATTTGTTTGGAATATTTTCTGCAGCATGAAGAGAAAAAAAATGCAGAAAAATGCAAATAACTGCATGAAAACTTTAGGACTATATCCGGCCATAAGCCCAGGACTCTTCATCGATCATAATTATGACGCGCCATGTTATTGCCCTATAATCTGCGACAGATGTAAGTAATCTAGTGTCACTAAGATTTACATATCCAATCCAGCAGCCAACCAAAAATCCATTTTGTGCAGCTTTAGCCCACATGGTCAATTGCTCCACTACTAGCCAACACTGCCACAGTAAAACCCATCCCCCATTCCATTTTTACAGTGAAAACTACAAAACCGAAGATCCCTAATTGAAAACCTCCAATATGAAAACATACTCTTACACAAATATAGTTACATCTCTTCATAGACTGACTATCTTTTTAAGTAGCTCACCCCATCCTACATGTTAAACAGCACAGATGTTGTACGCATTAAATATAAAAATGTTACTGTCTGCAATAAATTATTTTTCCACAACGTATATTGGAATGACATTCTGCGCATTCCCCAACAACTCAAACAGGTGACAAATCGGTCTGCTACCCAGGCTCAGGGCAAACATAATAGGGTACGGACTTCAATATAAAAGAATAAATTGAGAACTTCTCCCAGAGTAGGACAGTCCTAAAACATGGTCTATAGCAGTATAAGTAAATACAAATGTTCCTGTCCCCTCTCTTACCTTTTGTTCAATCTTTTTTTTTCCTCTCCTGGCTCGCTTATTCTCGTGGAGCAAGTGAGCTACAAAAGAGACAGAAACAAGGTTGTTGAAGAACCAACGCCTTAGAAAGAGTAAATCTCCATTCACTATGTCACTGCAGGAGGAATAATACACAAAACGGCTTTTACCATCTAGTTTCATTCACAGTTCTAAAACATAAAATGGGATAAGAAGGAGCAATTGAGAGACCCTACCACCTCATGTACTACAAGCCTAGTGGTGGCAGCAGAGGAGAGAAGTGCAACTGTCAACCTTTCCAATTCATCTGCATCATGATATAAACTCCTGTCCCCTTGTTAAAAGCTTTACACTCCAAGAACTTGGTGTATCTGAGGTACCATTCTCTCAGAGACTGCTCCAAAAATGTCTAAAATATAGGAACACACAGTGTGCAGAGATATTACAAACATATGAAAAGAAGGGCGAGCAAAGGCCATCAGGCCTATCAATGTTTGCCCCATCTTTGTGCACATTCCTCCCCAACAACTGCTAATGCTAACTCCTGGGTGAGGTACAAATTCCGAGAAAAACTTGTGGGCAATTTCAGGAAAACCTCTTGAAAGTTCCCCCCCGACCCCATTAGGGAATCAAGCAATCTCCCAGAGACCGTAGTTATCCATGATTCATTACTGGGTGAATTGACTGCTCCCCATTATGCCACTCAAGAACTTGTTAGGTCTTATCTTATGTGGCTCGAGGCTGCCCATGCTTGCTATGTCTGCTGTAGCCTGTTCCTGCAGTAACAAGATATGTTTCACCTATTTGCAATTCAGGTAGAAGAGATGGTGGAAAACCTTGGACAAGCAGCCGCGCTTTCACACACATCCTCACGGCTGGTGAGAGGAACTGCGGTGACACAGGTTTGGAGCGTGACACCAATCCACCAGAGCTCTCAATCAGAGAATGGCGTATGGGGCATTGGGCGGGAGGAAGACGCCGAGGCAGTAACTTACAATGAATGAAGTCAGGAATGGAAAATAAACTACTGAGTAAATGGTGAGTGTGGTAGACTTAATGAACACCATGACCTAAAATAAGCAGCAAACACACTGAATGTCAAAACAATCCCGAGGAACCTGAATAGTCTGCAAATTAAGTGCAAAAAAAAAGTAGCTTTAGGAAATTACCACCAATTATTGCTTTTGAAGTGTAACAAATTGCCAGTGCCCAGGTTGCAGGACCAATCCTTTCTCTTGCCCATATAAGGCTGATAATTGTCTGCAGCACTCGTGGTACATTTTTAAATTTATTCAGAGACAAGATTAAAATGACAAATGACTCACTTTCCCTTTCAGGAAGTATCAGCACATCTGTAAATTAGCTGGAAAATTCTTGGCAATTTCCCCTCGCATGAGATGGGTGAAATGAATTGCCTGCATTGAACAGGGAACGTGTTAATTGCACTAGATATTTAAATAGATAGATGGGTTTTGTACATTACATGTTCATAGCATGAATACAGGATTTTATTAAAATTTACATACAAATATTGTCCAATTACTGCATTTATGATTCTTTTTCCCTCTTCTCCATCAGGTGCTGATTCATTCTGCATACCTCGTCAAGCAGTCATTTTTCTCGTGTGAGCCCAGGTGAGTGTTGGCAGGCAATATGACAATAGGGGACATCCCACTGAGCCTCACTCAAGTCCACATTCAAGCACTTGCCAGCAAGAGTGCCTGGATAGCAAACAGAGGTGGGAATTCTGGCTGATTTTTGCCCTTCTTAGCTAAGGGGGATGAGGCCAATTCTGCCCCCTATTGCCATGACTGCTATTACCATGACTCATCACAGAAAAAGAATTGAACCTGCAACCTTCTGGTCTGTGTGGGATAGTGCTCCATCTTTATCCACTTGGCATTCCTTTTGATTTCTTTGTCCACTGACTTCAGATATAGTCATCAGGTATCAGCTACAGGCATGATCTAGGCATACAGCTGCCGAGATCAGTTAGCAGGAGACACTTGCAGCAAGAGACTGAGCACTCCATGCGCCAGAAGCAGGCAGCAACAAAAGGAACACAGAGTCACATTGTAGGGACAATAATCTTATGAAGCATGCACCCAATCAACCAATTCTACCCAACCAATTTTGAACTTCAGTCTATTTTTTGAATGAGGCGCCTATAAATTTCTAAACCTGTAAAAAGACAACCAACACCTGCCTTTTAAAATAGATGTCCACTTTTTCCCTCTCATTTCCATCCCATCATTTGCAGACATTAGTCTAGACTAGGGATTTCAAGATATTTCATTACCAAAGAAAACATCATCTGGTATATTTTAAGAATCGGTGTTTCCCAACACATAGCTTCACTACAGGATCACATGGAAAATCCTGTGGGACCTGCTAACCTCTGCCTGAATTTTGGATACGCAATTCCGACAGGAGAAGCTCCATGTTGGGAACATACATTTGTAAACTATACCCTTATAACTCAAGCCGTGAGATCCCCTATTGCACCCCTGCACTGCCCTGTTTAGGTTCAGACTTAGCAAATCTAACACTATCTTCACACCTAATTTCAGCTTCTGCCCAGCAATTACATAGACTTAACAGTTAGCATAGCCATATATCATCTTCCCAGTCATCAACTACTGAGTATTAATGGATAAACTTGCAGTGATTATGCAACAATTATTAGTCCTGCAGTATGCACGTGATTACTTTTCATCTACATGAAGTGCACCAGCTGCCAAATAAATGCCAAAACACCAGCTGCTGACAAAAAAAGCTGACCCAAAACATAATTAAGGGCCCACTGTGAACTTTACAGTAAATATGTGTAACACAGATGTGGCTACAGCTGCATTCACATTACAACTGTAGCATTGGAGCAAATTGGTTTTGCTTAAGAAGTTATAGTATAATTCTAGAGTCAGGGCCCGACCTTCACACCGCAACTGTAGTGTAAATGCAGCCTAGGATCTGATCGTTATAGAGTGCACTAGATCCAGCCTGATCAGAAATGGTTGGAAATGATAGTGCTGTTAAGGCTATGCCCAACATTGCATTCTGTGAACGGTATAGCATGCGGTCAGTGCTGCAAAACAAATTTGTAATCTGCTGCCCTCCTAATTTGAAGGATGCTCTCTTTTATTCTTTTGCTACAAACATGCCAAGCCATGATGTAAATCACATTAAAATACACATCATAGCTGATCACTGTCTGCCCAGAATGACTCATGGGTTTCTGATTCTCTCACAACCCAGACACGAGAACGTTTTTCCCACAAGATACTGGCCCCTTGAATTCATAGCTTTTGCTTGTGGAACAGTTAAGTTCTGCATTCTAGGTATGTCATGTAAATTTACCAGAGTATAGAAGGGCATGTTCCTTCGGTATAGCAGGTGTCTTTATCCACAATTCGCCCTCTGAAAAGACTAAGTCACACAGGGGGAGAGCTCACAGCACATTTACCAGGCCGCACTGCATAGAGTTAAGATCCCAGTTAACTTGCTTTTTACTTCCACCTCCTGGAGTTCACCAGGTGGTCATGACTGTTCACTTAGAAATATGCTGGGGTGGTTGCCAAACTGCTTTTTAAAAAAAACTATCGCTATCTCTCCCCTTCCCCCATGTCTGATTCTAATAATCACACTTGAAATTCATGCTTTCTCCCCATATTCCCTACCCCACCCAAAGGCGGGTAAAGGTACTGCCGTTACCACAACACACCAGATTAAATAGGCAATGGGAATTCAGCTGTATTATTAACATGTGTTTCCTTCAATATTTTAAAAGCTACTGAATTCCATGAGCTTTCATAAGAAGCCCAAATCCCTGCACAATTACTGTACCTCACTTACAAGCAACAATCCATCACAAAAACTGCAAGGGATAGACAGAAATGAGAATTACAAAGCTGATGCATTATTAAATAAGGAATATATTCATTGCAAGACAGTGCAGAGTTATGATGCTATGGGGAAAGGAAAAATAAAACAATTTAAGATCTTCTGAATTTTCAACAAAGAGCTGGAACACCAGGACAGCCTTGCAAGCTGCACTAGTTCTTGGCTGGGCTGCAAGACATAGTGGCGTACAGCATGGAGGCAATCTGTCTGGGAGATAGAAGCAAAATTGTCAATATCCATGTAGTCCTACCTGAATGGTGCTTCCTGCCAACTTCTGTACAAGAGAATTAAACAGGACTGGGTGATGAACACAGTCTTTTCACCCACACCTGAACTGGATTCAATCCACATAGATGGGTCTTCTCTTTCTACGCCAGGTGCAAGTATTCTATGTGAAATACGTTTGGAGAGTCAAAAGCCAGCTTCCATTATTCCAGAGGAAAGATCTAAGGACTAATGTGTGCCCAACTAACAGTCTAACTAAGCTGACATTTTAAGATTAGTAAGGTGAGAAAGTCAGTGTTGAAGAATGGAACACCTACCCCCTTTTTGCACCACCATCGTCAAGCAGTCCCAGATAAAGTGTTGAATAAATTAAATGTATAAGAAAGCTTTCTTTACTCTATACCACAAATATGCCTTTGCTCCAATCCCAGAGAAACACCTGTTCTGCAGCAGCATGGCATTTCAAATTCCCATACCAACAGTCCTTATAGCCCGAACCAGATTGCCAATTTGTGTTGAATTAGGGGCAGTTTTATGATCTGAATCTGCGCCACTAGAAATGCATCAGATACTGTAGAAACTCATTTCACTCTGAACTATTACAACCAGCAGACCGAAGAGACTTTCATCCCATCAGTCTGGACTGAATATAAGTACAGGTCCCAAAGTTAAAACACAACATGCTGACCCTCACTGTAGTTCTACTGTTGTATTTATATAAGTTAATACATAAAAGGAGGCACGTCACATGCACGGATGTCACACTTTGTTACAGATGCAAAACAATTTAAAAATGCTGGATGTTTGAGCTACAAACCGAAACTAACAAGCACTTCCCAACCTGTAAAGTTCCCTGACCTGACCAAACAATTAGACTATAAATAACCCCAGGGAATGTTTATTTATAGCAATTAGACTTTGATGTTAAAGGGGGAGGACATATTAAACAGAACTCCACCTCAGCAGCAGAATAATACATTGTGCATTAAATGGTAAAATACTCATGTCATCAGAAAACAGATTTACTGTGAGCACTGTCACAGGAGATCCACAAGTATAGCATAGCCGATGTCCCAAGGAGTTCCTCAAGGTAAGTTGGTGCATTTGGTCTCTCTCTAGTCTGCCTCTGTTGCCTTGGTGTTCTTTCTGTCTCTCTTTTCTACTTCGCTCTCCTGTGGTTTTCTTTTCTGCTTTGATCTCTGTCCTCTTCCACTTTTTTTTTTCCTTTTCTTTCAGGTGAAGGGGGGTGGGTGGTTTGGGATGATATGGGCATGGTGTGAAGGGATGGGGGAGTGGCCGAAAGGCCACATTTTCAGGTGCAGGGTGCCGGTCATGGAAGGAATCCCAGTCACAGGCCCATGCTCGGGGTGGGGGGGGGGGGGCGGAGGTTGCTGGGTAGGAAGGGATCTGACCAGTGCCCAGAGTAACAATGGGTATGATGCCTGCTACTGCTGCCACTCACCCGGTCTTATCCACTAACCTTCACCCTGCGCTCCCATCACTCCATGTGTCCTACTCTACCCCCCGCTGGCCATCTCCTTCCCTTCCCATTCCTCCAGTTTTCATCTCTCACTTTTCTCCCATTGTCTGTCCTTCAAAATATATCTTGTTATCTTCTCCCCCTTACTTCCCTGTTGCATTTCCTCTGCCCCACACCTCCATTCACTCTGCCCACACCTCACCCCTCCGTCCCAGCCCATCAACCTACCCTCATGACCTTCATCTGTTTCCCACTATTTCACACCTCCATTCCCTCCTCATCTCTTCTTCCCTCATACCCCATTCTTTCCCCACTCACCTCCTTATCCAGCCATCAGATTAATCCCACGATTGTTTCGCATCATTAAGTTGAAAACAATGTAGTGCTGTAAGCTGGTCTCCCAGTTTAATGTTAGGAAACTAGTAAAGATGAATGATATGTGCAGCCAAAGGATGAAGTGGAACTTTGCTGGTGGCCAGAGGTGGAGCATAGACAATTGGGAAATATCACTAACAGGTAGGGTATGCAAAGCCACCTAGAAATCCACTGGTTAGATAACCAAGACCCACGTTGATGAGGAAGGTCAGGTCCGGGGAGGGGGTAAGGAGAGAAAGAGAGTGAGTGGAAAAAAAAAGAGGTCTGTGACTTTAAATAAAGTCCAAGTAAGCAAAACTTAAAAGAAGTTGCACTGTACTGTGCATCAAATTTCAAAAAAGTTGACTTCAAATAAACTTAGCTATAGCGCTGCGATGAACTGTCCTGAGAGATGAAGTGTGGACGAGTAGCAGCACCACCCAACATTGACTGAAGGGCAAGTATGATGATAAATATATAGGCCTTACTGTTAAACATAATTACCATATGCAACACTCAGGTGTGACAAATTTGTGACACAGGAAGTATGACAAACAGGAAGTGCATAAGAATTATATAAAAACAGAAAATGCTGGAAATACTCAGCAATGCTTTTGATAAGAATTGTATATAATTTTTATATGAACTCTTACACCTAACAGGTGCCTATATCGGTCATACCTCAGGCAAAGTATGATCACACTTGCATCTGCATTCCTTAAATTTCAAATTCATAAAACAGCAACAAATCATAACTGGAAAAGGTAGGGAACCCGCCAAAGGCAGAACAAAAAATTCCCAAAGAAAAACTGCTAAGGACAAATGCAAACAACCAATTAACTGTGCTCAGCAAACACATATCAATGACTAGGAGGAGAAAAGGAACATATTAATTCACATTTTAAAAAAAATCATCAGTTGCCTCAGGCAGGAGTTATAAAAATAAAGGCTCCTAAAAGAGTATAATATGATTAAACTTACCAAGAGAGTTGTTTTTTTTGTTTGTTTCAAATATTCATGGATATTTTTGTTCGGTTGCCTGTCCTTGAAACTTAGATTTTGATGCTTCCCAGAGTTCTTGAGCGAATGGAATCAGGCCAAGCAGCAGGCTCCCAAAATGCACTAGCATCATTCTGTGCATGTCACTCACAGACTATAACTTCCAGAATGCAGCTTGACATTGCTACTTTATTACCCAGTATAGTATAGGGAGTTCTGGGCTCACTCTGTTAGTGGCCTGTCCTGCTGTCAATCACAAAAACACAATTCTGGTGCTTTTAAGATACATCACCATTTTCTGATTGGTGAAACAAAAACATTTTCTCTCAGCCACATCAGAATTCATATCCCGAATCCAGATTCTCAGCACACCTGGCATCATCGTTAGCTATAATCCAGCCTCATTAACATCTAAGCCACTCCTTATCTCAAGGTCCAATAGTTTTAATCTTAAAATTCTATACACTGCTCCTCTCGTCTCCACCCCCCAGATGTGCTTTTTCCTCTGCTGCCCCCCACCTGGAGCCCTTTTTCCCCTGGTGCCCTTTTTTCCCTGGTGCCCTCCTGCTAGGCACAGCTCCTCAGTCCCCTCCCCACTGTGCTCCAGCTCCTTAGCCCCCAGCCTCCCTACTGTGCTGTTCATTAAGGCTTAACCCATTCTGCACTCCAGTTTGTCACCCTCTGGCTGCATTCGATGTACTCCTTCCCCTTGCTCTGGTCTGCTCCATGGCCCCAATCCTATGCTGTATTCTTCAGCCCCGTTATCAACTGCATTCTACTCCCTGGTTTCCCCCACCCCCTCCATCATAGAGCTCTGCTTGCCATCCTGCTGGCTTTGTTCAAATCCCCAGCGGTGTTCTTCTCCTAATTCCCCCCGCCCTCCCAGGCTATACTCCACAGATCCTCCCTCCTGTGTGTTGTTCCCAACCATGGCCCTGCGCGCTCTACTGTATTATATACTCTCTGGCAAACCCACCCCCCCCCCCCCACCCCACCACCACCATATTCTACTCTTCACTTTACTCGACTTCCCACACACAGTACTCTATATCATGCACCCCCACCCCTCCCTTGCCGTGCTCTACTCCTTATTCCATCCCCCTCCCATGCTGTGTTCTATTTCCTGATGTGGAATAAGATTATTCTAAACATCACTACCACAGTCCAGACCTCAGACTCCTGTGGTGATGCCCATGGAGCATGGTTGTGATTTTATCTGCTAATCTGACTTGTCCCTTTGGGGCAGTGTGTGAACAGGACCTAAAATCAGAGTTCAATCATTCTTTGGTGAGTGAAGATTGCAGATTCCCAGGTGTCAGTGAATTTCTGGCTACCAGTCAGGAAAAAAAAAATTCTTCCTTTTTTTGCTGCTTGTGACACATTGCAGTGTGAAGATGCTCTGAATAAATAGATATAGAAAGAATAAAAACATTGAATCTTGTCTGTGCCTGTCAGATAAAAAAATCCTAACTGGCTCAATTTTTCCACAAACCAATCAAAAAACACTTTCTTTCCAAATTCTTTTAACTTTTGCCCTCATATATGCCAGCACCATCGTCTTGCAAAAGTGCAACCTCCAACTCTCTGTGACCAATGCCACGGGAGATCTGTTCGCAGAGTAATAATTGGGATCTGGGTGTTTTAGGATAGAGAACACATCAAGCAGAGAAGGGCTGAACTCAGCATGGACCCACTGACATTTTACATATCAAGTCATTGGGAAATCGTTCTGGAATATACTATAGTTATCCAGTGAGTCCCACTTCAGCATCAAGTCAAAGGGAATCCAGCTTGATTCAGTGATGGCAATACTGAATTGAGAAGCAATTTAGAATGCAACCAATAGATGTGAGGCAAAGTCCACCATGAATGATGGCACTATCACGCTATTGTAGTTAGTCTTGTCCAGAAGGATACCTAGGACCTAAATAGTACACAGTATGGCCAAAGACAGAACTCGCTCAGAACTCCTGTAGGCATCCAGTTGCTGAATTTTACAGGTACAGCTGATTTTAGGGCCTGGTCGGAGAGACCAAAGCCGGGGTTTTCGGCATCTGTGCTTGCAGGCCTGTAATTTTCCGCCCATTAAAGTGAACGGGGGGAAAAAAATCTCAGGTTGTCGATTGCAGAAGCAGAAAAGCCCCACCAACAGCTGTCAATTTGGTCTGTATGGTCAGATGGCTCAGAGGAATTTACACAAGTTCGAGAACCTATTAGGGAGAAGGGAACAGAGAGGAGGTAATTAGAGTGGGAGTAGGCTCGTGTGGAGTTTAAACATCAGCATAGAATCTATAGCACAGAAACTGTTCTATGTTATTCTATGTAAAATTCAACCTTTTTTTAAATTGAAGTAAACTAAATGAAGAAAGTACACTCTCTTTCCCATCTGTCTCTCTGACTTCTCCTTAGCTTGAATCACTTCTTAAAGTTTATCGAACACAAACAAAAGTTGCAACAGGTGTGCAATCTGAACAGTCATTTTTGGTTCTCAGGCACATGCAACTTCTCGGTTTAAAAAAAACACTCAATTTACATTTTACCTCAGAAAAGCTTCTGAAATTTGTCCTCTGGTTTTTCCAAGATTATTTGAGGAAAAGCTATTGGGCTCCAATGCTAAAAGGTAAAGAAAAATAGCCCATCAGTAGGGCTGACTGAAGAGTACTTATGCATTCTGGGAAATTAGGCATAGTGCACGCACACACAAACTACACAATTCAAATTCATCTCTTTGCTAGTCTGGGTAAAAATATAAAGTCCACATCTAGGCTTCAGGGAGAGGCTGAGAACTTCAGGTTAAACCTTTCATGAAGGTATTAAAAAGGCACAAAAGACAATTTCATGGATAACATTGTTATTGTGAAATGTTTATTTTAAATTTTTTTTCCGTATTTTGGATATTAGAAATTTCACTTACTAAGAAAAAAATTGCACTGAAGAAAGTTTCAGAAAACCTTTGAATGATTTATGGAAACATGATGACCAGAATCTCAGAGTAATATACTTTTAACTGTAAAATAGCAGCTATTGTGTGTCATAGTGTGACACCTTTATCATTGAAAATATCCTTGCATAGCCATCTACGGGAATAACAGATACTGTTACTGATGATGAGTTTTCAATGAAACTTGCATCCCACGTATCGAACTTAATGTATGATCGATAGCTATTTTTATACTCAGATTTACAGTTGTATTGGTAACATAAAACAGAAGCAACTTTCCCTGGTGCTGATTTTTTTGGACTTGACCATTTCATTGAGCAATGAACTGCTGTTTTATGGGGATGCTGAAACTACAATGGAAACTTAACAAGTTCAGTTTGGAAGCTACTTACATGACCATGGTGGAGAAGAAGCACAGATATATTCATTCTAACTTCAAGGAGCAATTAAGACCCAATGACAAATGAGAAAATTGAAAGCTGCACTGGGTTTGTTGTACATAAAATGAAACAGCTTTGCAGTGGATAATAAGTCCTTCAATGGAGAATCCTCCAACCTAGGGCTGGTTATAGAGAAATACTAACAGTTTTTGAACCAACATTTTTCTATCCTGAATTGAGACAAAAATAGGTGGGCTGTGTTTATGATTAAGAATTTCTTGACATAATAGGACACCAATATAAGTTATGAATTTCATCAATGATTAGGACTGTTATCAAACTGGGAAAAAAAATCTGTTTAGAAACTGAGGTGGGAACAGATGTAGTTGGAAAATTCAATACAGCAAATTCTAGGCCAAATTGAACTAAATTGTTGTACACAAATTGAATTCAGCATGCCAAGAGGTTTAGAGTGGAATCCGTTCAAGTGGAATTGTTGCAGCACACTATCCAACGGATAATGACTACTAAGGCAATAATCATTAGCAAGAACGTTCAATATAGCACACAACAAAAGTGGCTTTCCTGGTCTCTATGGCTCCCATACTCGCTGGATAAGCGTATTAAAGGAAGTGGAAAATGAAATTAGTCATATCTTTATGGATATGTTAAGAGAATTGCTAAATACGGGAGTTGTGCCAAGAGACTGAACTGAGCAAACGTTGTGCCAATTTATAACAAGGGACAGAAGGAAGTATATTCTACTCTTAATTCAATTTGTTTAATTCAAATTATCTGATAATCCAATTTTTTTAACCACTAAATTCCCAGTTTGCTGTTATTTAAAGTGCTTAATTCAAATTACTGCATAATAAATCTGCAAATATCTTTAGGGCAACGACTGACTGAACCATCAGTAGACTGTATAGACTTGAGAGTTTGACATTGGTAGTTTGGAAAATAATAAATATTCTGAGAGAACAGAAAGAGGAATCGAGAAAAACAGTGATAAAAAGTATCAATATGGTTTCAGCTGTGATAGATCACCTTTGACAAATCTACTAGAGTGCTTTGAGGACATAAATGAACTAGTTTACCTGAAGAGTTCAATAGATGTAATATGCTTAGAATTAGCAAAGCATTTGATAAAGTATCACATAGGAAATTACTAAGCATAGGATATTGAAGTGGATATCTATTGAAGTGGACTTTGCAATCAAAAAATGCAAAGGTTAGTTCGTTAAGGCAACAGCCTCTACAGGAATGAGGTGACTAGTGGGGTGCCACAGGGATCAGTTCTGGGACCATGATTGCTTTCAACATACACTAATGATTTGGAGGGAAGAAAAACTATCATCTAGTTTGCCTCTGTTACCAAATTAAGAGAGCTTGTAAATAGTAAGCAGTTGCAGAGGGATCCGGACCAGTGGGCCAAAACATAGGAGATGTCTGAATGTAGAGAAAAGCAAAATCAGCAAGATGGGGAAAGGAAACAGTAGGAGGACAAAATAAGTGGGAAATAACACAGGAAAGGTATCTGGGGGTTTTAGTGAAAAACTGTTAAATCATCAGCACAATGTGCAGGTGCGGTGAAAAAGGCAAAGATGATCTTGGGATGGATAGCTCGAGAGTTACAGCAGAATTCCCAGAAAGTGATAGTTGACTTGTACAAAGCACTGGTTTGCCCTCACCTCGAATACTATGTAATATTGTGGACACAGTGCCACAAGATGGATATCTAGGCCTTGGAGGAAGTACAAAGGAGGGAAATTATGTTGATAAGTGCGATTGGGCATCTGAGCTAAGACTAAGGGTATTAGGGATGGTTACATTAAAAAATACAAAGCTTACAGGTACCCTTGAGATATTTAAGATATTCAAGAGAACAGGTAAATGGAGCCCAAAACGATGTTCAATAGTAGCACAAGCTTCAGAGCAGAGGAACACAGATTCAAACTTCAAATACAGTGAAACCTGTAAATTAGGGTCACCTAAGGAACTTGCATCAGGTGTCCTTATTTTCAAAATGGTCATTGTATGTACAGTAAATCATCTGAGCCAAATATCCCGGGATTGGCTGTATCTCTTACAGCGTTCCTTTTTTTCGCCCTCACCTGGGATCATACCTAATTCTGGAGCCCTTCCAGCCAGATGCGATTTCAGTTCATTTTCTGTTCGTTGGATTTCCCAGTTCATTACCATTCTGGGGTCCTTTTCCATTGAGGGAGGGATGTCCGAATGCTGGGACTTGCTACGTTGGCAGCCTGCACAGGGCGAGGAGGCTGCTGTAGGGCCAGAGTGCTTGGGAGATCCCAGCCAAATTGGAGGGGGCGGGGATTAATATCCTGCAGACCCCTGTCCGGGACCCCCTCCCTCCGTGTGCTGCAGCTGCTAATGTTTGAAGTGCTGGGGAGGCGGGAGGTAGAGGGGTGGGTAGGGGCCTGTTAGCAGCTCATCAGTACCTGACATACTGGTGGAGTAGGGTTGCCAACTCTTTCTGTATAGTGTTTTATTGCAATTCCTGATATTCTTTCCTCCTTTGGTGTAACAGATTTTCAACGAAATCAACTCAAATCGCCCATTATTGAGATTTAAATTTATTCACTTGACAACTTGCAGACCTTCCATTGCCAGCAAGGTGCTCCCTTCTTCCCTTTCCATTTCCTACACCTCAAACATTCTAAACTAAGCAATAGTACTCTAAGAATTCACACCCATCCCCCATTATTAACTGTTAGATCAATTACATTACCTCTTGGCCCATCCACCATCCTCAAACTTCTGAACCTTGTTGCATTAAGCTCTAGACTGCTGGTACAATGACCCTTGATATCAATTAGTCACTTGACCTATATTCTCAGCGCCTCAGCTCCTCTTTCATATGTACTCCAATCTTAGATCCAGTTCCTATTGTTCTTCCTACAATACCTTTTTCACTCCATTTACCTTCTGGTCTAAACATTTCCCAATTATTTTACTCAATTTTAGTCCCATTATCTAGCCCGCTGTTCATCTGCATATATTCCATCCTTGTTGCATAATTTTCCAAAGGCCATCACAATTGTTAACAAACTCATCCCTCTCTTGCAAAATCTCTTCACCCACAGGTTAATTCCAATTAATAAACTCCAGCTTTGCACCATCTCAACTCAGCAATTCAAGTGTTCCTGACAGTGCTTACTTTGCAACCCCCAAACTATTTTCTGTTAACATCTTTAGACTGCTTGTGTTATTTTGTTCTGCAGGATTCTTTCTAGTGCCATTGAACACAGTCTATGGTTGCATTGCTCAACCCACAAGCCAGCTAGTAAAGCTTCCTTAATGTTTGCCAGTCTCTTAAAAGTCAGGCCAACTAACCAGACAAACTTGACAGAATCACACAGCAGACAAAACAAAGCAACATGGATGCGATTCCCATGATTACTGAGATTAATAAAGTCTTGAAGGTCCAGGACCAGATGGAATTTCTGCTCACAGGGTTCTCACTGACCAGCTAAACAGACACTTCAAAACAATCCGGACACAGCACTATTTGAGAAGGCCGAGAGGATGTTTTTAAAAATTATTCATTCATGGGATGTGGGCGTCGCTGGCAAGGCGAGCATTTATTGCCCATCCCGAGTTGCCCTTGAGAAGGTGGTGGGGAGCCGCCTTCTTGAACTGCTGCAGTCCGTGTGGTGAAGGTTCTCCCACAGTACTGTTAGGAAGGGAGTTCCAGGATTTTGACCCAGCGACGATGAAGGAACGGCGATATATTTCCAAGTCGGGATGGTGTGTGACTTGGAGGGGAACGTGCAGGTGGTGTTGTTCCCATGTGCCTGCTGCCCTTGTCCTTCTAGATGGTAGAGGAGGTGCTGTCGAAGAAGCCTTGACGAGTTGCTGCAGTGCATCCTATGGATGCTACACACTGCAGCCACAGGTGGTGAAGGGAGTGAATATTTAGGGTGGTGGATGGGGTGCCATTCAAGTGGGCTGCTTTGTCCTGGATGGTGTAGAGCTTCTTGAGTGTTGTTGGAGCTGCACTCATCCAGGCAAGTGGAGAGTATTCCATCACACTCCTGACTTGTGCCTTGTAGATGGTGGAAAGGCTTTGGGGAGTCGGGAGGTGAGTCACTCACCGCAGAATACCCAGCCTCTCACCTGCTCGTGTAGCCACAGTATTTAGGTGGCTGGTCTGGTTAAGTTTCTGGTCAATGGTGACCCCAGGATGTTGACGGTGGGGGATTCGGCAATGGTAATGCTGTTGAATGTCAAGGGAGGGTTGGTTAGACTCTCTCTTGTTGGAGATGGTCATTGCCTGGCACTTGTCGGACACAAATGTTACTTGCCCCTTATCAGCCCATGCCTGAATGTTATCCCGGTCTTGCTGCATGTGGGCTCGGACTGCTTCATTATCTGAGGGGTTGCGAATGGAACTGAACACTGTGCAATCATCAGCGAACATCCTCATTTCTGACCTTATGATGGAGGGAAGGTCATTGATGAAGCAGCTGAAGATGGTTGGGCCTAGGACACTACCCTGAGGAACTCCTGCAGTAATGTCCTGGGGCTGAGATGATTGGCCTCCAACAACCACTACCACCTTCCTTTATGCTAGGTATGACTCCAGCCACTGGAGAGCTTTCCCCCTGATTCCCATTGACTTCAATTTTACTAGGGCTCCTTGGTACCACACTCGGTCAAATGCTGCCTTGATGTCAAGGGGAGTCACTCTCACCTCACCTCTGGAATTCAGCTCTTTTGTCCATGTTTGGACCAAGGCTGTAATGAGGTCTGGAGCAGAGTGGTCCTGGCGGAACCCAAACTGAGCATCGGTGAGCAGGTTATTGGTGAGTAAGTGCCGCTTCATAGCACTGTCGACGACACCTTCCATCACTTTGCTGATGATCGAGAGTAGACTAATTGGCCAGATTAGATTTGTCCTGCTTTTTGCAGATAGGACATACCTGGGCAATTTTCCAGATTGTCGAGTAGATGCCAGTGTGTATCTGTACTGGAAAAGTTTGGCTGGAGGTGTGGCTAGTTCTGGAGCACAAGCCTTCAGCACCTCAGCCGGGATGTTGTTGGGACCCATAGCCTTTGTTGTATCCAGTGCTCTCAGCCACTTCTTGATATCATGTGGAGTGAATCAAATTGGCTGTAGACTGGCTTCTGTGATGGTGGGGATATCGGGAGGAGGCCGAGATGGATCATCCACTCGGCATTTCAGGCTGAAGGTGGTTGCAAACGCTCACATGCTGGACTCTGCCATCACTGAGGATGGAGATGTTCACGGAGCCTCCTCCTCCCGTTAGTTCCCTGTAGGAATAGGGCACAGTAGCATAGTGGTTATGTTACTGGATTAGTACTCTAGAGGCCTGGACTAGTAATCCAGAGTCATGAGTTCAAATCCTGCTACAACAGCAGGGGAATTTAAATTCAATAAAATCTGGAATAAAAAATAGTAGTATTAGTAACGGTGGCCATGAAACTACCGGATTGTCGTAAAAACCCATCTGGCTCACAAAGTGCCCTTTAGGGAGGGAAACCTGCCGTCCTTACCCGGGCTGGCCCATATGTGACTCCAGACCCACAGCAAAATGGTTGATTCTTAATCGCCCTCTGAAATGGCCAAACAAGCCACTCGGTTGCACAATCTCACCTCAAAATATTATAAGAATAAAACCGGACGGATCACTGGGCACCGGACACGACAAAGGCAAACCAAGCCCAGTCGACCCTGCAAAGTCCTCCTCACTAACATCTGGGGACTTGAGCCAAAATTGGGAGAGCTGTCCCATAGACTAGCGTCCTGTCCCACCAGGCAGGTCAGACCCACCCGAGGTGGTGGTACAGTGATATACAGTCAGGAGGGAGTGGCCAGGGAGTCCTCAACATTGACTCTGGACCTCATGAACTCTAATGGCATCAGGCGAAACAAGGGCAAGGAAACCTCGTGCTGATTACCACCTACCGCCCTCCGTCAGCTGATGAATCAGTCCTCCTCAATGTTGAGCACCACTTGGAGAAAGCACTGAGGGTAGCAAGGGCACAGAATGTACTCTGGGTGGGGGACTTCAGTGTCCATCGCCAAGAGTGGCTCGGTAGCACCACTACAGGCCGACTGGGCCTGCAGAAGGTGGTGAGCGAACCAACACAAGGGGAAAAACCTACTTGACCTCGTCCTCACCAATCTACATGTCACAGATGCATCTGTCCATGACAGTATTGGTAGGAGTGACCACCGCACAGTCCTTGTGGAGACAAAGTCCCATCTTCACACTGAGGACACCATCCAACGTGCTGAGTGGCACTACCACCGTGCTAAATGGGATAGATCTAGAAGCTCAAAACTGCTTTTCAAAACCCCATGAGGCACTGTGGGCCATCAGTAGCAGCAGAATTGTATTCCAGCACAATCTGTAACCTCATGGCCCGGCATATTCCTCACTCTACCATTACCAACAAGCCAGGGGATCAACCCTGGTCCAATGAGGAGTGTAGAAGAGCGTGACAGGAACAGCACTAGGCATACCTAAAAATAAGATGCCAAACTGGTGAAGCTACAACACAGGACTACATGCATGCTAAACAGCGGAAGCAATATGCCATAGACATTGCTAAGCGATTCCACAACCAACAGATCAGATCAAAGCTCTGCAGTCCTGCCACATCCACTCGTGAATGGTGGCGGACAATTAAACAACTAACGGGAGGAGGAGGTTCCGTTCATATCCCCATCCTCAATGATGGTGGCGTCCAGCACGTGAGTGCAAAAGACAAGGCTGAAGCGTTTGCAACCATCTTCAGCCAGAAGTGTCGAGTAGATGATCCATCTCGGCCTCCTCCCAATATCCCCACCATCACAGAATCCAGTCTTCAGCCAATTCAATTCACTCCATGTGATATCAAGAAGCAGCTGAGTGCACTGGATACAACAAAGGCTATGGGCCCCGACAACATCCCAGCTATAGTGCTGAAGGCTTGTGCTCCAGAACTAGCCACGCCTCTAGCCAAACTGTTCCAGTACAGCTACAACACTGGCATCTACCCAACAATATGGAAAATTGCCCAGGTAGGTCCTGTCCACAAAAAGGAGGACAAATACAATCCGGCCAATTACCGCCCCATCAGTCTACTCTCTATCATCAGCAAAGTGATGGAAGGTGTCGTCGACAGTGCTATCAAGCGACATTTACTCACCAATAACCTGCTCACCGATGCTGTTTGGGTTCCGCCAGGACCACTCGGCTCCAGACCTCATTACAGCCTTGGTCCAAACACGGACAAAAGAGCTGAATTCCAGAGGTGAGGTGAGAGCGACTGCCCTTGACATCAAGGCAGCATTTGACCGAGTGTGGCACCAAGGAGCCCTAGTAAAATTGAAGTCAATGGGAATCAGGGGGAAAACTCTCCAGTGGCTGGAGTCATACCTAGCGCAAAGGTAGATGGTAGTGGTTGTTGGAGGCCAATCATCTCAGCCTCAGGACTTTGATGCAGGAGTTCCTCAGGGCAGTGTCTTTGGCCCAGCCACCTCATCAATGACCTTCCCTCCATCATAAGGTCAGAAATGGGAATGTTCGCTGATGATTGCACAGTGTTCAGTTCCATTCACAACCCCTCAGATAATGAAGCAGTCCGTGCCCACATGCAGCAAGACCTGGACAATATCCAGGCTTGGGCTCATAAGTGGCAAGTAACATTCGTGCCAGACAAGCGCGAGGCAATGACCATCTCCAACAAGAGAGAGTCTAACCACCCTCCCCTTGACATTCAACGGCATTACCATCTCCGAATCCCCCGCCATCATCATCCTGGGGGTCACCATTGACCAGAAACTTAACTGGACCAGCCACATAAATACTGTGGCGACAAGAGCAGGTCAGAGGCTGGGTATTCTGTGGCGAGTGACTCACCTCCTGACTCCCCAAATCCTTTCCACCATCTACAAGGCATAAGTCAGGAGTGTGATGGAATACTCTCCACTTGCCTGGATGAGTGCAGCTCCAACAACACTCAAGAAGCACAACACCATCCAGGACAAAGCAGCCCCCTTGATTGGCACCCCATCCACCAATCTAAACATTCACTCCCTCCACCACTGGCGCACCATGGCTGCAGTGTGTACCATCCACAGAATGCACTGTAGCAACTCGCCAAGGCTTCTTCGACAGCACCTCCCAAACCCGCGACCTCTACCACCTAGAAGGACAAGGGCAGCAGGCACATTGGAACAACACCACCTGCACGTTCCTCACACCATCCCGACTTGGAAATATATCGCCATTCCTTCATCATTGCTGGGTCAAAATCCTGGAACTCCCTACCTAACAGCACTGTGGGAGAACCTTCACCACACGGACTGCAGTGGTTCAAGAAGGCGGCTCACCACCACCTTCTCAAGGGCAATTAGGGATGGGCAATAAATGCAGGCCTCGCCAGCGACGCCCACATCCCATGAACGAATAAAAAAAAAGTTGCTTAATTGTCCACCACCATTCACGATTGGATGTGGCAGGACTGCAGAGATTTGATCTGATCTGTTGGTTGTGGAATCGCTTAGCTCTGTCTATAACATGTTGCTTCCACTGTTTCGCGTGCATGTAGTCCTGTGTTGTCGCTTCATCAGATTGGCACCTCATTTTTAGGTACGCCTGGTGCTGCTCCTGGCATGCTCTCCTACACTCCTCATTGAACCAGCATTGATCCCCTGGCTTGTTGGTAATGGTTGAGTGAGGAATATGCCGGGCCATGAGGTTACAGATTGTGCTGGAATACAATTCTGCTGCTGCTGATGGCCCACTTCGCCTCATGGATACCCAGTTTTGAGCTGCTAGATCTGTTCTGAATCTATCCCATTTAGCATGGTGGTAATGCCACATAACACGTTGGATGGTGTCTTCAGTGTGAAGACGGGACTTCGTCTCCGCAAGGACTGTGGGGTGGTCACTCTTACCAATACAGTCATGGATCGATGCATCTACGACAGGTGGATTAGTGAGGACGAGGTCAAGTCGGTCTTTCCCTCGTAAAGGTTCGCTCACCACCTGCCGCAGGCCCAGTCTAGCAGCTATGTCCTTCAGGACTCGGCCAGCTCGGTCAGTAGCGGTGCTACCGAGCCACTCTTGGTGATGGACAATGAAATCCCCCACCCAGAGTACATTCTGTGCCCTTGCTACCCTCAGTGCTTCCTCCACGTGGTGCTCAACATGGAGGGAGACAGATTCATCAGCTGAGGGAGGGCGATAGGTGATAATCAGCAGGAGGTTTCTCTTGCCCATGTTTGACCTGATGCCATGAGATTTCATGGGGTTCGGATTCAATGTTGAGGACTCCCAGGGCTACTCCCTCCTGACTGTATACCACTGTACCGCCACCTTTGTGCCAGTGGGACAGGACAGACCCAAGGATGATGATGGAGGAGTCTGGGACGTTGGCTGAAAGATATGATTCTGTGAGCATGACTATGTCAGGCTGTTGCTTAACTTGTCTGTGGTGACAGCTCTCCTAATTATGGCACAAGTCCCTCGATGTTAGTGAGGAGGACTTTGCAGGGTTGACTGGACTTGGTTTCCCTTTGTCGTGTCCGGTGCCTAATGGTCCGATGCTGGGTGGTCCGTCCGGTTTTATTCTTGTGACGTTTTGTAGCAAGATTATACAACTGAGTGGCTTGCTCGGCCATTTCAGAGGGCAATTAAGAATCAACCACAATTGCGGTAGGTCTGGAGTCACCTATAGGCCAGCCCAGGTAAGGACGGCAGGTTTTCTTCCCTTAAGGACATTAGTGAACCAGATGGGTTTTTACGACAATCTGGTAGTTTCATGGCCACCATTACTGGCATTCGTTTTTTTCGTCCAGATTTTATTTAATTGATATGAATTTAAATTCCCCAGCTGCTGTGGCGGGATTTGAACTCATGACTACCGGATTATTAGTCCAGGCCTCTGGATTACTCGAATAGCAACATAACCACTATGCTACCGTAGCCGTGGAGGATGCCAGAAATCTTACCCTGAACACAAAAGGGTGAGGAGAGTAACAGCAGCACTGATTTGGGAATTTCATTTAATTTAATAGCTGGGAAAATGTCTATGCGAGTGCTTCTCAATCACTTGGCTTTTAATCGCCTGCTTGAAAATGTTGTTTCAGTCCTCCCAGTAGCTTCTGAGAAAATCATACAACTACCGACATGGATTCCATTACTTCACAGATTAAGGATAAATGTGTTGAGTAGTGAAAAGACCTCTACATGGTCTGCATTGACTTGATGAGGGCTTTTTGACGTGGTTAACCTAGACTGTGAAAATTGCTGCCTAAGTTTGGGTGCCCGGAGAAATTTATCTGGACTGTGCAACATTTCCAGGATGTTATGCTTCATAGAGTGGGTGTTGATGAAGTGCTTCTCGGCCTTCTGCCATTCCGAGTGGAATCGAACAAGACTGTGTGCTTGTGTCAACTGAAATTTTCAAAACTGAGATTGATAGATATTAATTAGGTGGGGATATCAAGGGATATGGATCAAAGGCAGGTAAATGGAGTTAAGATACAGATCAGCCATGATCTCGCTGAATGGCGGAACAGGCTCGAGATGCTGGATGGCCTACTCCTGTTCCTATATAACTTGTCTTCTCTCCATTGCTGTGTTTGATGACACAAGATTTCTATGGAGTGTTCACATACATTTCCATGCATCCAGGAAGTTGTTCTTAATCTGAGTAGACTACAAGCCTTGACAAGACAACAATGGAGCTTAGTTTGTAGTTGACTATGTTCTATATATGCACATACAGGAGAATCTGCATTACATTGCTGGCCCGTTTGCCACAGCAGTAGACAATTATGATTTTATCATAGACTTGAAGGAAACAGAAGGCGTGCAGAAGATGCTAGTCCAGGGATGCTGAGACCAATGTTAACATCCCCACTGCCACCATGGCGAATAACTCAGGACAGGCCAGAGATCAAACTGGTGTTTATGACTTAGCACGTTGGGCAATGCATTTACTCAGGAGACAGTCGGGGGACTTCTCATTTGCACCTTAGTTTTTACTCAATAAAAAAAATGGATGAGTTTTAAACAAAGTTCTATTCAGTAGATAATTAATGTTTGAATTCCTTCCGCACCACCGTCAGGAAGCACGAGTTTTATCTGCTGGCTGGTTCAACATCTATGGCAATTGTTTTGGATAACGAAGACCAAGAACAGCAACACAGGCAAATGCTTTGAATTCCTCTTGAAATGTTATCTGTTCAGTCCCCTTCAGAAAGATTCCTCAATGTATTATAGATGAGCCCCGTCAGTCTATGCACAACTAATCATGTCACACACAAAAAATAGGTTTCCTAGGCCCTCACTGCACATATTTATCTGTGATCACAGTCCCTGATCATAGCTGGGGTGCTTTGGCTCGTGTAGAAATGCATATTATGCTTTTATGGAAACACAACAGCGTAAATAACTTGACTCAAAATGTAGCTGTATGAACCACAAGCCATTATACAATTCTATCGTGATTGAATTGTGAATATATATCCTGGTAAGAACGAAGACTTTACAATAGATCTGCTTCAGCAATGCATGCCATTTGTCTGAGCTTGGATTTGAGACTGTAACCACAGCAATAAAATGAGTAATGCATTACTAACCTCTGGAATGTACAGGAAAGCTGCTTGATTAAATTGATGATGAGCTAATGATTTCTGGATCAGCTTGTCCGGAGCATGGAGTGGAACTCATTTTTAATGAGTTTGTGCAATGTTTGTAATTTCCCTTTAAGTTCCTTCTACAGGTCACAACCTTACAAATTAAAAGTTATTTTAAGCATTTGTGTTACCGTCCATCTTTCTCACAATGGTAGCCAGGCATGTAGGCTAAAAAAAAAGTCTACAATAACTCTCAAACCCTCCATAAAATATTTCACTTAAGCATTTATCCAATTCCCTCATTTTTACTGATGTAATCCCCACTGTCTCCTTCAACAATCCATTCCACACATTCACCAGTCCCTGCATAAAGTAAGGAATATAAACTAACTTTCCAGTTTCCCCCTTCTACATTTGATGGCCTTCTAAATGTTACAGTTCAGGCTTATTCCTGACACTTTTGACGTGCTCACTGAAAAAAGGAGACCAAGTCACCTATGAGCCACAATATGTGCTCTAAGCATACCCAGAATTAACAATTGCTCCCTAATTGCTGTATGGAACAATGGAGATCATGTGGGACAGCTGCTATGTTCTCTTGATTCCTTGGAAAGGTGGAAAGTACCCCATCAGACCAATGCGTGCAGGTTGAAACTAAAAATTAGATTTATTTACATATTGAAAAGTAGATAGAAGCAATGAGATACTGAGTACAATATTTCAAAACAATATAATTAGAATCTGTGCACGAGGAAGAAAGAGAGAGCACGAGGGAGCGAGCACGGGAGGGAGGGAGGGAGGGAGCAAGGGAGCGTGGGAGGGAGCGAGCGAGTGCAGAAGGGAGGGAGCGAGCGAGCGAGTGTGGGAGGCAGGGAGAGAGCGAGTGTGGGAGGCAGGGAGAGAGCGAGCGAGCGTGGGAGGCAGGGAGAGAGCGAGCGAGCGCGGGAGGGAGGGAGAGAGCGAGCGAGCGTGGGAGGGAGGGAGAGAGCGAGCGAGCGCGGGAGGGAGGGAGGGAGGGAGCGAGCGAGCGAGGGAGGGAGGGAGGGAGGGAGCGAGCGAGCGAGGGAGGGAGGGAGGGAGGGAGGGAGAGAGCGTGCGCGGGAGGGAGAGAGCGAGCGAGCGCAGGAGGGAGGGAGCTCACACATATCCTGTTTAGAACATATTTCTTAAAAAGTTTGACAAGCAACAGGACTTTTAGATGAAAGTTTTTTGTAGACATTAATGATGTCATGTATGGAGATGGCAAAAATTTCCAGCATAGCAACAGGAGTAGGCCATTCAGCCCCTCAAGCCTGTTCTGCCATTTAATTAGATCATAGCTGATCTGTATCTTTACTCCATCTACCCGCCTTGGTGCCGTAACCCTTAATACCTTTGCCTAACAAAAATCTATCCATCTCAGTTTTGAAATTTTTAATTGATGTCTAGCCGCAACGGTTTTATGGGGAAGAGAGTTCCAGATTTCCACTACCCTTTGTGTGAAGTGCTTCTGGACATCCCTGAATGGCCTAGCTCTAATTTTAAGGTTATGCCCCCTTGTTGTGGACTCCCCCACCAGAGGAAACAGTTTCTCTCAATCTACCCTATCAAATCCTTTAATCATCTTAAACAACTTAATTAGATCACCCCCTTGATCTTCTATATTCAAGGGAATGCAAGCCTAGTCTGTGCAACCTGTCCTCATAATTTAACCCTTTCAGCTCCGGTTGTCATTCTGGTAAATCTGCGTTGCAACCCCTCCAAGGCCAATATATCCTCCCTGAGGTGCGGTGTCCAAAACTGAACGCAGCATTCTAAATTGGATCTAACTAGAGCTTTATGTAACTAACATAACTTGCATCCCTTTGTATTCCAGCCCTCTTGAGATAAAGGCCAACATTCCATTAGTCTTTTTAGTTATTTTTTGTACCTGTCCACTAACTTTTAGTGATTTCTGTACTTGGATCCCTAAATCTCTCTGCTCTTCCACAGTTCCTAGCTTCTTGCCATTTAGGAAATACTCTGATCTATCTTTTTTAGGTCTAAAGTGGATGACTTCACACTTCACCACATTGAACTCCATATGCCACAGTTTTGCCCACTCACTTAATCTATCAATGTTCCTTTACACCTGTATAATTTGCTATTCCAGCCAAAGCTAAAGATGTGAAAGAATTCTCCAGTACTCCTCAGACCAAAGGTTCTCTGAGATGGAGCTGACAATCATACCTGACCAAACACACAATGGTGGAGGATAATAAGAAATATTATGTTAAAGAGCAGGAGTTCACATCTCATTAGGATCTTACATATTTGCTCACACTTAGAACAAAAGTCTCTAATTTCCACAATGAATAACTTGGCCTAAACTCAGACAAACCGGGCCTCCATTTAAAAATTTGGCTAATTTTAAACCATGGTATAAAATAAATACAGAAATTCCTCTGTTGGCCAAGGGATGAAAACTCTGCTTTCATTATATCAAGGTCAGGAGCTTGTCACATTGGCAAAATCATAGGTACAAACTTAAATTCAATCACTCTATAATGGAGCATGTACGTTTGTCAGTGTCCAGTCTTGGTCTCATGGGCACAGTGTTAGAATTGGCTGTCTAGAAAATTTCTAGCATGTAAGCCGAAAGTCTATTTTTCTGAAGCTATTTTAGCTCTTTTATCTCACGCCACGAAGATGTCGAGGTTGCTGGCGCCATCTTGGCATTGCCTGGGAGACAACAAGACTTCTCCTGATCTCCTGACATGCTTTAGTGGCTTGGAAGTGCTAGGCTGCCAGTGATTTGCAATTTGTGGACTCTGCTCCCTTTTGTCATCCATAGCAGCCTCTAACGTTCGTCATCAACAACAACAACTTGCATTTATACAGCACCTTTAACGTAGTAAAACGTCTCAAGGTGCTTCACAGGAGCGTTATCAAATAAAATTTGACACCAAGCCACATAAGGAGATATTAGGACAGGAGGTCAAAAGCTTGGTCAAAGAGGTAGGTTTTAGGTCTTAAAAGAGAAGAGGGAGTACGCGAGGGAGGGAAGTTTAGGGAGGGAATTCCAGAACTTAGGGCCTAGGCAGCTGAAGGCATCGCAGCCAGGGGGAGTAAGCGAGGGAGGGAAGTTTAGGGAGGGAATTCCAGAACTTAGGGCCTAGGCAGCTGAAGGCATCGCAGCCAATGGTGGAGCGATTAAAATCAGGGATGCGCAAGAGGCAAGAATTAGAGGAGCACAGCGGTCTCTGAGGATTCTAAGACTGGAGAAGGCCATAGAGAGAGGGAGGGGTGAGGCCATGGAAGGATTTGAAAACAAGGATGAGAATTTTAAAATTGAGGCGTTGCCAGACCGGGAGCTAATGTAGGTCAGCGAGCACAGAGATGATGGGTGAACGGGATGGTGCAAGTTAGGATACAAGTTGCAGAGTTTTGGATGAGCTCAAGTTTACGGAGGGTGCAAGGTGGGAGGCCGGCCAGGAGAGCATTGGAATAGTCGAGTCTGGAGGTAACACAGGCATGGGTGAGGGTTTCAGCAGCAGATGAGCTGAGGCAGGGGCAGAGATGGACAATGTTACGAAGGTGGAAGTAGGCTGTCTTGGTGATGGAGAGAATATGTGGTCGAAAGCTCAGCTCAAGGTCAAATAGGATGCCATAGTTCCGAGCGCTCTGGTTCAGCCTGAGACAATGGCCAGGGAGAGGGATGGAGTCGGTGGCTAGGGAACAGAGTTTGTGATGGGGACCGAAGACAATGGCTTCGGTCGTCCCAATATTTAGTTGGAGGAAATTTCTTCTCATCCAATATTGGATGTCGGACAAGCAGCGTGACAAAACAAAGGCAGTGGAGGGTTGGAGAGAGGTGGTGGTGAGGTAGAGTTGGGTGTCATTAGCGTATATGTAGAAGCTGATGTGTTTTTGGATGATGTTGCCGAGGGGCAGTGTGTAAATGAGAAATAGGAGGGGGCTAAGGATAGGTCCTTGGAGGATTCCAGGGGTAACAATGCTGGAGCGGGAAGAGAAGCCATTGCAGTGATTCTCTGGCTACGACTGGATAGATAGGAATGGAACCAGGCGAGGGCCGTCCCACCCAGCTGGACGACCAGAGGCGTTGGAGGAGGATGGTGTGGTCAACCGAGTCAAAGGCTGCAGACAGGTCGAGAAGGATGAAGAGGGACAGTTTAAGACAGAGGGTAGAGTTTGGTGGGGGTGGGGGGAGGAATTGTGTCAAAATTCAATTTTGGTAACCCTTGGCGCATGTTGGGAGTTCTTCACTCACTATGCCACTTTGACAAAACTAAACATCACAAACTGTCAATGAACAAAAAGATCGGAAATAGGAAATCATTCAGTTAACAGTCTGAAAATTCTTAACTGTCAACAAGAGAAAAAGAACAATGGATGTTTATTCCCCCTGAAGAAATGTGAAGGGATTAGTACGAACTATCTAGTAATGTCTGCAGTCTTCAAGTGTGTAGGCATCGCTCTGGAACTGATTGGAGCTTGGCTCTCATTTCATATATCAATCAGTTCTGGATCCCAAAGTGCCGACAAGACTTGAATACAATTCCTACCGTGGGCAACACATCATTTGCACTTGACTGTACTCGTCAACAACAAATTTTCTCTTCCAGCAGCAAAATCAATTAGAATCAAAGTAAGACTGATGACCTGGGTGGCAAAGGAGACTAAAATTGGGATTCAGAGACAATGATTTGGAATTTTGCCAACACAATCTTGTGTGGGGTTGGAATGCTGACAGGTACAACTCGAAATGAAAATTGCTCTAGCATTTGGCTCATCAGTGTACATTAAATTTAAGTCCCATGAATAGTTTTACTCACTCTTAAGTTACAGCTTCAGTATTGAACAATTTTTAAACTTGATAATGATGGAGGTCTGATTATGTTTAGGTTATTTTTCTACCTTTTGCAGTAAAACGGAGAACTTGCCACCAATTTTCAGGCCAATGAACCTCTGTAGGAGGGGTCCACGAATTGTTCAGATGGACATTTCCCCTCCTTTTCTTTACCAATTCCTGCTCTCCAACCTCAACCCCTCCACCCCCGTCCCTATGATTTTAAATTTTAGAAATTTATAGCCGATTGCTGAGGAATGGAATGTAACACATCAATTTTAGCACCCAGTGCTAGCATCCAGCACTTCCAGGTCGACTATAACATGAGTTAGATGTGGGGTAAAACTCTCTCAACTTTACCCCAACACTATGGGGATGATTTTAAGAACGGGTGAATTGGGGGCGGGTGGGAGTTGAAAATAGTTGTTTTTTTGGGTCGCAACTGCAAAATTTTTGGACTTGGCATTCCCAGTGGGAAGCCTGTACTTTTACGCACCCAAGTTAAACCCGGAAATAAAGCCGGGTTGCAGTTGCGACCCCAAAAAACAACTATTTTCAACTCCCACCCGCCCCCAACCCACCCGTTCTTGGGGGTTAAAATCATCCCCTATGCCTTAACCTCAGTACATCAGCTGCTGCAGCAGTATGAATTTTCCACAAGCAATATAATTACCAATTTGTACTGAATTATGGACAATTTTGTGGTGTGGACTTAGGCCTACAAGGAATACATACCCTGTCGGTCACTTTTATCCAGGAAACCGAAGGCGAGATTTCCCTTAACGCTCCACAGCCTGCAATTTTTAGTCCATTAAAATAAATAAGGGGATAAATATGGGGTGGGGAGAGTAAATGTGGAAAATCCCAGCCAGAAAATTTTCATCCTGTTAGTTTAGATTGGATTTGATCTCAAATCACAGATGAGATGACAGTGTATTAGCCAACTTTCCCTCCCTGTGGTGCCTCCCCTGAATGACATGTCCAAGATCGGAAGCTTGCTGTGTGTCAAACCATTAGGATCCGACCACGATATATCACATTGGTGCTCCAGCTAGCGTCCTTATTATATAATTTATCCCCATGTCAAGTGCAACTGATCTCATGTTACTTTTGTTGCCAAGGGGACATATGAGAAGCTTGTTCCCACACATCCACCAATTGTCCCTTTGGCCCAGCCACGAGAAAGCACAAGGTGCCATCCAGGAAAGACATTCCCATTCTACTCCTCTCCATCCTTCAGGGAGATTCTACAGCCTCCACCTAGTGGAACTCAGATCAGAAAATTAATGAAAAATAAAAGCAAATTATTGCGAATGCTGGAAATCTGAAATAAAAATAAAAATGTCTGGAAATACTCAGCAGCTCAGGCAGCATCTGTGGAGAGGAATTTGGCAACCTAACCAGCATCCTACCAGTCTGTGGCGCAAAGCGTCAGTGTTCCAATGCTTTGTACCACTTTACCACCCAATTACAGGTTTTACTTTTTAAAATCACTGCTTGTGATTTTGCTTTAATATGAACAGAGCCACACTAGCTAATTGTCACCTTGCAAATTCAGTCTTAGCATCTTATAAAACATACCGCCACCCCCCACCAAAATGCTTCCTTCATCTATAACAAGGATATGAAATCAATATATCAATGAATGGGAGGTGCAAGCTTTCAGTTATGTGATCTTGTAAAATCCTGACTAATTTAGTAACCAATATGATCCATGCTCGGTGCTTGCTCGCACAAGATTTCATTCCATTAGATATTAGTAATCCGATAAGTTGATTGTTTGAAATCTCCAAGACAATTTTTATAGGGTAAGATTATTGGGTAAGGTGAGGTAATATTACCTTGATGATCATCCTCTCTGAATGAGAGACATTCTTGTGGGGGGAAAAAATATTTGGCATTGTGCCCATTCCCTGGGTACTGCTTTGCACTTATTGACTGATCTTCATTCCAAGCACAAGTATTGAACTGGCCTGTCAGTAACGAGCTATCTGTCAATAAATGTACTGCAACATACTTATAATTTTGTTTCTTTTGTGAAGCATCACTGACCCAGTGTGCAGTACCACTTCCTACAGATCAGCTCAGCTCAACACTGTGTCCTCAATAAACAATCCACTGAACATTTGGTGCTGGACCACAGTTTGGTTCAGAAAATATTAAACATATTCCTCTGAGAGTTCAGTGGACAACTCTGATGCTGAACCATAAAGATCAGGAAGGTTTTCAAGTTCTGTCTCAGATGTGCTTCGAGTTAGCCAATCTCAGATGGGCCACGAAAGTTAACCTTGACATCCCCAGGCAGGGCGGGGGGTGGCGGGGAGAAGAGTCCCCTGCAGTACCAGCTCAGGATCAATACGCAGTGACCTCTACTGGGATGTACAAGTGTGTGGACAGAACTAGGCTTGGTTGTGCTGCTCTCCACACTGTGAGCACTCACTGTCTTGGTTCATACCTGAAGAATACTCACTAGGGCGAGGCACCAGAGGGATGCTGGCACTTACAAAAAAGTAAATGCGTTCAGGAAGAAAAGGGAAGAAATGCATTTTCAGTTCAAGAAATGACAGATTACTTATTATACATAGTTTTTCTTTTTCTCCAATTAAAATTCAGCTTCCATCTACAGTGAATGTCATGTACCAAAAAAAAAATCACATGGCTACTCTTCCCATTAAGAGGTCTGCTCCTTTAGAAGGAGGTCTGTTCCTTCTCTTCCCTTACTTTATAAATTCAGCCTCATTCAAAGACTCAACATGAGGTGTAGTCCCAGATAAAGCAACACTGATACCATAGAAACCCTGTAGAATCCATATAAAAGAAACTGCATGTCACACCAAATCAGAAGAAAAAGAATAGGATGGAAGAGAACACTACGTGAAGGCTGAACTTTAAATGAGGAACAGGGAAGACTTTACCGAGATTAAATAATTTTACTTTTTATTAATTCACCCACCAGATAGTTGAACCATGCTACCAAAGTAATGTGGAATGTTGATGGTTGGCTTACAATGACCCATGTTCTCAGGGCCAAGGCTGGAGTAACACTGTCAAGCTGAGGCAACAATGCTTAGCAAAAGCATGTCTACTGCTCCAGGTTACTGCCTAACAAATTACTGTGTTGGTACATGAAGTGACCACCTCAAATTAATTCCAACTATCCCTGGTGGGGCCCTTAGTAAGGGATTCACCTAATGCTTCATTCCCAAAGGACAAACAGCTGCCTAGATTGATAACCTTTTCATACTGCCCACATAAAATGTTAATATCCTTTGCACATCCAAAAGGTGATACTTCCTTTTAGTGCAAGAATTATGAGGCAGTGGATAAAAATTTGTCACAGTAATCTCCTGAGATAACTGAAACTCAAACAATTTTAGGTCCGAATGAGGTATGGAATATTAGTAGTGTCTTGTCCACATGCCATACACATGTGAAGCATTTATCACTAATCCTTCATTCTGACATGAGTTCCAATAAGGTGGCTGTTTGGAGAAGAAAGGAACTTAAGCCGACATGAACCCACTGGCTCCAGTGGCTCTTTTTGCTGAGGACTAAATTAAGATTGCAAGAATAGACGCAACTCATGAATAAAGCAACGATCCTTCCAAGCCCTTCTCACAAACCAGGGTGGCATCGGATACTGCCCTACATTTGCAATAGGAAGATCATCCACCAAAATGGCAATCATGAATAAACTTGGAGCCAGCCCACTATTAGGCTGGGATTACAGAAAGAATGAGGTCACAGGTATATCACAAACTGGTAAAAGAAAGTGCTAACATGTCAGCAAGAACATTTACAATGCTCATCAAATGACTTCTAGTACAGACCATTCTTTGGTACCAATAACCTCTCTACTACTGGCTGCTGGGAGCTCTGCCAGAAAACCAGCCAGTGCCTCCCCCCTCACCACCCTCACTGAAAACAGCAGAGAACCGGTTGTGCAAGTCTGAGTTGTTTCTGGAAGTTTCCAATATGCCCTTTGAGGGGCAGAAGCTCCACCCACCCCTTGCAAGGCAAATGTTGAAAGGTCCCATTAGCCTGACTTAATTGGAATCCGGTGCATCTTTGGAGACCTGTATGCCGAGCGATTTGTGATGTCCCAACCTCTAGATGAGTGATAGTGGCCCAAGAAGATGGCCTGGAACTCCTAAAAAGAGAATGCTTTCAAAAAAAATTATTCTGATTGGCCCCCTTACAAAGGGCCAAGGGGGACGGGACTGGGGTCGGGGCCTGATATAGTTCCCCCGTGTCCCTCCATTGCAGGCTGCACGGGGCAAGCAGGCACCGGAGATGCTTTCGCCCACCTGCCTCATGCAAATTAAGTGCTCTCCCAGTGACCCGACAAATCCCGGCAGGGTCAGCGCCGGAGGGCACTGGCAGATGTGATCCAAGCGTCGATAGTGTCCTGAGGAACTTCAGGGCCAGCATCTTTAAACTAGACACTTCAAGAGCTATGCTATCAGCTGGAAGTTCTGGACATTGCAGTGCTAGCTCAAATCATTAACTGGAGTCAGCAGATTCTGATGGGTTGGTATATACGGAGAGCCGGAAGCTGCAACAATCAAACTCCCTACGCAAATAGGGCATCAAAAGGCTGACTTTTGATCTCCTTTGCTGGAATATTTGGTGGGTCTGTAGTTTGTTGGGAAAGGGAAAATGTGTACAGAAAATCCCACTGCTCTGTCTTCTGGGCTCCTGAAACAAAACAGAAGCAACCTTTTGTTCTGAAATGTGGTCTTGAGGTCTCTGAATATTCCCACTCTTCAAAAGGCAGCCTCTGAATGAAGAATCTATTTGTGATAATGGATTGTGTCTCTTTTGAGAGCCTTGTTAACCAGAATGTGTTGAGCTGACAACTATAGCACATTTAAGCTGCATCAATACCATATCTGCATCATTGAGACCAAGAGCCGCCTCTAGAAATGCGCCATCAACATTCACATCAATAAATGCCCTATTATCATTCTCGAGTTTATCAAACTGCAAAATGACACACAGCATTAAACCAATACTCTGAACTGCACCCATTTGTCTGATGGTTATTTTCTTGCCAGTTCCATCTGATTAAGACATCAGCTTGGATGCACTCAGGAAACTGCTTCAGGCAGCTCCAGGCACAAAGAGGAAAAAATACGAGCCAGGTTTTGTTCTCACTATGCCACTCCTCAGTCAGAAGAATGGCCAGGCCACCAGCGTGATTCAACCAAGGCTTATTGAACTCCCTGCTGGGTGCTGTTTCACCCTCACATCACTCCCTCCCCTCGCTGTAGGGCAGATATGGTATCGATGCAGCTTAAATGTGCTATAGTTGTCAGCTCAACACATTCTGGTAAACAAGGCTTTCAAAAGAGACACAATCCATTATCGCAAATAGATTCTTCATTCAGAGGCTGCCTTTTGAAGAGTGGGAATATTCAGAGACCTCAAGACCACATTTCAGAACAAAAAGTTGCTTCTGTTTTGTAGGTCCAGTTCAGCACATTCCCTAACTGTAAGGGGAAAGCAGGTGTCATGAATGCGCAAACCCACATTCTAGCCCTCCGCAGCACCCAAAACATTAAAGGCAGAGAGTTGGGGTGCCACAGAATCCCTGAATGCCCGAGTTCCTGATCTTAGCTGTATTACTACATGTGATGGCAAACAATGGTGAGACACCATACAAGATGAAAATATTTAGACACATTTCCTCATGTAGCTCTCAGTCATGTCAGAGCAATGGCCATGCAGCATTTTCCCTGCACTCACTGTCAGGAAACAGTGTTTAGCGGGAAAGGATCTTGCTTTAAAGTAAGAAAAGAAACATTAAAAATGAGGAGAAAAAGCACATTGAAAGAAATACTCCAGATCAATTGTGTTATCCTCAAGGATAAAAATACATCCTCTCAAAATAAATATTCCAAAAAAAGGCTCATAAAAATGTTCAGTTTATAAGGTCAAACAATCAAGGTTCCTGCAGTTCACAATATTTCGGAATCTGGCTGCCATGCCATCTTTTAGGAAACTGTGGCCACCGCACAACTCTTGCTCTCATTTTCAGGGTTAATGAGGAAGTGCAAATGCTGGATTTGGAGTTCAACACTGACTGACGACATCTTATCATATCCTTGTGCATCCCCCGGTGCAGCTCATATAGAATGGAAAAACTTGCCTTAAAGCATATAGAAAGGGGTAATGAATAAGTACCGTGCAAAGTAGACAAAAGATTAAGCTCAAAGACAAAGACAGATATGGAGAGATGCACCTTAGGGTAGATAGAAGAGAGGTTAAGTAGGACAGTGGGTCAGGATTGCATTGTTTATCTGCAAATGCACAAAAGAATTATAAATAAAATCAGGGAATTAGAGGCACTAATTAGAATGAAGGGATCTGATGTTATAGCCTTGAGGGAAAGTTGGTATCAGAAACAATGGAACTGGAAACTAAATAATTCTGGCTAAAATATTTTCAGGAGACACACACAGAAGGAAAAAAGGAAGCACTGATGCTCTCATTAACTAAAAACACAATTACAACCACAGAAAGAAAACTTTTCACTGACAGTCGGTCTGGGCAGAACATGAGATCTATTGCCATACTTGGAGTACATTACAGACCACTGAAGTGAGAAAGAAATTGAGGATGAGATTTGTAGACAATTTAGAAAGGTTTCAAGTAAAGGACTTCAGGAAGCCAGAGGCAGGGCTGCAGCATGGACAGGCAGGGCTGTGGCAGCAAATCAATGGAAAGCCACTGAACAGCATTACTGAACAGAGACACTAAAGAGGTTCAAATACATAATTCCCTGAAAGTGCGAGTGTGGATAGTTTAACCACCCACCCCCCCCAAAAAATAGCATTTTGCGTTTTATAAATAGTAAAGAGGTATTGATAAATTTATATAAGCCAATGGCAAAGACACAGTTGTGGGTGCCCCATTACAGAAAGGACATTAAAGCTATAGAGAGCATACAGTGTAGATTCACCAGGACAATACCAGAGATGGGAAACTAAAGTTATGAGGAGAGACTGGGGATATTAAGACTATTTCTAATGGAGCAGAGAAGGCTAAGGAATATTTAATATAGGTTGAAGATAGGTTTTTAAGATTATGAAGGGTTTTTTTTTTAGGGTGAGTGGGGAAAGTCCATCGCCTCTGGTTGGGGAGTTGGTGACAAGGTGACATTTTAAAATTGTCACAAAAAGAGAATGAAGAGAAGGGTGATTTTTTTTTAATCCACACAGAGTAGTTGAATCAGGCATCATTCCAACTATTAAGGGAAAATGGAATAAATATTTGAAGCAAAGTAAGATACAGGAATATGGAGTTAATTTTGGATTGTTGTTAGCTAAGGGACAGCTCAGACATGATGGATCAAATGCCCTCCTTCCTTGATGTTAACTTCAATGGTTCCAGAAGCGAGTTTCACCCTACCTTTTAATATAGTAGATCAATTTTGACATTCACAATCCTGTATGAAACCTTCTCTTCCCCCATCAACCATGTAGCTCACAAGCCAAGCCTGGATATGTGCTAAGTATCATAAGTAGAACCCCACGCACCTTGAACCCAGGGTTTCTGCTGGGTGAGTGTCCTCATCCTATAACAAAGCCATTTCTCACCTCTAACAAGAGGGCTTTCCTCATCACCAAGAGAGAGACCATTAATTCGGCTGCATCCAGTGCTGCTCTCCTTTCCCCTTGCCCAATAAGCCAAATCTCTCCCAAGTCCCTACCCAACTGTAACCCTGAACCCCCACCTTTCTGGTTTTCTCTCCCATCTCCATCCAATAGCGATCATAACACGATCGAGTTCAATGTAGTGTTTGAAAGGGAAAAAAGTGAATCAGCTGCTAAGATTCCAGACTTGGGTAAGGCCGACTTCAATGGGATGAGACAAAGAATGTCCTCAGTAAACTGGGCAAATCTGTTAATGAGTAAAACGACTGATGATCAGTGGGAAATGTTTAAAGAAACATTTAACGTGATACAGAATCGGTTTGTACCCTGAGGGGCAAGAACTCTACTTGCCAAAAAAAACAGCCATCGACAACTAAAGAGGTAAGGGACAGTATAAGACATAAGGAAAGAGCATACAAAAAGGCAAAAAATGGCACAGATCTTGGCGAATGGGAATGATACAAAGATCAACAAAGGGTCACAAAACAGATAGTAAGAGCTACAAAAAGAGAGTATGAAAAGAAACTTGCAAGGGATATCAAAACCAATACGAAGAACTTTTATATTAGGAAAAAGAGGGTGGTCAGGAGCAGTGTTGGCCCCTTAAAAACTGAAAATGGGGATATTGTCATTGACAATGGGGAAATGGCAGACATGTTGAATAATTACTTTGTGTCAGTATTTACAGTAGAAAAAGGGGATAGCATGCCGGAAATCCCAAGAAAACTTATATTGAATCTGGGACAGGGACTCAATAAAATTAACATAAGTAAAACAACAGTAATGAAGAAAATAATAGCACTAAAGAGTGACAAATCCCCAGGACCAGATGGTTTCCATCCCAGGGTTTTAAAGGAAGTAGGTGTGCACATTGCAGATGCCCTAACTATAATCTTTCAAAGTTCTCTAGATTCAGGAACTGTCCCTCTAGATGGAAAATTGCACATATCACTCTGCTTATTAAGAAAGGAGGGGGAAACCAGGGAATTATAGACCAGTTAGCCTAACATCTGTTGTGGGGAAAATGCTGGAGTCTATAATTAAGGATAGGGTGACTGAACACCTCGAGAATTTTCAGTTAATCAGAGAGAGCCAGCATGGATTTGTGAAAGGTAGGTCGTGCCTGACAAACCTGATTGAATTTTTTGAAGAGGTGACTAAAGTAGTGGACAGGGGAATGTCAATGGATGTTATTTATATGGACTTCCAGAAGGCATTTGATAAAGTCCCACATAAGAGACATAGCTAAGATAGAAGCCCATGGAATCGAGGGAAAAGTACAGACTTGGTTAGGAAGTTGGCTGAGCAAAAGGCGACAGAGAGTAGGGATAATGGGTGGGTACTCACATTGGCAGGATGTGACTTGTGGAGTCCCGCAGGGATCTGTCTTGGGGCCTCAATTATTCACAATATTTATTAACGACTTAGATGAAGGCATAGAAAGTCTCATATCTAAGTTTGCCGATGGCACAAAGATTGGTGGCATTGTAAGCAGTGTAGATGAAAACATAAAATTACAAAGGGATATTGATAGATTAGGTGAATGGGAAAAACTGTGGCAAACAGAATTCAATGTCGACAAATGTGAGGTCATCCACATTGGATCAAAAAAGGATAGAACAGGGTACTTCCTAAATGGTAAAAAGTTAAAAACAGTGGATGTCCAAAGGGACTTGGGGTTCAGGTACGTAGATCATTGAAGTGTCATGAACAGGTGCAGAAAATAATCAATAAGGCTAATGGAATGCTGGCCTTTATATCTCGAGGACTGGAGTACAAGGGGGCAGAAGTTATGCTGCAGCTATACAAAACCCTGGTTAGACCGCACCTGGAGTACTGTGAGCAGTTCTGGGCACTGCACCTTCGGAAGGACATATTGGCCTTGGAGGGAGTGCAGCGTAGGTTTGCTAGAATGATCCCCGGACTTCAAGGGTTAAGTTACGAGGAGCGATTACACAAATTGGGGTTGTATTCTCTAGACTTTAGAAGGTTAAGGGGTGATCTGATCGAAGTTTATAAGATATTAAGGGGAACAGATCGGGTGGATAGCGAGAAACTATTTCCACTGGTTGGGGATTCTAGGAGTAGGGGGCACAGTCTCAAAATTAGAGCCAGACCTTTCAGGAGTGAGATTAGAAAACATTTCTACACACAAAGGGTGGTAGAAGTTTGGAACTCTCTTCCGCAAACGGCAATTGAGACTAGCTCAATTGCTAAATTTAAATCGGAGATGGATAGCTTTTTGGCAACCAAAGGTATTAAGGGATATGGACCAATGGCAGGTATATGGAGTTAGATCACAGATCAGCCATGATCTTATCAAATGGCGGAGCAGGCACGAGGGGCTGAATGGCCTACTCCTGTTCCTATGTTCCATACTCTCTCCAAGTTCATCTCATCCATGAGGCTCACCTCCTGCTCCTTCAATCCCATTCCCACTAAACTTCTGACCATCCCCAATTTCCCTTCCTAGCTCCAATGCTAGCTAACATTGTAAATGGTTCCCTCTTCTCAGGCATTATTCCCTCCCTTTCAAATCCACCGTCACAACTCTTACCTACCTAATGGTAGGCAGAGCATAGCCAGCAATTACTACCCTTTCCACCATTGCAACGTCATGTTGGGATCCATTATTGTCTCTCTCCTCTTCCTCATCTACCTGCTATCTACTTGGCAATATCATTAATAGACAGAGTCAGCTTCCAGCTTTATGCTGATTATACCCAGATTTACATCTCCACCACCTCCCTTAATCTCTCCAATGCCTCTGTGCTTTCAGACCATTTGTTAACATCTAGTCTTGGATAAGCTACAACTTCCTCCAGCTAAACATTGGGATGATCAAATCCATCATCTTCGACTCAATCACAAACTCTGTACCCTCGTCACTGACTCCACCTCCCTTGCCACCCATTGTCTCAGACTGAACCAGACGCTTCGATCCCGAGCAGAGCTTCCGACCCCATATCCTTTCCTGCACGAAGTCTACCTACTTTCAACTCTGCCCCTACCTCAGCTCATCTGTGAGAGGAAAAGAGAGAGGAAAAAAAGAGAAAAAGAGTGGAAGGGGGGAGAAATGCTGCATTATACAAACAATAACTATCTGAAGATTGTTACTTGTAATCCTATCTTGATTCAACCTCACAAATTACTGCAATCTATAGCTAGCAGCATCCTCTGCATCAAGCTTCTAGCTATGGTTTATCCTATGTAGGTTGCTATGGAAAATTGAAAAAGGGGTACACCGTCCTGTTACCTGTTCACATCTCAGTGATGCTTTCAACTTGAATACAATGCCTACTAGGACAATATGCTTATCTAAGCAGGAAGAAGCTGCATTGGCGAATGCAAAAGCGAGTGACAGATGAGACATTACTTGTCGACAAAACATTTCTAATAAGTACAGTAGCTGGGAGTCTACCACATAAATTTATATTGTCCCCCTCCACCATTCTGCATACAAATGATCGGGTTACACACATGCTGATATATTTTGCAACAAACAAATGATTTTGATTAATATAAATACAACTTTGACTATAGTTTGTGAGATTTGACTGTACATAGTGCCTGCAGTAATATATTCGCAACACTTGTATTGGACATTTACACTGTTGAAACAATGTATTCCTGGGAGCTATGCAACGCTTTACTTCTCTTATCAAATGTCTCATCACCAAACAGAGCAGATATTGCCCTTCAAGCCAATGAATTGCTACAAAAGAAACTGTTGCCATGGCAACGTGCTGGGAGACAACCATTGTTTTGACACCAGAGGGCATAACAATGTGGTCAATTTAATGTAATTTCTGCCACTAAACATTTCTCAGAGCAGTGGTAGAGTGCTGCAATTGGCCTCAGCACCTCAGTGCTAGGGAGCGGGTGGGGGGGGGGGGGTGAAATCAGACACTGTTTTAGTGACTGCTGCTGAAAGGTATGAATGATGTGGAGATGCCAGTGATGGACTGGGGTGGACAAATGTAAGGAATCTTACAACACCAGGTTATAGTCCAACAAATTTATTTTAAAATCACAAGCTTTCGGAGATTATCCCCTTCGTTAGGTGAAAGGTATGAAGGGCATCGGCCAGGTGATGATAGGTCAGGTTCAAATAACCTTTGGACACTCATCATCTTAGCCCATGCACCAAGAATGGCCATTTGAGCAAGGTATTGGGGGGCTACTGGCACCTCAACAGTGCAGCACTCCCTCAGTACTGCACTTTAGAGTCATCCTAGATCAAGTCTCTGGAGCGGAGCTTGAAATGACAACCTTCTGACTCAGAGGCGAGTGCGCTACCAACTGAGCTAAGGCTGACACTAAATATAAACATAAACACACTTTGGCAAAGACGCTGGTTCAAGAATATTAGTGGGAGGTTTGTGGATAACTGAGCAGGAAATAAGGATAAGTTCAGAAGGTTCGAATACAATTGATAGCTCTTGTATGGAACACATGCAGAAGATATAAATATGATTAATTAATTCCTGCACATTAAACCTGATTCACTTAGCTGTAGATCCACGTATTTCTGCAATGAATGAACAATCATGGATCCAATGTATCTGCACCTGAATATGGCCTTACCATTGCTTCATATACCCCCATTCTAGCTATACAACAACCCTACTGCAGTCCCCTTAAGATGGAAGAACGGGGTGAGAGTTTGAGCATGCCATGACAGGTTCTCAAATCAAAAATACTACAGAGCAAAAGAGAGCTTGTTTTGCATTATGGAAGAGAACATTTGTGAAATATATCAAAACTATGTCAGAAACTGGAAATTATGCAGGCTGTTAACAAAAAAGGGGAAGAAAGCCCTAACTGACCATTGCACTCTCCTGCAAAATACAAAATATGAATGAAACATGAGCTTAACAAAATGAATGAATCTGTAGATGCATATTGCACACCTTTATGTTAACAAGCAGCAAAATGAAATGTCACTGATACAGATCGTGAAATCAAAATACCGATTATAGAAGGGCGTTTGTCTACAATGTCATGTTGCTGAACCCTGGAGTAATAGTGCTCCTTTGATGAACATGGAGAACTGGTCAGAGCACCTGATCTAGCTAAATGTCATGCTGATTGGAAACTAAGCAACAAGTCTCCATCAACCAGAAAAACGTTAAACACAAACTCCATCACAGTCAAGCCATGTCAACTCCAATTGTATGTATTATTACTGTGGGGGAAATTGCCCCCATATTGGTGATTGTCCAAGCAAAGGACAAAGAATGCTTTGCCTGCGAGACAGTGAGATCAACAACTTGCATTTATATAGATCTTTAATGTAGTAAAATGTCCCAAGGCGCTTCACAAAAGTGTTATCAAACAAAATTTAACACCGAGTCACATAAGGAGATATTAGGGCATGGGTCAAAGAGGTAGATTTTAAGGAGTGTCTTAAAATGAGGAGAGTTGGAGGCTGAGAGGTTTAGGGAGGGAATTCCAGAGCTTAGGGTCTGGGCAGCTGAAGGCATGGCCGCCAATGGCAGAGTGATTAAAATCGGGGATGCGCATGATAACCTCTCCGAGTGCAGTCAGTCATCCAACTGCACACCTCTACAAAAACATTTGATTAAGTTACGTGGCCCAGGTGCATATCTACAGAAATATAACCAGTTAAAACAGCACAATGTACAGCAAGTTACTGAAATAGGATGTACTGTGTGCATCACTGGAGATGATGGCATAATAATCTGTCATATCAGAACAGCACACCATCAATTTGGTAATCATCCACAAGTTGATGACAGTAGTTTATTTTCAAGGCTACCAATTCAAGTCATTTGCAGAGAATTCTCTCCATGGTATAAGGCCAACTGAAGGGTATAGAGGTCAAACTGCATATTGATAAATGTGTTATTCCTGTTGCTCAGCGTCATCCATCACAAGATTACATTTCCTCCATGGAAGAAAGTTTTCTCATCACCAATCTCTACTTGGTGAGACCCAGATTTCAGGTGTAGCTGTGAAAAAAAAAAGGGTTGGGAATATCCTCGGAAGTGTTCTCGCTACACCTGAAATCTGGGTCTCACCAAGTACAGCTCAATGATGAGAAAACTATATTATATTTGAAACACATGTTGGTCTGAAGCGATACAAAAGGCTAATTTTTGGTGTACTTTTAGCAGCATGGATATTTCAACGAACTATCTGACAGGTTGCTGAAGGAATTCCAGGCATCTCGAATCTAAGTGATGATATTCTGAAGGATGCACCCAACCAAGAAAAACATAATGAGACGGATATTGCTGTGAGCAGCAAACTAATGGGGCCAGCCATTCGTTAGACTTGCACATAGACTGTCTTTGAGCTTTTGCACAGCAAGTCACTGTCAACGGGACAGCCATTGAAGAATTGTTAATAACAGTGCAGTCAGAACCAGGAAATGTAAGTTAGAATAGTGAATTCAATGTCATCAGCTACAGAAAGCAAAATAGAGGGAAAGAAAGATTGAATTAAGAGACGGAGATAAAAGAGACAGAAAGAAAAAATGTATTTACACTTTTTTTTAAAAAATGTCCAATAATAATTAAAATCTGAAGGAATGAAACTTGCAATAGTTAATTTTCAATGCCAGAGAGATTGTTTGGCCGTAATTAAGACTTACCATGCCGTTAAAATGGTACTTAGACTTGACAACTTGTTTTAGTGCGTTTAGTCCGTATCTGCGATGTCAGTACAGGAACTTCACACCGTTCAATACATTGGAACGGGGAGCCAGACAGCGAGATGCTGTTTTCATGAAGCTTTTGGAGGAGCATTACATCTCGGACAGCAACTTTCGAATTTCTGCGTTTAACTGCGCATGTGCGGTCGCTGGAAGTTGCTTTCCGATTTGCACATAAATAATGGGGAGCACTGTTCAGCTCACTGTTATTTTTACAGCAAAATCCAACCCTTGTGTGCTTTCTCAGGCTACAAGGAAATGACTTTACATTCACGAGAGAAGTACGAACATGCTGAAGCACATTCTAAATTTTGCAGCTCAACATTCTACACCCAAGGCAATCACTGTAGCTGATATCAAGCAAGCCACACAGGAGGATCTTATACTGCAAACAGCTGCATGGTGTTTAGAAAGTGCAAACTTGGCACAAATCAATGACACAAGTTGAAAGGAAATCACCAACAGCTATGATTGGTGCTTCATGCACCGACATGGATTATGATAGATCAGTCCACTGATGGAATATCACTGTCTGAATAAGTTCACTATTGGAGCTACAAAAATCAGAGGGCCATCAGGCTCAGGGTGAGCAAAAAGAATGTCGTTGTCCTGATTAGGGCAAGGATACAGTCTTCCCAATGGAGCTACATATTGGCAATCAAGGGATAGTAAAAATGCAAACCTCCTCAGAACTGAAATGTGGTTCTCAGGCATAGACAATAAGGTAGGATAACCTATTGAAAAAGTGATATGCTGTCAGGGAAGGGAGGGATGTAATCTATTCATCCAGATAGTAGAAAGGGTACTGTTGGAAACTAGGGCCATGCTGGATTGTATCACTTGTAACCAATAAATAATACAATGTTTATAAAAGCAAACACACACTCTTCTCTTGAGGGCATGTACTCTTTGCCGGATGCATTTTATCATGCATTGGTTGCCCACCAGTACCTCATCTGGCCAGCCATTATTCACTTAATGGGAAATTCAGGCAATTCAATCATGGGGTAGAGGCTAGAGAAACACAGCCACAGCTAATCTTGTCCACATACACCAGATTCCAACAGGTTGGACAGCAAATCAAGAGCATGAGCCCTGGATAATTCCCTCCCAACGCAAAGGCACAAAGACCAAAGGTAGCACTCCTACTGCTGCTTTAATTTAGATTAGCTAACTCGCCATAGAACTAGGAACATAAGAACAGCAATGATGGACAAGAAAAGACCCTCTGGTCCATTCAGCCTGTCCCACACAATTATAGCAATTGCAGTATCCCATTCAACTCCTCGAGTACATTCCGCCATTCTATTAGATCATAGCTGATTTTTTACCTCAACTCCATTTACCCACCTTCACTCCAAATCCTTTGATATCCTTAACTAACAAAAATCTATTGATTTCAGTCTTGAAAATTTCAATTGACCCATTCAACATCCACAGCAACTTGGAGGAGAGAATTCCAGACTTCCACTACCCTTTGTGTAAAAAAATGCTTCCCGATTTCACTCCTAACTGGCCTTAGCTCTAATTTTAAGATTGTGCCCCCAACAGAGGAAATAGTTTCTCTGTATCTACCCTATCAAATCCCTAACATTTTAAATACCGTGATCAGATCATCTCTCAATCTTTTAAACTCCATGGAATACAAACCAAGATTATGCAACCTGTCCTCATAATTTAACCCTTTAAGCCTTGGTATCATTCTGGTGAATCTGCACTGTAGTCCCTCCAAAATCAATATCTGTTTCATGAGGTTCAGTGCCCAAAACTGAACGCTGTACTCCAGATAGGATCTGACCAAGGCTTTGTACAACTTCGAACTCCCTTGAGATAAAGGCCAACAATCTATTAGCTTTCTTGATTGCTTTTCGTACCTTCGCACGAGCTTTTAGCAATTTGTGTACATGGGCACCCAAATCCCTTTGATCCTCCACAACTCCTAGTCTCACATCATTAAGAAAATATTCTGATTTGTCTTTTTCTGATCCATGGTGTATAACCTCACACTTTCCCCACACTGAACTCCATCTGCCACAGTTTTGCCCACTCACTTGTCTGCCTGTGTTCCTTTGTAACTTCCTGCTCCCATCTACACAAATAACTGTGTATTCTAATTTAGTGTCATCTGCAAGCTTGGATATACAGTTCTCTATTTCTTCATCCAAGTCATTAATATATATTGGGAGAAGCTGAGGCCCCTGTTTCCTTTAATGGAATGGTAAACCAAGTCCAGAAAACTTGAAAATAAATTTTCAAAATAAATCCAAAGCATTGCCCCCACATCTTTTTTTGAAAAAAGAATGTCAAGTTTAAATTTACCTTGCAGAGAAACTGCAATTATTTCAAATGATATTATAGAAGTCACAAGCCAACCCTTCATCTCTCTTGGAAGCTTTTCCAACGATTAAGCGGAACGTTCGTTGTTAAGGGTCCAATAGTATGAGCTTGTTTCACCTTTACAACTGGCAGAAGAGACTATCGTCGAATCAGTGAGGGGTTAATTTCAACCCAAGTTCTAGAGGTGACAGGCCTATGTCTAAGGCACGGCACTGCAGTCTGTTACACAGCACGACTGCCGGATCATCATATTTAGGGCTGATTTGTGTGCAGTTTCTCTAAGTACGGTGACTCTATGTTCCCAAGTACATAAAAAATGAAGTACAGCAAGAATTTTTCAGATAACCTCTATTGTTCTACAACAGACCCATTGTACAGTTTGGTGGGCCAGTATGACACCCCCTGATCCGCTTGAACAGTATTTGAACATACAACTTTCTAAACAACTGAATGATGCACGTTCCAACTCCATTGAGGACAGTCAGGGTTGGGGGTTAGGGGTGTAAAGATACCATAATAAAACTCTTAAGGGTCAACCAACCCCCTCCTTCAAGTTGGCCAGCTAGGGACAGTTTGAATTGGGGCAGCAAGGTATGAAAGTTGCAACGGACTTGAAAGTAAGATAGAATAGTGACCATAACTGCACTGGAATTTTAAATCTTAGACACCATCTGTATTGAGCATGAGAGCCTAACCCCAAATCCCTGGCTCAGGAATTGTGACTGTTCACTGCTGCTTTAATCTAAAGCTTCAACAACTTCAAGTATGGCTCACAATCACACCACAGTGCATTTAGCCAAACAGCTATCAGGGGAGCAGGGAGCATTTTCTTCTTAAAGATTAAATCGATCCAGACTGTTCACACAAATTTTGTTGCCTCCAACAGCACAATGCCATTCCGCTACCCTCATAAGAAACTGGGGGGGGTGGGGAGGGAGGAAGAGAGAGAGGGGGCAGAGACAGCAACTTTAGAAGGCATTTACAAAGAGCTTTCACTGACTGCTAAAGAGCAATTCCTTGAAATCCAATCTTGCCACTCATTCTTCTGGTAGCCTACAGTACACTCAATGCAACCCATATGCAACTTGTCGTCAGTCTGGGTCAAAATAAAAATTACTGAAAGCCTAAAAAAAAACTTGTTTATCAAACTGACAGAAGGAAAATGGCTCGAGGTTAGAGAAGAGACAAGCTGCAAGACGGTGCTGACACTTTATCACACAGTCTGCAGCTCAGCCTAGCAGCACAACAACAATCTCCATCCAATCCACCGTTACTGACATTCCTGCAGGCACACAGCAAGGACACAGACAAGATAAATCCAGGCCGGCCCACTACCTCACCTCAATTGCAGCTGGCAATTCATTTTCATTAAAAATAGATACACATATTCTGCCTTCAGCATAAAATTTGAAGAAGGCAATATTCTTCCTTGAAAGTTACTGGGGTTTTAAAATGAAAATGCTTCACTAAATAATCGGGATAACAAAAATCCTTTTGCTGTGGTTGTGAAGCCTCAGGAGGAATTAGGAATTTGCTGGTAAAGTGGTTCCAGTTGAGAAACCGGAAGAGAGGAAGGGACTGGCTACTTACAGAAGGACAGAAATCTCAGTGGATCTTTAATCACCTGAATTTCAAGACTCTTTCACCCCCAAACCCAATTTTCCCCTCTTCTGATCAAGGTGCTGACTCAAGCTGGGATGCGATCTACAGGCCTCAGCAGTCCTTCAACACATCACCTAAATGGCTATTTACAAACTCCAGATGTTTACAAACTCCAAGTGTTTCCAGACTCAGAAGTATTGGTCCTATGTGATTAAATGCAATAAGAAATGGAGCATTTGGGGCACACGCCCTCCATACAGGTGGGGCACACACTCTCCATACATTTTATGAAGCAGCCCCCCCATTCCGGATGAGAATGTCTCCTGTTTCCTGCTATCCTCTCTACAACATTTTCCTTGTTCAAATTACCCTGCACTTTTCTTTTTAAGATCCTCGCCACCCAAAGCACCGGTTTCAGCTCAATCCTAATAACCAGTTTCTAAATAAACTTAAAAACCATACTGGCTTGTCGATTTTTTCATTCTTCTGTGATCACTTGGCAATGAGCTGTGAAAATGGAATGGCAGTTTGCCTCAAGTTTCAGTTCTAGCACCACTTACATAGAAATTACAGCACAGAAACATGCCATTCGGCCCAACTGGTCCATGCCGGCATTTATGCTCCATACGAGCCTCTTCCTACCCCTCTTCATCTAACCCTATCAGCAAATCCTTCTATTCTTTTCTCCCTCAAGTGTTTATCCAGCTTCCCCTTAAATGTCTACCTGTGCTATTTGCCTCAACCTCTCCATGTGGTAGCAAGTTCCACGTTCTAACCACTCTCTGGGTAAAGAGGTTTCTCCTGAATTCCCTATTGGATTTATTAGTGACTATCTTATATTTATGACTCCTAGTTTTGGATTCCCCCACAAATTGAAACACCTTCTCTACGTCCACCCTATCGAACCCTTTCATAATCTTAAAAACCTCTATCAGGTTAACCCTCAGCCTTCTTCTGTTTAACGTCTATATAAATGGCCAACCGCATATCATTGGTAATTGCTGTATTATATTTTTTATATATATTTATTTATATATAAAAAATTCATCTCTCTTTTGATATTGCATCTCTCTCTCATCTGCCTATCTCTCTCTAATCTATCTATCTCTATCCTCTCTTTAAAGAATTTAAATTACTTGAATAAATCAGTATTTATTTTCTTTACAGCTTGTCCGTTAATCATCTTTATCCATCTAGGCTGACTTCAGTGCAGTACTGAGGGAGTGCTGGACTGTCGGAGGTGTCATCTTTGGGATGTGATGTTAAGCTGAGGCCCCGTCTGCCCTCTCAGGTGGACGTGAACGATCCCATGGCATTATTTCAAAGAAGAGCAGGGCAGTTCTCCCCGGTGTCCCGGTCAATATTTAGCCCTCAACCAAATTCAAAAGTACTTAATTGGTTGTAAAGCGCTATAGGATGTCCCGAGGTTGTGAAAGGTGCTACATAAATGCAAGTCTTTCTTTCTTTCTGTGTACAGTCCACATATCTCCAATAGCCTCTACTTTTTCTAAGAAACATAATTTCAATGTTGAGGAGAAAGTTGCACCATAGGTAACCAAGTAGTTTTGCCTTAAAATAAAGCTCCCCAATGGCTCCATTGCTAAGAGCAGTGCGGAACTCAGCCAACATAACCAAGAGGTCACAGGTTCAATTCATAATCTGTGCTAAATTAGCTGAGGTCATCCAGGATTCTATCACTTTCCTCAGCATCTCCTGGATACAGAGGAGATCATCAGCCTGTATTCCCACCCATGATGATGATCCAGTGGCTTCCACTTAAAAATGCAGGGAGATCGAGCGAGGGCAGTATTGGGCTCTGCTGCGATTTTCTCCATCATTGAATCAACTGTCAAAACTCACTATCTAGGCTCACAGATGAAGAATGTCCACATGGGTAAGGTATCAGAGGTTACCACACCCAAGGAACCCCAGCGTGAGGAAACACCTTCAGCAGAGGGAGGGGGGCCAATTGGAAGGGAAAGTCCGAAACCAGACCTGGAGGGATCAAGTTCTGATGTTTGCTTTGCTACTGATGAAAATTAATTGGAAACAGTAACATTCATAATTCATGCAACCACATCATGAAACACATAAGAAACAAAATTTGACAATTTGACTTTTTTTTTAGTTGCCCTTTTTACATTTTAGAAATTTCCAGATGCCATGCTCAAAAACTGGACTGTCCGGTTCAAAATGATAGGTGGAAACCCCAGATTTAAGATTTTAAAAACTTCATTTCAAGACTGTTCGGTGCTATGAGCTGTAAATCTTATACTTATTTGTAGGAGACAAAGACTTTCAAAATGACTTATTTTAAGCTTAACCTGTAGAAATATGTGATCACCCCCATTAACCTCTGATAATAGCAGTGGATAAATACTAACTGGACTGTTTAGCACACAATAGTCCAAATGGAGTTCTGAATGAAGCAATTACAGAGCCATTACGAGGACACCACAAACCCGTGGGAGTCAACAACCCCCAGGGAAAAGGGTCTAGGTCAGAGATGTCCAAACTTTTTGCCTTCGTGGACCAGAGTTGCAGAACGCACATTTTACAAAGTTATAAAATACTGAATTCAAGGAAGACTTCATTTTGAAGTAAAAAGTTTTCCACACATTTTCCAGTTCAACAAAGAAATACAATATAATAGGTCAAAAGATTTTTTACAAACAATAAATTGAAATCAGAGGAGTAGACAATGTAAAGGCCAATTTTAATGTTCAATGTTCTCCCTTTTGCTACATTGCATTCTTATCTCCATTAGAGCTCTCTATATGGGCTAATAAATGAAAGTCAGCAAGGATTTGTTAAAGGAAAATCATGTTTGACTAACTTTGATGAAGTAACGGAGAGGGCTGATGAGGGTAATGCAGTTGAGGTTGTGTATACGGACTTTCAAATGGCATTTGATAAAGTACCACATAATAGACTTATTAGCAAAATTAAAGCCCATGGGATTAAAGGGTCAGTGGCAGCGTGGATACAAAATTGGATGGGGGACAGAAAGCAGAGTCGTGGTGAACGTTTTTTTTTAGACTGGAGGGAAGTATACAGCGATGTTCTCCAGGAGTCAGCATTAGGACCACTGCTCTTTTTGATATATATTAATGACCTGGTTTTGGGTATAGAGGGTATATTTTCAAAGTTTGCAGATGACATGAAACTCAGAAATGCAGTAAGCAATGTGGAGGATAGTAACAGACTTCAGGAGGACATAGACAGGCTGGTGAAATGGACAGACACGTAGCAGATGAAATTTAACGCAGAGAATTGCGAAGTGATGCATTTTGGTAGGAAGAATGAGCAGAGGCAATATAAACTAAATAGTACAATTTTAAAGGGGGTGCAGGAAAATGCGGGTGTATGTACACAAATCTTTGAAGGTGGCAGGACAAGTTGAGAAGGCTGTTAAAAAAGCATAAGGGATCCTGGGCTTTATTATTAGAGGCATAGAGTAAAAGAGCAAGGAAATTATACTAAATCTTTATAAAACACTTGTTAGGCTGCAGTTGGGCTATTGTGTTCAATTCTGGGCATCACACTTTAGGATGTCAAGGCTTTAAGAGACGGAGCAGAAGAGATTTACCAGAATGGTTCCAGGGAAGAGGGGCTTCAATTATGTGGAGAGACTAGAGAAGCTGGGGTTGTTCCCCTTAGAACAGAGAAGGTTATGGGGAGATTTGATAGAGGTGTTCAAAATCATGAGCAGTTATGATAGAGTAAATAAGGAGAAACTGTTTCCAGAGGCGGAAGGGTTGGCAACCAGGGGACACAGATTTAAGGTGATCAGCAAAAGAGCCAGAGGTGACATGAGGAAACATTATTTTACCCAATGAGTTGTAATGATTTGGAATGCACTGCCTAAAAGGGGGGTGGAAGCAGATTCAATAGCAAATTTCAAAAGGGAATTGGATAAATACTTGAAGAGAAAAAATTTACAGGGCTATGGGGAAAGAGCCTAATTAGATAGCTCCTTCAAAGAGCCGGCAAAGGCACGATGGGCCGACTGGCCTCCTCCTGCGCTGTACCTACTATGATACTATATATCTCCCTTGTTATTCCTGCTAATGCTATGCCTGCTCATCTCTGCTGCTTTCCACTCTCCTTATTCCCTTCTCTGTATCTCTCATTACTCCCTGCTAGTGCTCCCTACTCTCCTGCTGCTGTTCCCCGCTCTTTCGCCAGTGATTCCTGCTCTTATCTCTGCTGTTGCTACCGATTTTCCCTGCTGTCATCCTCAGTTCACCATTCCCTTATTCTTCTGATGCTTGCTATAACAAAGACTTTCACCTCTAACATCACCTGCCTTTGCTCCTACCTCAGCACATCTTCTGTTGAAACACTTGTCCAACCTTTGTCACCTCCAGACTTGACTATTCCGACGGTCTCCTGGCCACAGCTTCTCATCCTCCATGAACTTCAGCTCATCCAAAAATCCGCTGCCCATATCCTAACTCGCACCAGGTCCTGCTCGCCCACCACCCCTGTCCTTGCTGGCCTACATTGGACCCCAGACACATGTTTAAATCCCTTCATGAACTCTCCCTTATCTCTAACCTCCCGCGGCCCCACAAATCCATCCCCCGCCCCCCTCTCTAGAGCTTTGCATTCCTCCAACTCTAGCCTCTTGTGCATTGCCTCCTCCCTTCACCCACCATTGGCGGCAGTGCCTTCAGCCGTCTAGGCCCTGTAATTTGGAATTTCCTCCCTAAACCTCTTAGCATCGCCACCTCCCATCTGTCTTTTAAGGTCCTCCTTAAAACCGACATCTTTAACCAAGATTTGGGTCGAACCTTCCAATGTCCCTTTTTTGGCTCAGCTTCCATTTTTGCCTGATCACTCCTTAGGGCGTTTCCCTACATTAGAGGCACTAAATAAATGCAGGTTGTTGTTGTTGCTGCTAAATCCATCAAACAGATAGAATTATATGGAGTTTATGGGCTCTATTTTAGCACCCGCTATCGGGTGCGTTCGTGGCGGGGGGGGGGCTCCGAAAATCGGGGAATTCCGGAGCGGGTCAGGAGCCCGGCTCCAACCCGCCCACTTCCGGGTTCCCCACAGACGCGCCGACGTGCGCGCGCAGCCCCCGCATGTGGGACTCCTGCAGGCAATTAAAGCCAGCGGGGTGCCACTTGAAAGTATTTATTTAGGTATTTCAGGTCATTAACAGACCTGATTAAGGGAATCTGTCAGGAGGGGTGGGATTTTAGAAACAACTGGGACTGTTTCCCATACTGGGGGAAACACTCCCAGTTGAAATGGACGTGTTGCAGCTTTCAGCCTGTGGCAGCTGCAAAGGTCCATTTAACAGGTATGGGGGGTGGGGGGGGAGACCCTCACTCATTGCAGGAGGCCACTCTGTCACTTGGGACAAAGTTTGGCCTCCACCACCCTCCTCCTAACAATCAAATTCACCAACTTGCACACTTACCCCGGGGTCCAGAGACATGTACCTACCTTGCGAACCCCCTCAGATGTACATCTTCCGGACGGGGGCCGCCGTAGCTGCAGTCATGACCTCCTCGGAGGGCGAACAGCATCACCAGCCTCGCCGTCCACCTCTGACACGTGGATCTCCACAACACAGTGCTGTGACACATCCACCTGCACAGCAGGAGGGAGGGCAAAGGCAGAGAGAGATACGTCTCAGAGGGCACTACCCTCGCCACAGGGTCCACAGACCGAGGCTCAGCTTCCTGGACCTCCCTGAGCAGCAGTGCACACGGAGGCTCAGAGTCACTCGACATGTAGTCGTGGACATCTGCAGCCTCCTTCATGCCGAGCTGCTCCCGGCTGGCCCGAGCACCATCTTCTTACCTGTCGCTGTCAAAGTCACCACTGCCCTCAACAACTTCTCCTCCACATCCTTCCAGGGTGCCACCGGGGACATCGCCGACGTCTCTCAGTCGTCTGCACAAAAGAGCCCTACACCTACACCCACTTTGCAGTGACACAATGGGTGGCATCAGGTGTGGGTCTTCATTGTGATCCTCAGGAAAGGGCATTATTGCACAAACCAGACAAGATTCGCAAAGATGTGGCAGTAGTGGTGCCAATATAATATGTGATGTGAGTTGATCAGAAATTAAATATAAGTAAAAACCATGACAAACCCTCAAACACCCTTGTGCATCCCCTTCATGCTCACAACACATTTGCCTTACGCTTCCTACTGCACATATGTGATGCATGCCCTGCGGCTGCAGCACAGGTAGTGGCAGGTTAAGTGAGGCTGACTGTGAAAGAGATGCACGAGAGGGTGAGTATGAGATAGAGCCATGAGATTGTATGAGGATTGGGTTGAGTGGTCGTGGCAGGATGAGTACTGGCGAGGTGAGTAAGTGCAGGTAAGATGAGGATGAGGTTTGAGTGGGTGTGAGGGGTGATGTGACAGAGTAGTGTTGGCAGTGGAGAAGGAGATGTGGGGTGGGGGGCGGTGATGTGGCAGACGGAGTGTAGGGGAATGAGCACGTGTACTCACTTTGGCTGACCTACTTAGGTCATTGCAGTGCCTCTTGCACTGTATGCAGGTGGGCGATATGTTGATGGTGCAGGTGACTTCCTCTGCCACCTCGAGCCAGGCCTTCCTGGTGGCAGAGGCAGGCTGCTTCCTCCCCCTGCCGGGGGGGAAGATCTCTGTCCTCCCCCTCCTCCTCACCCCATCTAATGATACCTGGAGTGAGGCATCATTAAACTGGGAGCAGCCTTCCCCCTGGGCTGCTCCATGCTGTATTTTTTCTATTTGTTGCAGCATCTGTCAGTGGAGGACTGCCCCTTTAAATAGAGCTCCTCCAGCTGACAGAGCTTACTGCACATGCGCAGATCAGCAGTGGGGAACCCGGAAGACCAGGTAAGTGGATCCAATTAGGCTGCGATTGCGCGCAGGGCAGACTGATTTCGCCGGGCGCGTTACCCACGCGCCCAATAGTCCCCCCCACCGCGAACCCGCAGCCCTGGCAATATCGAGCCCTATAGCTCTGAAACAGACCATCCGGCCTAACTGGTCTATGCTGGTATTTATGCTCCACATGAACCTCCTCCCACCCCTTTTCATCTAACCACTTGCCAAACCGACAGGCCCATGAAGTTCAAGAAACTAAATTAGAGCAAAAAGCAAATATGTTTTAAGGTAAGTATGTAGGTCCAGCATAAGGGATTAGGGATCCATGTATCAGATATCTATCGGTGTTGGGGCAGATATGAATGGACTCCAGAGAGCTGTGTGAAATCGAGCTGTCCTGGTGGACTTGGTTGACACTTAACAGCACAGTCTAAAGTATTATTAATTCACCCTCATTTCTGAACAATCACCTGTCATTTTTTATTATAAACACACACACCTCATCACTCAGTTTCCTGGTACATTTTGCATATTTATATTATATGGGAACTCAGGGGCTGCTTTCGCCCCAAAGCATGGTGGCCTACCACACTCCGAGTTCCCATAAAATTCTCTTCACACATCCAGCAACTGGCCCTATCTATCTCCTCGAACTTTTTTAAAATTTATTCGTTCATGGGATGTGGGCGTCGCTGGCGAGGCTCGCATTTATTGCCCATCCCTAATTGCCCTTGAAACGGTGGTGGTCAGCCGCCTTCTTGAACTGCTGCAGTCCATGTAGTGACGGTTCTCCCACAGTGCTGTTAGGAAGGGAGTTCCAGGATTTTGACCCAGCGACGATGAAGGAACGGCGATATATTTCCAAGTCGGGATGGTGTGTGACTTGGAGGGGAACGTGCAGGTGGTGTTGTTCCCATGTGCCTGCTGCTCTTGTCCTTCTAGGTGGTAGAGATCACGGGTTTAGGAGGTGCTGTCGAAGAAGCCTTGGCGAGTTGCTGCAATGCATCCTGTGGATGGTACATACTGCAGCCACTGTGCGCCGGTGGTGAAGGGAGTGAATGTTTAGGGTGGTGGATGGGGTGCCAATCAAGTGGGCTGCTTTATCTTGGATGGTGTCGAGCTTCTTGAGTGTTGTTGGAGCTGCACTCATCCAAGCAAGTGGAGAGTATTCCATCACACTCCTGACTTGTGCCTTGTAGATGGTGGAAAGGCTTTGGGGAGTCAGGAGGTGAGTCACTCGCCGCAGAATACCCAGCCTCGGACCTGCTCTCGTAGCCACAGTATTTATATGGCTGGTCCAGTTAAGTTTCTGGTCAATGGTGACCCCCAGGATGTTGATGGTGGCGGATTCGGCGATGGAAATGCTGCTGAATGTCAAGGGGAGGTGGTTAGACTCTCTCTTGTTGGAGATGGTCATTGCCTGGCACTTATCTGGTGCGAATGTTACTTGCCACTTATGAGCCCAAGCCTGGATGTTGTCCTGGTCTTGCTGGCTCGCAGCTCGAACTGCTTCATTATTTGAGGGGTTGCGAATGGAACTGAACACTGTGCAATCATCAGCGAACATCCCCGTTTCTGACCTTATGATGGAGGGAAGGTCATTGATGAAGCAGCTGAAGATGGTTGGGCCTTGGACACTGCCCTGAGGAACTCCTGCAACAATGTCCTGCGGCTGAGATGATTGGCCTCCAACAACCACTACCATCTTCCTTTGTGCTTGGTATGACTCCAACCACTGGAGAGTTTTCCCCCTGATTCCCATTGACTTCAATTTTACCAGGGCTCCTTGGTGCCACACTCAGTCAAATGCTGCCTTGATGTCAAGGGGAGTCACTCTCACCTCACCTCTGGAATTCAGCTCTTTTGTCCATGTTTGGACCAAGGCTGTAATGAAGTCTGGAGCCGAGTGGTCCTGGCGGAACCCAAACTGAGCATCGGTGAGCAGGTTATTGGTGAGTAAGTGCCACTTGATAGCACTGTCACTGACACCTTCCATCACTTTGCTGATTGAGAGTAGACTGATGGGGCGGTAATTGGCCGGATTGGATTTGTCCTGCTTTTTGTGGACAGGACATACCTGGGCAATTTTCCACATTGTCAGGTAGATGCCAGTGTTGTAGCTGTACTCGAACAGCTTGGCTAGAGGCACAGCTAGTTCTGGAGCACAAGTCTTCAGCACTACTGCTGGGATGTTGACGGGGCCCATAGCCTTTGCTGTATCCAATTTTCATAGGCCGGATCATCTACATTTCTCACTGCTGATTGGGAGGAATCCAGGCAGGGTTGCTAACTTTTGTAAAGTCAAAAACTAAAAAAAGAGTCCCAGATTGAAGTGTGACAGGGGAATAGATCGTCGATTCAATCCAAATGTTTGTTTGCTGATGCAAAAAATTGAAAATTATAATGAATATTAATAATTAATACCTCCATATCGAGACATAGGAGTAAGTAGGAAAAAAATCCAATAAAATTCAGAGCTTTCAGTTGCAGTTCACATTTTAGAAATTTTCCCAGATGCCTCACTCAAAAAAAAAACTGCAGATGCAAACAGGCTGCTCCCGCTTTCGACTATATACTGGTAGCGTCTTAGCATGACTTTCAGAAGTATATCAAAGCACTGCATATATTTTGCAATGTAGTGACTATTGTATAGGTGAATGTGGCAGCCGTTTGTACACAGCGAGGAATGAGATAAATTAACAGCTGAAACCAGCTGTGAGATGATGCACAAGAGCACTTTCACTCATTCGCCAATACTGCCTATCCCCTGAGGAAGAACCCAACATCCAATTAGCAGCTTCATGTGAAGAGATGGAAATCCCGGTTGGAGGAATCACAGGCAGGAAACTGCATCCTATCAGCTAATTTGTTCCACCCTCACTTCTTCTGGGTAACAAGGAGGAATGGTTTCACTGAGCTAGGGAGGAGAAAAATAACAGAGAAAGATATAGTTGGGGCATTCACTCCGAATTGTCAGCCAGTGACTGCTGCTGGAAACTGTACATGTGCAAAGGCTGGGGGATATTAGGATTGGTCTTACCTGTTATGCACCCCCCCCAAACATTCAAACAGGTTGCCATAAGTCAACCTCAAAATAGGGGAGAAAACTTGGGAAAAAATGATTTGAAGTTGCTGATCTATAAGACAGCATTTGACAAGAGAGAGAGATCACCCCAAGGTTGCTCTTGTGCACTATCCAGCAGTTAGGTCAGAGCAGGTAATCTACTTCATTCATAGCACAAAGACTGGGAATAAGGGAGGAAATTCATACCTTCTAATAGTTTGAAGCTTCTCAAATCAGTCTGAAATTCAACTTGTAAGATACTCCAAAAGATCAAGAACAGTCCTGTTCAAACAATTCATAGAGATGAATACAAAATGATCAACAGTTCCTAATGGGGAGCAAGTTTTGTGAACTGTACAATAAAAAAGTCCGTCAGTTGATATAAAAAGATTATTCAAAGAAGATCAGTTTCAAAAATTGGATGCAAAAGCTGTCCTTATGCTGTGGGTTGGATTTTGTCTTCAGACCCAAAAATCCAGTACACTTGTCAAGTTTTCAGTCAATAGACTGACTGGGCAGTCAAAATCATTTTGAGGCTAATGGGTTGAAACCAATGTGTCAACTGATGATGAAAAATCTGCTTTGCTGTGAGAAATGCATAATTCTTTGAAAACAGTTCACAAATGGAAACAGTCTGTCAGATATGGGATTTGTTGACTCGCTGCTGGAAAGATATGATTTGGCCCTTAGACAGCAGCTTGCTAAGGTCTTTTTCACGCTAAGCCGTGAATTTGCTTGCAAAGAGTGCACTACAATGGGGAGAGACCTTATATGTAGAGTATTTTCAGTGGGTTGGAGACCTCTCTCCAGACAATCAATGTTAGTGATATAATGAGATGTGCATCCCCTCCAAGGCCAATACATTCTTCCTGAGGTGTAGTGCCCAAAACTGAATGCAGTACTCCAGATGGGGTCTGACCAAGACTCTGTTCAATTGGAGCATAACTTCCTCCCCTCTGTATTCCAGACCTTTGAAATAAAGACCATCATTCCATTAGCCTTTTGATTGCTTTTTATACCTGTACATTAGCTTTTTTTTTTCCATTCGTTCATGGGATGTGGGCGTCACTGGCAAGGCCAGCATTTATTGCCCATCCCTAATTACCCTTGAGAAGGTTGTGGTGAGCCGCTTTCTTGAACCACTGCAGTCCGTGTGGTGAAGGTTCTCCCACAGTGCTGTTAGGTAGGGAGTTCCAGGATTTTGACCCAGTGACGATAAAGGAACGGCGATATATTTCCAAGTTGGGATGGTGTGTGACTTGGAGGGGAACGTGCAGGTGGTGCTGTTCCCATGTGCCTGCTGCCCTTGTCCTTCTAGGTAGTAGAGGTCGCGGGTTTGGGAGGTGCTGTCGAAGAAGCCTTGGCGAGTTGTTGCAGTGTATCCTGTGGATGGTGCACACTGCAGCCACAGTACGCCGCTGATGAAAGGAGTGAATATTTAGGGTACTAATCAAGCAGGCTGCTTTGTCCTGGATGGTGTCGTGCTTCTTGAGTGTTGTTGGAGCTGCACTCATCCAGGCAAGTGGTGAGTATTCCATCACACACTTGACTTGTGCCTTGTAGATGGTGGAAAGGATTTGTGGAGTTAGGTGGTAAGTTATTCGCCTCAGAATACCCAGCCTCTGACCTGCTCTTGTAGCCAAAGTATTTATGTGGCTGGTCCAGTTAAGTTTCTGGTCAATGGTGACCCCCAGGATGTTGATGGTGGCGGATTTGGCGATGGTAATGCCGTTGAATGTCAAAGGGAGGTGGTTAGACTCTCTCTTGTTGGAGATGGTCCTTCTCTGGCACTTGTCTGGCACGAATGTTACTTGCCACTTATGAGCCCAAGCCTGGATGTTGTCCAGGTCTTGCTGCATGCGGGCACGGACTGCTTCATTATCTGAGGGGCTGTGAATGGAACTGAACACTGTGCAATCATCAGCGAACATCCCCATTTCTGACCTTATGATGGAGGGAAGGTCATTGATGAAGCAGCTGAAGATGGTTGGGCCTAGGACACTGTCCTGAGGAATTCCTGCAGCAATGTCCTGGAGCTGAGATGATTGGCCTCCAACAACCACTATCATCTTCCTTTGTGCTAGGTATGACTCCAGCCACTGGAGAGTTTTCCCCCTGAGTCCCATTGACTTCAATTTTAATAGGGCTCCTTGGTGCCACACTTGGTCAAATGCTGCCTTGATCTCAAGGGCAGTCACTCTCACCTCACCTCTGGAATTCAGCTCTTTGTCCATGTTTGGACCAAGGCTGTAATGAGATCTGGAGCCGTGTGATCCTGGCGGAACCCAAACTGAGCATCGGTGAGCAGATTATTGGTGAGTAAGTGCCACTTGATAGCACTGTCGACGACACTTTCCATCACTTAGCTGATGTTTGAGAGTAGACTGATGGGGCGGTAACTGGCTGGATTGGATTTGTCCTGCTTTTTGTGAACATACCTGGGCAATTCTCCACATTGTCAGGTGGATGCCAGTGTTGTAGCTGTACTGGAACAGTTTGGCTAGGGGCATGGCTAGTTCTGGAGCATAATTCTTCAGTACTACAGCCGTGATGTTGTCGTGGCCCATAGCCTTGGTTGTATCCAGTGCACTTAGCCGTTTCTTGATATCATGTTGAGTGAATCGAATTGCCTCAAGACTGGCTTCTGTGATGGTGGGGATATCGGGAGGAAGCCGAGATGGATCATCCACTCAGCACTTCTGACTGAAGATTGTTGCAAATGCTTCAGCCTTGTCTGTTGCACTCACGTGCTGAACTCTGCCATCATTGAGGATGGGAATGTTTACACAGCCTCCTCCTCCCGTTAGTTGTTTAATTGTCCACCACCATTCACGACTGGATGTGGCAGGACTGCAGAGCTTTGATCTGATCCGTTGATTGTGGAATCGCTTAGCTCTATCTAAAGCATGTTGCTTCCACTTTTTAGCATGCATGTAGTCCTGTGTTGTAGCTTCACCAGGTTGGCACCTCATTTTTAGGCACGTGTGCTGCTGTTCCTGGCATGCTCTTCTACACTCCTCATTGAATCAGGGTTCATCCCCTGGCTTGTTGGTAATGGTAGAGTTAGGAATATGCCGGGCCATGAGGTTACAGATTGTGCTGGAATACAATTCTGCTGCAGCTGATGGCCTACAGCGCCCAGTTTTAAGCTGCTGGATCTGTTCTGAATCTATCCCATTTAGCACGGTGGTAGTGCCACACAACACGTATGATGGTGTCCTCAGTGTGAAGACGGGACTTCGTCTCCACAAGGATTGTGCAGTGGTCACTCCTACCAATACTATCATGGACAGATGCATCTACGACAGGTAGATTGGTGAGGACGAGGTTGGTTCGCTCGCCACCTGCCACAGGCCCAGTCTGGCAGCTGTGGTCTTCAGGACTCGGCCAGCTCAGTCAGTAGTGGTGCTACCGAGCCACTCTTGGTGATGGACATTGAAGTCCCCCACCCAGAGTACATTCTGTGCCCTTGCTACCCTCAGTGCTTCCTCCAAGTGGTGCTCAACATGGAGGAGGACTGATTCATCAGCTGAGGGAGGGTGGTAGGTGGTAATCAGCAGGTTTCCTTGCCCATGTTTGACCTGATTCCATGAGATTTCATGGGATCCGGAGTCAATGTTGAGGACTCCCAGGGTCACTCCCTCCTGGCTGTTTATCACTGTATCACCATCTCTGGTGGGTCTGTCCTGCCGGTGGCTTGCTCAGCCATTTCAGAGGGCGATTAAGAATCAACCACATTGCTGTGGGTCTGGAGTCACATATAGATCAGACCAGGTAAGGATGGCAGGTTTCCTTCCCTGAAGGACATTATTGAACCAGATGGGTTTTTACGACAATGTTTCATGGCCACCAGGACTGATATTAGATTTTTTTTATTCCAGATTTTATTTCATTAATTGAATTTAAATTCCCCAGCTGCCATGGTGGAATTTGAACTCATTGCTCCGGATTATTAATCCAGGTCTCTGGATTACTAGTCCAGTAACATAACCACTATGCTCCCGTACCCCCATAAATGATGTGTACAAGTCTGGTTCTCTTTACCTATGTTCCCCACTAATTGTGAATGAGGTCCAGGAGACTTTGCCCATTTTCTTGTCGGGGTAGTTAGAACCATCTTAGACATGTCTGAGGTCCACTGGGTGCACACAATTCAACTTGAAGAACGATTACCTTCACAAAAGTGTTCAGCGAACCAGGGCAGTAGGAGGAAACTCGCTGTGCACGTCACACAACGAATCAATGTAACTTACACCACCATGTTGTGCTCAACAAAAATTTTCCCCATTTGAAAATACTTCTTCACGAAGATAATGCCTTCTCATTTTCTAGGGACTTACAGATTGAAAGGTCACAGTCACTCTTTGGGGGAAGGTAAGAGCCTAAAAGATGACTGTATGCAAGCAGTGACACTTTTACCACATTTTTGTTACAGACTTGGGAAACAGTGGGGGAAACACCTTTCTTTACTTCAGGAGAGACAATGCCACTTGCCTTTGAGGAATATCTGAATTTCGGATCCCTCCCAGTACCTACTTTCCACTGGATTTTATATATTTATATCTCAGAGGATGTTGCAAGGAAAAAGATCTAATTTTATTGTTTTTTTCAGTTAACTACTTGGGTCCAGAAATTCTAATCTTTCATACTTACCGCCCAATTACTTTGTTTTAAAGTGCACATTAGTTTTTGACCAACTTGCATTAAATACATCAATCCTTCAGAGTACACATCATCACACAGCATTAAGCAAGCTGGCAGTCAAGGTTGGTACTGCCACACAAACAAACCCAAAAGCAAACAAACCAATCCTGTGCCAAGGCAAATGGCTTGGCTGAAGCAGCTACAACTAACCTAGATATTGACCCAAAGAACAAAGCCATCTGGGGTACATGATGCCTCAGCAATAGCCTCGGAATGTGCAGCACCAACTACAACAAGAGCAGTGAGTGAATTGGCAAACAGTGAGTGAGTCAGCAGGCTCTTATGACATGTCCTTGTTTGAGATACAGCCCGATTTCTCCTTTGAATGATTAATGAACCAGAGACTTAAAATACACCTCAGTAGTTAGCAGTATTTGCTACAAATAACATATACACTGGAGTGATCACATGCTTGTAATCTAATTTGAAAGTTCAGATAGCAGCTATAAACAAATTGAGCATCACTGTCTTGATTTAGAATGTCATCTAAATTCCTTGATGAAATCAGTTCTTTTTTTTAAAAATGTGATCAATGTCAGTGTTGGGAAATGAAATACTGTTCCCATTTTGCCTGCATTAAGCACTCTCAGGTCCAGCACAGCACAGTAAGATGCAGAGTAAAGCTCCTTTTGCTCCACCCCAATAATGTGCCTCAACTCCACCCTCACCTGCATCAACAACGCATACAAGCTCCACTCTATTTTCTCATCTGATATCCACTTACATGGACTTCGCAACCATAATCACTGAATAGCTATCAGGACCAGTAGAAACCTTGGATGATTTTCCCCTCCCACTGCAGAGGTGCCGTACTACGACTGACCCAACTGAAACCAGTCAGCCCAACAAAAAGGCTCAAACCTGATAGCCTCCAGGTCTCAACACCACGCCTAGTGGTACATTTATCTACTAAATTATTGAGGAATATACTCAAGTACAGAGTCAGGAAAGGGTAAATAGTTCTATTAAATTCTGTGCATTTTGTTCCAGCATATTTTTACAAATGTAATTTTAAAGAGATGAAAAATATCTTTGGCCTGAAGCAGCATTTCTTCGAATTCTCCATTTATGATGGTATTCAGCACTGAAAATATTAATTATTAGAAATTGCTACTGGCAGGTATTATAACCAGTTGTAATATCTGGAAATGAAGAACATTAGATTACAGCAAACTAATTTGGAAAATCCGTACATTTGTTGCATAACAATTTTATAACAAGAATTCTCATTAATGCCAGTATGACTGCCATAAATGCAACAACCAAAGTGTAGTTGCTTCAGATTCACATTAACACTGTAATGTTTCTAATGATTTGAGGTGAAAGATGGAACACCAGTGTTCAACCTTCCTCTTCCTATGGCACCCTTACTTATCTCCCTCTTGTCAATACTAAGATGGTCATTCTCTCCTGACATTTCTTCTCATGTTTTAAGTACCAAATATACCATCCTATCTATTCTTCCTCCTCTCTGCATCTTCTGTGTGTTGAAATCAGGACTTATTGCATCTTCTACTATATCTCATCTTTTGCCAGGGCCTGTAAAACTCCTCACTTCTCTTAGACCTTTCTTCTTCATTCAGCCTTCAGGATTATAGAATCCAAGCTTGGGTCACCTAAAAACAGCTGCTGGATTTATCTTATTTACTCTCTGACTCTTTTCAGCCTCACTTATCCGATCGCAGGCACAGCACCGCCAGCTATGGCTTCTCTTCCTGCCCCATTACCAGAGTCTCCCAAAGATCTATGTACACTCTAAAAATTCCTCCCAAAATCTCTCCACCTCCTTCTCTTCCTTTAAGACCCTCCTTAAAATCCACCTCTTTGTCACCCCCGCTCCCACCAAAATCTCCTTATTTGGCTCAGCAGTGATTTTTTTTTCTTGATTGTGCCCATGTGAAGCACTTTAGAACACTTCTCTACATTAAAGGCACTACATAAACAGAAGATGTTGTTGGTGGTGCCCTGCGTAGTGGACCATGGCCCATTACTTCACAATCCCAATTGTAAAAAATGCTCTATGGAATGTCAAAAAAGGAGCTCAGCAAACATCCAATACAGAAGATGTTCGTATAGGATGCATACAGTGAAACTCTGCAGTGTAGGTGCATGATGTGAAGTTGCATAAACTAGGGCTGTCAAGTGATTAATCGTGAGCCTTCAGGAATGAGTGAGAAAATGAGACAACTTCTTGAAGAATGGGTAGGTAGAGCTATTGCTCGATGTGGCATTGAGCCGTACAGATCAGGAAAGTTCCTGGTTAAATCCCTGGAGAAGAAAAACTGGCAAGGTTCTTGCTACTGAGTACTATTCAAAGTTGAACTTCCTTTCCCTGAAGCCCATGTGTGGATCGGATCACGATGAGTTTTGATGCTATCTGTATTTTGCAAACACACTTTCAAGAAGATGATGCCCTTTGATTGTCCCCAATTTGAACATGTTGTTGACACATCTTCCCCCTCTGCCAAATGATCAGCAAATGCACTGCTGGTTGAATTCTACATTCTCACCAAGTGGAGGAGATCTCTTTACTCTTTTGTGATGTTAGTAGCAGACATAAATTAATAGAGGTATTATATTGCAAATCCTTGAAGATTTAATTGGAAAAAAGTTAATTGAACCTGTAAGATCCTTCATGCAGAAAGACCTACACCATTTAAATGCACCTAGCGCAACGCATCCATTTTTTTTCAGCCTCCTCGCTCATCAAACTAAAACCTCCTTTCACACAACAACCATGGCTTCCTGTTATAGGTTCCAGATGAGAGAAGGATCTGGGATAATAGTTGATCACTCATTGAAGATTTTAAACACAATTTGACATGGCTATATGAAAGACAAATATGATTTTAGGTTGTATTTCTAGGATCTAGTACAAAACATAGGACTGTACATGGCCACCGATATTCACATTTGGATTGAAAGCAGAAAATGCTGTAAATACTCAGCAGGTCAGGCAGCATCTATGGAGAGAGAAATGGAGTTAATGTCAACCTAAAAATTAACTGTTTCTTTCTCCACAGACACTGCCTGACCTGCTGAGTGTTTCCAGCATTTTCTGTTTTGATTTCAGGTTTCCAGTATTTTGCTTTTGATTCACATTTGGATGTCTGGCTGGGATGGACGTAATGAGCCTGGTCTCTCTGTGTCCATTTTGCATCTTATCCTGAGGTTGAAGAAGCAAAAATTGACGAAAGGAACTGCCACTCATCATTCCTAAATTAAAGAAATGTCCAATTACAGGTAAGATTCTCTCTGTGATACATATAACAAAATCTCAAACCCATTCTTTCTAAATGTGTTTACAATTTATGACTTTGTTACACATAGTGCACAGTGGAAATGTTGCCACTACAGATACTGTTTTTACAACAAATCATTTCCTATGATTTGGGGAGCAGAAGCAACTTTTTGATTGCAGCAGCTGCAATTAAGGTCACAAGTTCCTGAAAGATGTGGTTTATTTTGTGCATATGAATCACTGTCACCTCCATCGTGCTCATTTGATGGAAAGGGAAGATCTATCAGCAAGATCAGTAGAAGCCTATTGAAAAGCTTGGCTCTTGGTACACTGTGCTGCCTTACAAACAATTCAACAATCTCCTTTTTTGACACTTGGAGCCCTTTGGAATCAGCATAACTTTTTGGCTTTGGTATTCACCATACCTCATTTAAGTAAAAATAACAGGCCATTGTAACTTTTTGCTTAAGAGTAAAAACAGCATTGAGATAAATTGGAGGACACTGTCCTTTCGCCTGTAGGATTTAGATTTTAATTCAGCCCATCCCCTGACAGTATGAAAGCCTCCCCTCTTTTCTGGCTTTAAGGCTGCCTACCCAATTACTCGTGCCATTATATTGGTAGACTATAAGGGTAGATTGTACCGAAAATAGAAATGTCACATTGGGAGGGGCTCTTCTGAAATTGAGGTGTTCAGGCAGTGCAGAAGGTGCTTTGCCCAATTCACACTGTACCTGATCTAAGCATGTCTGATGCTGACACTGGAGGAGAATGCAAATGTTCCATTTCTTAAAGACATCCTCACCCTGATGAGCAAAAAGTGCAGCCCTCCTCCCCACCCCTCAAAAATAAGGATGAAGGCAGAGTTTGAAGATGAGATTTGGTACGAACTTAGGCATCTTAAGGTTTACTAGCTTAAGCTAAATTCAGTGAATAAACCTGAACTGGATTTTGATGGTCATTTGTGTCCTTTATAAACTCAGTTGTAGGAGGAAGGAATAGGTAGTTTGAAAATTTGGTGCTGGGAAAGGTTAAGTTAAAGTAGCAGATGGTGAAATTAATCCTGATTTCAACAAAGGGAGGATGACAAAAAGCTTTAATTGTAATTTTCAGATTTTATTTAAAATTATTCAATGCCTGATTTATCATCAAATTAATACATTCAAGGAAGATTTGTAATTAGAATAAAATGAAATTTAATGGGACTGGTTCTATTCATAACAACCTAGATTAAATATTTGCCCAAATTTATCCCAATCGTTTGAGATTCTCATTGACTTGTAGAATAGCAAAACTTATTTTGCTGTCAGACACAATATTACAGGATTGCTGGCTGCAGAAATTCAGAATTGAATTCATTGCCGATCCCAGAGAGGTCACGATCTCTTGTTTATCCTCAACCTAGTCTGCTTCTCCTTCACAAAATAATTCCTAATTTCATCCATATTACCACTTGGAAGGGGAATGAGGGATGGAAAGTTATGAAATCATTTTGAATTGTTCAAGAATTTTCAGGAGTCATTCTGCTGAATGTCTATTTCTGAAGTTGTAAAGTTGTAAGCCACAGAGGATAGTAGGTTCATTCCTCTTTCAGCTGCCTGTTGCTATCTGTGTTCAGCAAGAGTTATCTTTGTCCTTTCAATGGAGAAGGTAGTAAACTTCATTAGCAGAACTGTGATGGGGCTGTGACTGGGCTAAAATTTCATCACTTCCATCTTCTGGGAATGCCTGCTAATGCATCCAAGAGGCCCCAACTACCCCTTAAATTTTAAGCCTCAATTCTATTATTTGGGGGCCAGTTTCCAGTCTACTGTAGTCTCTGGCCTACTCCCCCTCTATCTGCATCTTCCAATCTTGCGGAGCCATCTGCTACATGGCACCTAGTCAAAAGCTTTGTTAAAATCTGAATATATAGGCCTAGATTCTTCACCTCTGCTGATTTTTCATCAAAACTGGGGTGGGTGGGGCGGAAACCCACCTTGTCAAGTCCCCACCCACCTTTACATTGGTGTGACTTCCACTAGAAGTGATGGGAGATACTCACAATACAACCGCTTATGTATGGACAGCTGTATTGTAATACTATGCAAATAATGGAAATAAGTCATCCAATGTAATTTATGTCATTTGTGCTATAACACTGGACTCCAGGAAGCCCTGTTCTCTCTGGGTACCAGTCGCTATGAGTGGCAGAGAGACTATTTCATGTTTAAATGCCAAAGAAGCCTATGCAATTGATCACACAGTGATTTATTATATATGTTTCAGCACCTATCTTAAAATTGCTTCCATTCTTCAAACAACAGCACAAAGGCTGCCATTGTGGCAGTTCTCGGAGGCCTGTCCCAGCCAACCTCCAGACACTCACAGCAAACTCTTCAGCAGAGACTGGGGAGCCAGCCAAATTTCTTAGTAACCTTGACCTTGGAAAATGGGCCAGTCAGGTTCATATCCTGACTCCCCTGTTGTGCTTTGCTGGTGTTATGGCTGAGGAGAAGATCTATGCTACACTGTCTACAGAGTTCTCTTTAGCCACTAGGACTTCTTTCAGAAGATAACAGACCAATGGTTTTGTGAACTGTGACCACCTAAAGCTCTGGCTACCTCCTGACATTGCTTCTATTTCTCTAGGCATGTAATCATTTCCACATTCAGGATTCCCTCTAATGTTTCACCTATCACAGATTTCAGCCTCATTAACTTATTACCAGTGCTATCTTTATGTCGCTGTTAATAAATTCTTGTCAAGATTTGCTCTTTCCAATCTTTGGGCACTTTTTGTGTTTCTAATAATTCCCTAAAATACACATCAGAATGTGATTGATTTCATCAACCATTTCTTAAGTAGCCTGGACTGTGAACTGTGGCTTTGACAGCGAGTTCCCAATTTTAGCTATGCCACCTCAGGAAGGCCATGAACGTGAAACAAGGAGCACTAAGTAAAGCTCTCATGCAATATCTTTGGACCAGTGACCAGGCAGACACTCGCGCGATCACTTTACCAGAGATGCTTCTTTGACAGGACTGAGCAAAAAAAACAAAAAGATATTGTAAATAAATCAGACAGGAACTATACAATTTCTAGAGTTATTTAGATGACACATCAAGACAGTCGTTATCATTATTCAATGCACCTTCGAATTTTTTTGTCAGCCAAATGTTTACAGCTTGATGTGGTGCTTAATTCTTACAAAATGGTTCTTACAAAATACTGCAATAAAACAACCTAAATGATTGCATATTTCTGTCCCTACACAGATACAGGGGGTAATTTTCACCTTCACTGCTTGGGTGGTAAGCAATTGTAAACAATTTTACAACACCAAGTTATAGTCCAACAATTTTATTTTTAATTCCACAAGCTTTCGGAGGCTTCCTCCTTCCTCAGGCATTTCCACACCACCTGAGGAAGGAGGAAGCCTCCGAAAGCTTGTGGAATTAAAAATAAAATTGTTGGACTATAACTTGGTGTTGTAAAATTGTTTACAATTGTCAACCCCAGTCCATCACCGGCATCTCCACATCAGGGTGGTAAGCTGGCAGAGCAGACTGCCTGCCTATCGTAGAACCCACCCGTTTCTCATTTCCACTGAAATCATTGGGAAAAAAAGCATTGGGGGGTTCTACAATGGGCTAGCGCTCCACTCCAGCAGTTTACCTCTCAAGTGGTGAAGGTGAAAATTACCCCCCACCCGTGTCTTCAACATCACTACTATGGTAACAGTTATTCCACAGGCCCACAGCTAATTCTTTCCCATCATAAATCTAAATATTACTTAATAGTTTCTGTTCATAATATCATAGTAGGTACAGCACAGGAGGAGGCCATTCAGCCCATTGTGCCTGTGCTGGCTCTTTGAAAGAGCTATCCAATTCGTCTCATTCCCCTGCTCTTTCTCCATAGCTCTGTAAATTTTTTCCCTTTAAGTATTTATCCAATTCCCTTTTGAAAGTTACCATTGAATCTGCTTCCACCACCCTTTCAGGCCGTGCATTCCAGATCATTACAACTCTCTGCATAAAAAAATGTTTCCTCATGTCGCCTCTGGTTCTTTTGTCGATCACCTTAAATCTGTGTCCTCTGGTTACCGACCCTTCTGCCACTGGAAACAGTTTCTCCTTATTTACTCTGTCAAAACCATTCATGATTTTGAACACCTCTAACAAATCTCCCCTTAAGCTTCTCTGTTTTAAGGAGAACAACCCCAGCTTCTCCAGTCTCTCCACATAGCTGAAGTCCCTCATCCCTGGCACCATTCTAGTAAATCTCTTCTGCACCCTCTCTAAGGCTTTGACATCCTTCCTAAAATGTGGTGCCCAGAATTGGATAAAATTCTGCGGCCTAACCAATGTTTTATAAAGGTTTAGCATAACTTCTTTGCTTTTGTACTCTATGCCTTTATTAATAAAGCCCAGGATCCCATATGCTTTTTTAACAGCCTTCTCAACTTGTTCTGCCACCTTCAAATATTTGTGTACGTACATCCCCAGATCTCTCTGTTCCTGCACCCCTTTAAAATTGTACCATTTAGTTTATATTGCCTCGCCCCATTCCTCCTACCAAAATGTATCACTTCACACTTCTCTGCGTTAAATTTCATCTGCCATGTGTGTCCATTTCACCTGTCTACGTACTCCTGAAGTCTGTTACTATGCTCCACGTTGTTTACTACATTTCCGAGTTTCGTGTCGTCTGCAAACTTTGAAATTATACCATCTATACCCAAGTTCAGGTCATTAATATATATCTTGCAGTGGAAATAACTGTAGATTCAATAAAAGTGCATTACTACATAGCACCAGTTATGTTTCAGATTAACTCAGTTGGAAGCACACTTGCCTCTGACTTAAAAGGTTGTTGGTTCAAGGTCCATTCCAAGACTTGAGCACATCATCTCAATGCTGCATTGTTGGAGGTGCTAACTTTTGGATGAGATGTTCAAATGAGTCCCTGTCTGCCAGTTAAGGTGAATGTAAAAGATCGCATGTCACTATTCACAGAAAAGCAGAGCTCTCCCGGTGTCCAGGTCTCAAGCAATGCTACCAGAAATAGATTTAACCGGCCTGTCACAGTTTTGAGTTTTTACACAAGATCTTTTCCCTGGATCAGTATCACCAACCCCTCCCGTAAACTGACCTCTTGTCCCCTATAATCTGACGTCTACTTTTTTCTGCCTGGTATTTAGAGACCCAGGGATTGCAACAGAGAGCTATTAGAATGCATAACCTGTGACCACCTGGTTCTTCCATGCATTGAGAAATTTGGGGCTATTGGACCCTATTGTGTTTTCCCTAACAATTCAGTTCTTCTGAAACCTACCACAGCCAGCTTGTCTAGTATCTGACCTCACAACTTTTCCTCTGAGAAATAGTCTTTGAGATTTTGGGTTTTAATCCCAAACATGCTGTTACCAGCAATAAAAAAATCTACAAGTTAAAAGTTCAACAAAGACAAAAATCCATTTTTTTTTGTCACATGGTCACTCATTTCATTTTCTTTTTGCCTCACCTTGCTGTGTGCCAATTGGCTGCCATGTTTTCCCACATGACAATAGTGACTGCACTTCAAAGATTGACTATAAAGTATTTTGGGATGTCCAGAGAACATAAAGGCTATATAAATGTTTGTGCTTTCTTTATTGTATATTATGAATGTAATAGACATACTATTTGCTAAGTGGGAGAGTTGGCAGACTATTTGACTACAGGGGAAGGCACATCATAGCTGAGTCCAATCCTGTCCTTACCCAACATCCACACATGCTTACTTGCCACTAGGGGTCACTAAATTACTATCAGGAACAAGAACTCTGCATTAGGAAAGGAAAAATCTACCAAAGTGTGAAGATCAATTGTAAAATCCCTGCGGAGATCATTGAATTCAGCACAGGCTGGGGATTGAACTGAAAATGTTTCCGGTCACTATAGCTCACTGGATAAACAGCATGAAATACATAGAAATAACATTCAGCCCAACCAGTCCATCTCAGCATTCACCCTCCACGTGAGGAAATAGTCCGAAGCACATTTACCCATCCTGTTCCCAGCAAGTCAGAGGCCAGAAACATCCCAAGTTCAATCTTCCGTCCTTCATCCACCTATCCAATTTAATTTTCAACGTTGACATAGTTTCTGCCTCAACTACGAACCTTGAAGTGAGTTCCACAGCCTCTCAACACCGTGTAAAGAAGTTTTTTTTCTCTGTTCTAAATCTGAAACATTTGATCATGTTTCTATAGCCCCTCACTCTAGACCCCTCAATAACTTGAAATAGTCTGCTTCTATGTTCCCTGTCCCATCCTTTCATAATTTTAGGCACTTATCATTTCGCCCCATAATGTGCATTGTTCTGATGAAAAAAGATCCATTTTTTTCAAGTCTTCCTTCTTATTTGTATTTCCTCAAACCAAGCAGCTTCCTCATGAATTTGCCCTATACTACTTGCCTCTCTAAAGCATTAATATCCTTCCTATAGTGTGCAGCCCAATACTGTACACTGTACTCAAACTGAGGACTTAAGATTGTAATAAGACTCATCATTACCTCTTGGCTTTTATATTCGATACCTTTTGTGATTATACCAAGAATTTCCTTGGCTTTTTTTAAAAAAAACCTTATCAACCTCAGGCGCTACCTTTAATGTTCTGTGAACCTGTTGTAACCCCAAATTCCGCTGCTCTTCCACAGCACTGAGCCGACTTCTATTCAGAGCATAGTTACTGTTGTTATTTTTTTACTAAAATGTATCACCTCACACTTGAACATCTGCCACTTTTTAGCCCAATCCTACGCCTTATTAATATCCCTTTGTAGCTTCCTTTAGACTTCTAAAGAGTTAATTATACCTCCTATTTTGGTATCATCTGAAAATTCCAACACCATTCCTCGAGGTCTATGCCCAAACCATTGATATACACAGTGAACCGAAGTGGCACCAAAACTGAACCAGTGGGACACCACTACCTCCATCAAACCACTCTGGAAAAACTGCCCCTCAATCTTACTGTTTTCTTCCTTCCAACCAATTTTAAATCCAGTTTGCTATCCTGCCCCAATTCCATACCCCTTAATCTTCTCTAGTAATCTACCATGTCTTACCTTATCAAAGGCTTTCCTAAAGACCATGTACACTGCATCCACCGCATTTCCCCCATCCATCATGTCTGTCACCTCTTCAAAGAATCCAAGCACAATCGTCCCTTTTGAAATCCATGGTGCTACTTCTAACCATTTTATCTTTATTTAGATATGTGGTAATTTCATTCTTAGAGACTAATATATTCCGTACTACAGATGTAAAACTGAATGGCATGCAATTAGCTCAGCCTCCCTTTTTAAAAATGGGTACTCTATTAGCAACTATCCAATCCTCCGGCATTCATCCACACTCAGTAGTGCCATTAAATATAACTTCTAGGGTCTCAGAAATGTTATTCCTCAATTCCCTCAGGATCACAGGATGTATCCTGTCGGACCCTCGTGCTTTATCTTCCTTTTGCCTAACTAACTTATCTAAGATTTTCCCTTTATCCATCATAATATTACTTGGTTCTGATGAAATGTCTTCAACCTGAAATGTTAATGTTTCTTTCTCCACAGATGCTGCCTCACTTGCTGAGCTTTTCCAGCATTTTCTGTTTTTATTAAAATACTCATCTCGTTTTCAACTAGATTCACCTCCTCTCCAATATCCTTCTTTCTTGAATTACTGACAAAAATGCATTATTAGAATATATTACAAATTCGACACACTGAACTGCTTTGGGTTTAATGTACTTTCGTTGTAGTTAACTAATATGCAAATTGTATTTCTGGGTCAAGAGTTTTATTTAATCTATGCAGGAAATCGCAGAAAGAGGATCTGGAAAAATGCCATGGTGTGTCCCATTTTGGAAATCGTAGCAAGAAGCTCTTGAAAAACAGAATACAAGAGCTGAACAAAACTGTGTTGCTTCAAGTAAATAGCTCGTAATTGTGAAAAGGTGGAAATACTCGGGGATACAAGTTAAAAATCAGGGAATTGGAATGGAGAAGGAAATTAGGCAGAATTTTATTTTAATAAACCCAAAAGGGGAATAGACCCATGACATGAGTTATCAGGCAAAGCCACTGTAGCAAATAGTTCCCCATGCTCACCATGAATTGCTCACCAGACTGACCAGCCAATTTCATCGAGGGCTACTATTAAATGCCAGCAGAGTCTTTCATCCCACCAGTTTTGCTGTATTTGAACCCAGATCCCAGAGGTGAAAAAGCTAGTGTCTGAACAAGTGAACTATCCATTCCCTCATACAGTGTGGTCTCTTGATTATCAGTGCCAAATGTGCAGTTTAACAATGCCAATTTCTCAGAAGTCAGCAATTTGCTAATGAGACCATCTGGAAGAGATGGCCTCACACTGATGGGGTTACACCGTGGCTGCAGTTTCACTGCATCTGATGTAAAGCCAACATTTTAAGCCTTTAGTACTCAGGCAGCTCACTCTTAACCATCTAACTTCTGTTAAACAGTTGACTTTCTTAACATTAAAGGTGTCAGCTTCAGTTGGAGGCTGGTGAGCAGAACTCCATGCATGCAGTTATGTACGTATGAGCTTTCCCCTGACCCCAGGGATAACTCTGGCTGCCTGCTTGCAGTACAATATGCCAGGTATGAAACCACCATAACTGGATGTTTCCTAATGCAGTGCTAGGCACATCAATATGGTTTGGGCTGCCCGCTTTTGATCTGGACAGTGTCGTTTTTAAGAGCACTGTTCAGAAGTTTCTTAAATGTAAAGCATGGTATAATGAATGCTCTAACAACCCTAGTTCAGCAAATGATAGTTAACTGCATTTGAACTTCTGTGCACAAGAGGCAAGAGTTCAAGATTCAACCTGAGGAAAAATTCCACAAGGAGAAGGAAATGGTGTGTGAAACATCATCTCACGTATTTCGTACAGACAGAATGTTAGGTTCAGCTATAGGAGTCCTTGTGTTACAAACATAAATGTGGATGTCTGGCGTAAGCCCAAACAACCCTCGTGGTGTAACTGTAGTCATAATGGAGTCTTTGATATTGAATGGATTCTTTCCGCCCCCCACCTCCCCCCAAAAAAATAATTAAAAGGGATCATGTGCAGTTGCATTACATTACAAGACAACATATAATGTATAAAAAATTGTGGTGACATCCTGGTTCACAATGATTGCAGAGAATTTGATACTTCAGTTATTTCCATTATAGCTACTGGGCCATTGATATTTGCTAATATGCACATAGAAAGAGGCTATCATATGGCACAAGCTATTTTTGTTGCTCTGGAACTATTAATAACACTAAATTCCCACCACAGGAGCAATTAAGTCTAGTTAAAATATTCTAAAATATCCTCCTTAAGGCCTGGAGAAGGAGGTGGTAAGGTGTTAAGCAACTGGCCTATTTCTCATCTGTGATTAAAATCACTAATTATCAGCCCTGCTTAGGAATCGAACTGGCCCTCTCCATACCTGGAATTCAGCAGTTCAATAGGTTTGTTATAAATATATAGCAAGAATAAGGAAAGACCATTCGATCTATCCAAATAAAACATTGCAATTACACAAAGTAATCAATCCAAAGAATGAGGTTATCAGCACACTATGACATGTGATGTGTCTTCCTTCCTACAGGTCGGCTTTGTGATAGATCAATTTGCAAGCTACCAGCCTTGCCCGTCGCATCACTAATCCCGACCATTAGGCATGTTACAGCGAATCTACAGCATAGAAACAAGTCATTCGGCCCAACTGGTCCATGCCAGTGTTTATACTCCACACAAGCCTCCTCCCTCCCTACTTCATCTAACCCTATTAGCGTACCCTTCTATTCCTTTCGCCCTCATGTGCTTATCTAGCTTCCCCTTAAATGCATCTATGCTATTTCCTCAACTACTCCCTCCTTGTGGTAGCGAGTTTCACATTCTGACCACTCCTTAGGTAAAGAAGTTTCTCCTGAATTCCCTATTGGATTTATTAGTTACTATCTTATATCAGTGATCTTTAGTTTTGGATGCCCCCACGTGGAAACATTTCATTATCTTAAAGACCTCCATCAGTTCCCCCTCAGCCTTCTCTTTTCTAGAGAAAACAGCCCCAGCCTATTCAGCCTCTCCTGATAAGTATATCCTCTCAGTTCTGGTATTATCCTTATGAATCTTTTTTTTTAACATCTTCTCCAGTGCCTCTATATCCTTTCTATAATAATGGAGACCAGAACTGTTCACAGTACTCTGAGTGTGGTCTAACCAAGGTTCTATACAAGTTTAACATAACTTCTCTGCTTTTCAATTCTATCCCTCTAGAAATGAACCTCAGTGCTTGGTTTGTCTTTTTTATGATCTTACTAACCTGTGTCACCACTTTTATTAATGTGTATCTGTACCCCTAGATCCCTTTGCTCCTCTATCCCATTTAGACTATTATCCAAGCAGTACGTGGCCTCCTTATTCTTCCTACCAAAATGCACCACCTCACACACTTAACTATTTTGAAATTCATTTGTCAATTACACGCCCAGTCTGCAAGTTTATTAATATCTTCTTGCATTTTGGCACATTCTTCCTTCGTATTAACTACACCCCACAATTTGGTGTCGTCCGTAAATTTTGAAATTGTACTTCCAATTACAAATCGTTAATGTAAATTATGAACTACAGTGGTCCCAGCACCGATCCCTATGGAACACCACTTCCCACCTTTTGCCAGTCAGAGTAGCTACCCTTAATCCCTACTCTCTGTTTTCTGTTTTGTAGCCAACTTGCTACCCATTCTGCTACTTGTCCCCTGACTCCACATGTTCTGAGCTTAGTCATTACTCTACTATAGAATCATAGAAAATTTACGGCACAGAAGGAGGCCATTCGGCCCATCGTGTCCACGCCGGCTGAAAATGAGCCACCCAGCCTAATCCCACTTTCCAGCACTTGGTCCACAGCCTTGTAGGTCACGGTCCTTCAGGTGCACATCCAGATACTTTTTGACTTCTTTACTATGCGGTACTTTATCAAAAGCCTTTTGAAAATCCAAATATATTACATCTACTGCATTACCCTTGCCTACTCTGTTACTTTTTCAAGGAATTCAATAAAGTTGGTCAAGCATGACTTTCCCTTCTGAAATCCATGCTGACTACTCGATTATATTTCCATTTTCTAGATAGTTTTCTATTGCATCTTTGATTAAAGATTCCATTATCTTTCCTACCACTGATGTTAAGCTAAATGGTCTATTGTTCCCTGGATTTGTTCTATCTCCCTTTTTAAATATAGGAACAACATTAGCTGTCCACCAGTTCTCTGGCACCATTCCCTTTTCTAATGAATTTTTATATGTATATATATGTAATAGTGCCTCTGCTATCTGTTCCCTAACTTCTTTTAATATTCACGGGTGCAATCCATTGGACCAGGGTTTTTGTTAATCCTCTTTAAATTTGATTAGTTTATTATCTCCCCCTTTCTATCTATGTTGATGGCATCAGTAGGGTTACAATTTTCAGACTATGGATGATAACTCTGGTTCAAACAGATAATACTTTCCACTGGTTGTATCCTCAACTCAAACACATTTTCTCCATTCATTTCAAAGCTACCCTAAAAGGTTAGGCTAAGTTACAGAGGAACACAATGTGCAAATGAAATAATGGCACTTAGCCACTGTGATCAGTCACTCAGTCCCATACTCGGGGCCAATAAAGGGCACTTGCATCTCTCACTTGCCTCAGCACCACATACTCCTACTCTTACAAAAATTAGAAATCTGTTCACTGCTGTTTCAATAATATGTCAATCAAGACAAGCTCGCTCAATAAGATGGCAGTCCGTTCCATGAGTTGAAGGATGAAGTAATTGATCCTCAATTTACTTTCAACTTAAGTTTCCTTGGCTTCTAATAATTTCCCCTTTGTTCCCTTCTGGTTCAGCCCAAAGATCTTTTCACTTACTCCATCGATCTTTCATAACATTAAAAAAAATGTACCTCACATTCCCCTCCCCAAGAGTACTTTTTAAAAATATATCAAAATAATCAAGAAGGCAAATGGAATGTTGGCCTTTATATCTAGAGGACTAGAGTACAAGGAGGCAGAAGTTATGCTGCAGCTATACAAAACCCTGGTTAGACCGCACCTGGAGTACTGTGAGCAGTTCTGGGCACTGCACCTTCGGAAGGACATATTGGCCTTACTGGAATGATACCCGGACTTCAAGGGTTAAGTTACGAGGAGAGATTACACAAATTGGGGTTGTATTCTCTAGACTTTAGAAGGTTAAGGGGTGATCTGATTGAAGTTTATAAGATACTAAGGGGAACAGATAGGGTGGATAGAGAGAAACTATTTCCGCTGGTTGGGGATTTTAGGAGTAGAGGGCACAGTCTAATAATTAGAGCCAGACCTTTCAGGAGTGAGATTAGAAAACATTTCTACACACAAAGGGTTGTAGAGGTTTGGAACTCTCTGCCGCAAACGGCAATTGATACTAGCTCAATTGCTAAATTTAAATCTGAGATAGATAGCTTTTTGGCAACCAAAGGTATGAAGGGATATGGGCCAAAGGCAGGTATATGGAGTTAGATCACAGATCAGCCATGATCTTATCAAATGGCGGAGCAGGCACGAGGGGCTGAATGGCCTACTCCTGTTCCTATGTTTCCTACATATAGCTCATTTATTTCAGACTGAACTCTAATGAATAATTCTTTAGTCCCTATTCATTTATGGTGTGCAGCAGCAGTCGAGTATCCATTAGCCCAGTTGATAGCAGTCGCATTGCCAAGTAATAAAATTGTGGGTGTGATAAAAATGGAAATTTTGTCTTGATAGATTTGTATATCTAAATATACTCAGGGAAAAAATGAGGTTGTAAAATAGAAGCTGCTTGATTCTTGCAGACAGAGCATCTTCAAGAAACAAGCAGGGCTGTTGAGCACAAAATACATATCAAGGGTTCCCTTTGATGGGGGTGGGGCAGCAAGATTGAAACCATAATGTATGCAGCATTGACAGACTATGTAATTTTCAACTGCTATCATGCATCAAAATCTTCTTGTTGAAAAGTTTCAGAAAAGGAAATACAACTGTTTACTAAGGTGTAAAACTGTTTATATTTTGTACGCTTCACCTCCTCAAAGAAATTGCTTTATATCAAGGAGATCAAAGGGATAAATGTCTCAGGTCTGGATACTAGTTCTATGTTAGCATTCATCCGTGAGGGTTTCGGGCTCACATGTAACATCTCATCCCAAAAAAAATACATCTTCAATGGCAATCTGTACTAAGGAACAAGAAGGCTCATCCAATTCATGCAAGGAAATTGGTCCATTTTGAGAAACAAGAGGAAAAGCTGAATGCAGCATTTTTTGTAATGTTTTTCACTTGAACCATGGTAAACCTAATGGTGGATTTGTTCCCGTTTTTTCATTGATGTTTTGTTTGTGTTTTTGATTCTGTGAATCATTTTACTTATAAATAAATGAGGACAATAGTTTAGCCTGTTCGGAGTAGTGTAATGTGGATTATTTTCTGGTTTCCAAATGACAGAAGACACAGTGGCCATTTCACATCATCTTCAGTAAGCAATTTACATAAGCTAATTATGTAATACTATGCAATTTACATAGGTGTTAATTACATAGAATTATACAGAAATTACAACACAGAAGCGGGCCCAACCGGTTCGTGTTGGTCTTAATTCTGCACACAAATAGTCCAATCCCATATTCCTGCTCTGTTCCCAAATCTCTAACTCCCTTTCATTCAAATACCTATCAATCCTATTCTTAAATGTTGACATGGTCTCTGCTTCAATTACCAACTCCGGTAGTGCATTCCATAGCCTCACAACCCTCTGTATAAAAAAAAAGTTTCTCCTGGTCTCTGTCCTAAATCTCTTGCATTTAATCTTATATCTAAGTCCCCTCAATCCTTCAATCACTGGGAAGAGTGTTTCTATCTGCCCTGTCCCATCTCTTCATAATTTTAAACTCACCACTTAATCTCTGTTCTAATGAAAACAGCTCCAATTTTCCAAGTCTTTCTGTTTCCTCATACCAATTAGCAGCCTACTCAATCTGTGCTGTACCCTTTCTATTGCCTCACATCCATCCTATAGTGTAGAGTCCAAAACTGCACATCGTACTTTAGCTGTGGTCTTAAAAAGTTTATATAGAATCACCATTACATCTTTTGCTATAAAGCACAATCTTTCTTTATGGCCTTACCTACTCAAGGTGCTATTTTTAACATTGTGAACCTGAATCCCCAAATCCCTCTGCTCTCCACATTACCCAGTTTTTTTCTCTCAAAAGTATAATTATTACTTTTTAAAAAAAATAAAATGTACCACCTCACATTTACTTACATGGAATTTCATCTGCCATTTTTTTTCAAACCTATTTCACCATCTGTTCAATCTTCCCTTGCAGCTTCCTTTGGTATTATTTACTATGTCTGCAATTTTAATATCACACCACTGCCTCTAGCCCTATATCCAAGTCATTGATGTACAGTGAATAGTTAGGGTGGGACACTGTTACCCATTCCCAACCACTCTGAGAAAGTGCTCTCAACTCCTACTCTCTGTTTCCACTCTTCTAAATCAGTTTTTAAATACAATTTGCTGCCCTCCTCATTATTCCATGCCCCTTAATCTTCTCCAATTGTCTCCTGTGTGGTACCTCATCAAAGACTTTTGAAAAGTTCATGTGCACCACATCCACTGCATTTCCCCCACCCACCACATTTGTCACCTCCTCAATAAATTCTATTGGGTTGGTCAAGCACAATCTTCCTTTCTGACATCCATGTTGGCGACTTCTAGTTTCTCTTCATTTAGATATTTAGTAATTTTGTCTTTAAAGATTCAAAAATTTGCCCTGCCACAGAGGTTAAACTAACAGGCCTGTAATTACTCAAGTTAGCTCCGTCTCCTTTTTGAAAATGGGTATTACGTTGGCCACTCTCCAGTCCTCCGGCACATATCCACTCTCAACAGAATCATGAAATATAATTCTACAGCCTCTGCTAAAATAGAAGCCCTCTTCCTGACACAACCCTTTGAAATATACTAACAGAAAGTAACAGTTCCCAAGAGACACAAACTGTTATCATTTAATTTATACAACAAAAAGTTGCTGGGAATAATGTGAACCAGTGGGTTAAAGATCCATTCCAAACGAGTACATAATCCACGCTGACACAGCAATGCAGTACTGAGGAAATTCTGCACTGCTGGAAAGGACGCCCTTCAGATCAGACATTAATTTCAAGCTTCACTGCTTGTTCTGCTGATCCTACACAAAGGGGGTCATTTTAACCTAACGTGCTGGGCAGGAAACCGACAGGATCGGGTGGAACACCGGTTTTGTACCCCGCCCAGTATTACTCTCTATTGCCTTCAATGGAGAGAATAATCGGGTGGGGTGTAAAACCAGTGTTGCACCCAATCGTCAGTTTGCTGACGGGCAGGTTAGGCTAAAATTGTCCCCAAAATGTCTGCTCTCAGGTTGCCTTCAACCAGCAGTTCCAAAAACAAAAATGCAACTGAGAAATTTCATTAAGTATATATCCCTCTAACTCAGGATTATGGACCAATTCAATACAGGTACTTCCTCCATGGCAATTTAACCACTCCCATTACTTGCTCCTCTTAATCATGCAACACAATTCCGTAGCAGTGCCACATCTGTCAGTGTCCTAAGCAACAATACTCATTCACCACCACCTTAAGGCATATTAATCATACATTTCATTTTTATTTGGGAATATTGTGACTCGTTTGCCTACATAAGTCAATGCACTTCAAAAATAATTGATTGCATGTGAAGCTTTGAGACACAAGGCACTATATAAATCCTTTGTTTCTTTTTTGAGCGGTCTATATAAATTTTGGAAAACATAAAAGATTTTTTTTTATTCAGCTGGGTAATTGTCACATGTGGAAACAGTCCCCAAACTAAGCCACTGAGTATTTCTATTGCCCAAATGGTGTGCACGCTTCCCCCCCCCCCGCCATAGAGATGCACCCCACTTAACCAAGTCCATAGAGCTACGGCTTAGTGACCCACGTGTGTTATGGGGTACTGTTGGAGTATAAGGTGAAATCACCATTTCTTATGCCGTTAGGATCACGTTGTCCATTGGGGTGTTTGCTTGGTGGGTTATCTGGAGAAGAGTGGGAAGAATTTTAGCCTCCCCAGCCCCCGTGACATGTCAACCCCTCTAAGTTCTATTGGTGAGCCAGGCTGGCTGGAAACTACGCCATGTTCTCCGCAGCCTTCAACATGTCATCAATGACGACGAACACCTCGCTATGGCCTTCCCCACACCTCCACTACTCGCCTTTAAACAGCCACCCAACCTCAAACAGACTATCGTTCGCAGCAAATTACCCAGCTTTCAGGAGAACAGCGTCCACGACACCACACAACCCTGCCACGGTAACCGCTGCAAGACATGCCAGATCATCGACACAGATACCACCATCACACGAGAGGACACCACCCACCAGGTGCATGGTTCATACTCCTGTGACTCGGCCAACGTTGTCTACCTCATACGTTGCAGGAAAGGATGCCCCGGATCATGGTACATTGGCAAGACCATGCAGACACTGCGACAACGGATGAACGGACACCGTGCAACAATCGCCAGACAGGAGGGATCCCTCCCAGTCGGGGAACACTTCAGCAGTCAGGGACATTCAGTCACCGATCTTCGGGTAAGCGTTCTCCAAGGCGGCCTTCGAGACACACGACAACGCAAAATCGTCGAGCAGAAATTGATAGCCAAGTTCCGCACCCATGAGGACGGCCTCAACCGGGATCTTGGGTTCATGTCACGCTACACGTTAACCCACCAGCGAACAAAAGCTATCTGTTTTTAATATAATGGGTCATTTGCTGGCTTTCTCTGCCTTCCGGATGTTTCTGCCTCTCTGTTTTTTTTTCCTGTTTGTTTTTTTGTTGAATGTGTATTCGGGGGTTCTGTAGGTGACACCTCTCTGTCTGAACACGGTGATTGCCTTGGCAACGGGCAGTTGCAGGGGCAGTCTGTAAACACCATGTGTTGTTCTTTATATATAAATGCGTAGGCTTCGAGGAGCTCCTGAACATTTACCTGACAAAGGAGGAAGCCTCCGAAAGCTTGTAGATTTCAAATAAAAATTGTTGGACTATAACTTGGTGTTGTAAAATTGTTTACAATTGTCAACCCCAGTCCATCACCGGCATCTCCACATAGTAAATCCTCAGTAGTGCCCAGGAACAGTGCAGACCTGCCTGGTTCAGGTATCAAAATGCCCTGTTCAGCACAGACACTTGACTTGGCTCCGAACCTCATTAACCAAGCGCGTTATCAGAGAGCCAGTTCAACCTCAAAAAGATTACACCTACAAAAGATTAATTCAGACACAATGGAGTATACTAATCCCTATAGCAGACTCAGTCTTCTGTTCTACATTATATTATACATAATCCTTAATGCCAAAACAAGGTACATTTATTGGCATCGCTCAGTTTTTCTCTTGTTGTCATTCTACACTTCAAAACTATTCAGAGGTAGACCACCAGTTGTGCTATGTGTTACAATCATCCTGTGACATCATGAAATTCTGTCCACTGACGTAAATGAATGGTGACACTGCATTATGGGTAACTTTCACTATTCAAAGGGTCAGGGGACAATATTTCATAAAGCACAAGAGGACTAATGTTACACATAAGGTCTGCTCCTAAATTTTTCCAAACTCATGCAAAACTATTTCGCATTGTTGTCACAACTGTGTCAGCTTCATTGTAATTCAGGTCAGAATAGTTGAGTGAATACAAGTATTTACATTGATGTCAGATTCATGGCAGTCATAAATTACTCAAGGTTTACTTTCATGACTCAAGAGGTCATTTGAACCCCAAAAGTAAGTTAGGGCCTCATTAAATTTATTCAGCCCTCCAGAATTACAGCTCTTAAGGAAAAAGTTCAGCATATGTATATTTTTTCCAGATCACTGCAACCCCCTTTCCTTCATCCACCTATCCAATATAATCTTGAACACTGACAGTTTCTGCCTCAGCCTCAAACATTGGAAGTTAATACTGCCACTTCATATCTCTCTGTGTAAAGAAATGTCTCTTGCTCTTTGTTCCAAATCTCACGCATTTAATTGTCAAGAGATTTGTGAGGCATTGACAATCATTACAAGGGAAGCACCCTGGGAGGTAACAGAAGACTGGAAACATGCTAATGTGGTGCACATATTAAAAAGGAGGAACAAAACAGACGTAGGCTACTACAGACCCATTAGACTTCCTTCCATTCTACGTAAAATAATGGATTTGATTATCAGGAGTAAACTTGGGACATTATCTGTACAACAATCATCAGTAATAATATAGTTAACAGCAGTCAGCACTGATTTAGAAGGGGAAGATCCAGCCTAACCAAACTCCTCAATTTCTACAAGGTGATAACCCAAGTGAATTATGCTAAGGCCTATGATGTGGTACACCTAGACTTCCAAACCACGCTGGGCGAGCAGACGCAGTTCGTCCCATCCAGCTGGGCCATACCCCACCATCTGTCCCAGGTGGAGAAGTTCCTGAGAAGGAACCCCTTTGACCACAAGGCCATCAGACAGTGGTCAGCACAGAATGTTCTTGGAGTCCTGCAGGGAAAGGAGAGGGTGGATCCGATCGGGCAGTTCCCCAACCAGACGGTCCACGCCATTTGGCAGAACGTCTCGTCACTGGAACTGACCAACAGGCACCAGAATGGCCTGAATGGTGGTGAGAAGGGCCCTCCCAGTGCGGGCCTTCCAACACGCATGGAATCTCAGTGCCACTGCGAGCTGCCCTGCGGCAGGGACGAGACCGTCGTCCACCTCCTAATTGACTGCCCCTTCCAGCAGTGGGTGTGAAGAGAGATGCGTTGGTATGTGTCTCGGTTCACCCCCAGCAGTTCACTAACATAGGATGTTGTGCTCCATGGGCTGTTCCCCAGGACGCACACCGAAACAGATATCAACTGTTGCAGGAAGATCATCAACTCGGTAAAGAAGGCCCTTTTGTCCACCCGAAACCGGCTGCTCTTCCAGCTGAAGGAGCTGTCCATGACCAAGTGTTGCACACTCCAAGGTCCAGGAACATGTGCCGCGGGACGCACTTAAGCGAGATGCAGCCTACGCAAACATGCATGTAGACTACATGCATGCTAAACAGCGGAAGCAACATGCTATAGACAGAGCTAAGCGATTCCACAACCAACGGATCAGATCAAAGCTTTGCAGTCCTGCCACATCCAGTCGTGAATGGTGGTGGACAATTAAACAATTAACGGGAGGAGAAGGCTCTGTAAACATCCCCATCCTCAATGATGGCGGAGACAAGCACGTGAGTGCAAAAGACAAGGCTGAAGCGTTTGCAACCATCTTCAGCCAGAAGTGCCGAGTGGATGATCCATTTCAGCCTCCCCCCGATATCCCCACCATCACAGAAGCCAATCTTCAGCCAATTCGATTCACTCCACGTGATACCAAGAAACGGCTGAGTGCACTGGATACATCAAAAGCTATGGGCCCAGACAACATCCCGGCTGTAGTGCTGAAGATTTGTGCTCCAGAACTAGCCGCACCTCTAGCCAAACTGTTCCAGTACAGCTACAACACTGGCATCTACCCGACAAAGTGGAAAATTGCCCAGGTATGTCCTGTCCACAAAAAGCAGGACAAATCCAATCCGGCCAATTACCTCCCCATCAGTCTACTCTCAATCATCAGCAAAGTGATGGAAGGTGTCGTCGACAGTGCTATCAAGCGGCATTTACTCACCAATAACCTGCTCCCCGATGCTCAGTTTGGGTTCCGCCAGGATCTCTCAGCTCCAGACCTCATTACAGCCTTGGTACAATTGTGGACAAAAGAGCTGAATTTCAGGTGAGGTGAGAGTGACGCCCTTGACATCAAGGCAGCATTTGATCGGTGTGGTACCAAGGAGCCCTAGTAAAATTGAAGTCAATGGAAATCAGGGGGAAAGCTCTCCAGTGGCTGGAGTCATACATAGCACAAAGGAAGATGGTAGCGGTTGTTGGAGGCCAATCATCTTCACCCCAGGACATTGTTGCAGGAGTTCCTCAGGGCAGTGTCCTAGGCCCAGCCATCTTCAGCTGCTTCATCAATGACCTTCCGTCCGTCACAAGGTCAGAAATGGGGATGGTCGCTGATGATTGCACAGTTTTTCAGTTCCATTCACAACCCCTCAGATAATGGAGCAGTCCGTGCCCGCATGCAGCAAGACCTGGACAACATCCAGGCTTGGGCTGATAAGTGGCAAGTAACATTCGCGCCAGACATTGACCATCTCCAACAAGAGAGAGTTTAACCACCTCCCCTTGACATTCAACGGCATTACCATCGCCGAATCCCCCACCATCAACATCCTGGGGGTCACCATTGACCAGAAACTTAACTGGACCAGCCACATAAATACTGTGGCTACAAGAGCAGGTCAGAGGCTGGGTATTCTGGGCGAATGACTCACCTCCTGACTCCCCGAAGCCTTTCCACCATCTACAAGGCACAAGTCAGGAGTGTGATGGAATACTGTTCACTTGCCTGGATGGGTGCAGCTCCAATAACACTCAAGAAGTTTGACACCATCCAGGACAAAGCAGCCCGCTTGAATGGCACCCCATCCACCACCGTAAACAATCACACCCTTCACCACCGGCGCACTGTGGCTGCAGTGTGTACCATCCACAGGATGCAGTGCAGCAACTCGCCAAGGCTTCTTCAACAGCACCTCCCAAACCCGCGACCTCTACCACCAAGAAGGACAAGGGCAGCAGGCACATGGGAACACCACCACCTGCACGTTCCCCTCCAAGTCACACACCATCCCAACTTGGAAATATATCGTCGCTGGGTCAAAATCCTGGAACTCCCTACCTAACAGCACTGTGGGAGAACCTGCACCACACGGACTGCAGCGGCTCACCACCACCTTCTCAAGGGCAATTAGGGATGGGCAATAAATGCTGGCCTCGCCAGCGATGCCCATATCCCATGAACAAAAAAAAAGGCTCTACAGGGAAAGGCCACCATGTAAGGCCACCCCAATTTGTATTGTACACCATGGGCTCGATTTTAGGAGGGAGGCGGGTTGGCAGCGGGGTTTTACTGGGCGCGTGGGTAACGCGCCCAGTGAATTTGGGGTGCTCCGTACGAAATCGCAGCCTAATTCAAGGCACTTAACTTGGCTTCCGGGTTTCGCACTGGAAAGCTGCGCAGCGGGCAGACTGCGCAGCCGCATCATAGGCTGTCAGCTGGGGGAGCCCTATTTAAAGGGGCAGTCCTCCACTGACAGATGCTGCAGAAAGGAGCCAAAATTACAGCATGGAGCAGCCCAGGGGGAAGGCTGCTCCCAGGTTTAATGATGCCTCACTCCAGGTCCTACTGGATGGGGTGAGGAGGAGGGGGACGGAGATCTTCTCCCCAGCAGACGGAAGTGGCCTGCCTCTGCCACCACGAAGGCCTGGCTCGAGGTGGCAGAGATCACCAGCACCACCAACATATCACGCACCTGCATACAATGCAGGAGGCACTTCAATGACCTAAGTAGGTCAGCCGAAGTGAGTACACTTACTCATTCCCCTACACTCCGTCTGCCACATCACCGCCCCCACCCCACATCTCCTTCTGCACTGCCAACACTACTCTGTCACATCACTCCTCACACCCACTCAAAGCTCATCCTCATCTTACCTGCACTTACCCACCTCGCCAGTACTCATCCCGCAACTACCACTCAACCCAATCCTCATACAATCTCATGGCTCCGTCTCATACTCACCCTCTCATGCATCTCTTTCACAGTCAGCCTCACTCAACCTGCCACTACCTGTGCCGCAGCCACAGGGCATGCATCACATATGTGTAGTAGGAAACGTTAGGCAAACGTGTCGTGAGCATGAAGGGGATGCACAAGGGTGTTTGAGGGTTTGTCATGGTTTTTACTTGTATTTAATTTCTGATCAACTCACATTACATATTATATTGGCACCACTACTGCCACGTCTTTGCAAATCTTGTCTGGTTTGTGCAATAATGCCCTTTCCTGAGGATCACCATGAAGACCCACACCTGATGCCACCCATTGTGTCACTGCAGAGTGGGTGTATGTGTATTTGCAGGGCTCTTTTGTGCAGACGACTGAGAGATGTCGGCGATGTCCCCGGTGGCACCCTGGAAAGATGCGGAAGAGATGTTGTTGAGGGCAGTGGTGACTTTGACAGCGACAGGTAAGAAGATGGTGCTCGGGTCAGCCAGGAGCAGCTCGGCATGAAGGAGGCTGCAGATGTTAACGACTACCTGGCAACTGACTCTGAGCTGCTCATAGAGGTCCAGGAAGCTGAGCCTCGGTCTGTAGACCCTGTGGCGAGGGTAGTGCCTTCTGCGACGCATCTCTCTCTGCGGTTGCCCTCCCTTCTGCTGTGCAGGTGGATGTGTCACAGCGCTGTGTTGTGGAGCTCCACGTTTCAGAGGTGGACGGCGTGGCCTGCGAGGCTGGTGATGCTGTTCGTCCTCCGAGGAGGTTATGACTGCAGTTATGGCGGCCCCCATCCGGAAGATGTACGTTTGAGGGGGTCAGCGAGGTGGGTAAATGTGTCTGCACACCGGGGTAAGTGTGCAAGTTTGTGAATTTTATTGTTAGGAGGAGGGTGGTGGAGGCCAAACTTTGTCCAAAGTGACAGAGTGGCCTCCTGCAATGAGTGAGAGTCTTCCCCCCGCCCCGCAACTGTCAAATGGACCTTCGCAGCTGCCACAGGCTGGTGGCTGCAACACGTCCATTGCAACTGGGAGTGTTTCCCCCAATACAAGAAACACGCTCAGTTGAGTTGAAAATCCCACCCCTCCTAAAATATCCCACAAATCAGGTCTGCAAACGACCTGAACTATCTAATTAATTGGTTTAAGTGGGATCCTACCAGCTTTAATTGCCGGTGGGAGTCCCGCATGCGGGGGCTGCCCGCGCATCTAAGCGCGTCACTGGGGAACCCAGAAGTAGGCAGGTTGGAGCCTGGCTCCAGACCCACCCCGGAATCCCTGATTTTCGGAGCCCTCCGCCACGAACCCGCCGTCTCAGATGTCCGAAAATCGAGCCCCATGTATTAGAAGATATGTACTGTGTTTTGAATTGTAATGATGGGATCATAGTGTGTACGATCTACACTGTATTGGTTTGATCTGCATTGCTTGAAATTGTGTCCTTGTACATTGAACTGTATGTATCTTTAAATTTTATGAAATAAAATATATTTTGAAATATTAAAAAAAAAGTGTACCTAGACTTCCAAAAGGCATTTGATAAAGTTCTACACCAAAGGCAGTTAGTTTAACTCAAAGCTGCAGGGATTCAGGGTAAAGCTGGGGAATGGATAAGAAATTAACTGAAGGCTAGAAAACAAGTACTTATTAGAGGAGCTGTGCTGGGGTGGTGGTTGGTGAGGCGGGGGGTGGGGAGGTGGCGGGGGGCAGTGTTGGGACCACTACTGCTTCTAGGAATCTTAGTCGGCTCAATGCTCAACGTGTTCAACCAATGCAGAGCAAGAACAAAGCCAACAAAATGTTAAACTGTATAGCCAGAATAAAAATCAGAGGAAGTCACAACCGAACTGTACAGTGCTCTGGCCAGACCTCGAGTACTGCATCCTGTTCTAGTCATCAACACACAAGGGTAACATTCCAGACTTAGAGGTAGTGCAGAGAAGCACCACAAGACTGATCCTTACAGTCAAAGAGCTGAACTACGAGGAAGGACTGGTGAGACTAGGGCTTTTTAGCCTGGAGGAGAGGTAACCAAGAGGTGATCTGATGGAGGTTAATAGAAGTTAAATGGCATGGAAAATATTAAATCCGGAATATTAGTTTAAATTTAATTGTGGGAGTAGGACAAGGGGACGTAGGTTCAAACTATTGCAAATTAACTCATATCAGGAAATTCCTCTTCACACAAAGTGGCTGATATACAGACCCGACTTCCACAGAGAGTAATGGTCCAAAAACACAATCATTTCAGAGACAACTTGAAGTTGCAATGGCTGGGGCGGTGGGGGGTGCAGAGGGAACTCTGGGATCTCTCTGTATGGATGAATAAAGGTGGGCGCAATGGCTTTCCTCATCCATTCTCATCTTGTGATAGACTTTCAGAAAAAGATCACAGTGAACATCTCAGAGTCCTTTGACGTAAGGCAGGCAGCTTTATTTTCTAATAAAAATAATATTGCAGTGGCTGGTTTATGCCACAGGCTGTTCTTGGGTGTCCTAGAATCATCCATAATCACCAAGTTCTACCATGATCCCATTAGGTCAAGCATACTTCATTTCTTGGCCCTTTGAGAATGTTAAATAGGTATCATTGCTTTTCAAAAGCACTGGCAGACTCATTGAGAACTTAAATTCACATCAGACTGATCACATCAATTCCTGGAGATCAGTGGAGCATACCATCCTTATTCTATAACCTGATGCAATGAATGTGAAGTAGGAAGCATGAGGAGAAACAATTCTGTTCATCCAGATATTTTACTGGATTGATGTATATTCTGAAAGTTAATGTCTGTACACATACCCATGCCATTGTTGTGTCACCACACTTTAAAGCTGCTTAAAGGACAGCTTAGTGGTAAAAGTGTGCCATACAGATTTAAATACTCCAGGCTCAATCCCTGGTCTGTGCTGAGCTTGCTTCTCAGTTTCTAATCACATCAAATATGTCGGCACTTGGATTTGAGTGGAGTGCAACATGCTTATTTTATAACCTAATATTAAAAGTGGCAAGAATGAACAAATATAACAGGTGATTGGCCTCGGTGCTCCTGGGCAAGGGAGGCGGATTGTTTTTTTCTAAAAATAAGCTGGAGTTCCCACATCTAATCACTATCCAGTGACATCTGCTGAACAGAGCACATGTGGATGTCATGTGAAGGTAGGATCAGGAAATAAGGAGCCTGCTCACAGTCACCTGTCTTCTTGAACCAAGTATCAGAGTGTAGTCAGCTCCTTCAGAGGAAAGGAGAAAATTAAAACAATATCATATATTTACTGGGAAAAAGCTGAATGTCGTTTGATAATGGCTTAAACTAAATATGGCTGTCATACTGGATTCTCTCCCCACCCCACCCCGGTATATTTCAGCGCGAAGAACTCAGTACTGCCGGAACTGCATGTTTGTAGATTCCTGATCAATGAATTGGACAGCAGCGCTGACATTTAAGCAGACGAGCAGACTGGCTGGCATGGTCTGTACTACCCAATTAAGATGAGGTTTTTTTTCTTCACAGAGCACATAAAAATGACTGCTGCAGCTTGAGACACCAACAGGCAACATCTGCTGAAAGTCTGCTCTTAATTATAAAGATAAATGAGGATGCTGGGAGCAGCCTGCTGTGTGCATCATTACCCAGGCAAATAAGTGCCAAGCAAGATCACTCAAAATAAACACTTACAATTTGGTTTCTAGAATACTTTATGTAGTAAGCAAAAAGAAAATCTCCCCCTTCAGTTACATGATGCCCATTACCTCCTACCCTAATACTCTCCTTCTGCCGAAATGTGCTTCTGTATCTGTCACCCTCCAATAGATGGGTGCCGATCTTCAGGTGCAAGCCGAGTCAGCGGGATACTCTCACAATTGAGCCCGATCCGGTCTCGATTCAACATCCATCCAGACACACACTTTCCAGCCGGGGTTTTTGGATAGCATTTGGGAGCTGGAATCCTGCCCTATCTTTCCCCTCCCTACTCAAGAAGCTGCAACCTACTGAAATATCCAATTGAAATCAGCTTACTCAGCACATTTTATTTGAGTTGGGCGGAGGGGGGGGGGGGGGGAACTTGAGCCTGGGGCCTTACTGGTCTGCTTATAAGAGCTTTGTGTGGGTTTAGCTGATCTAATGTGTACTACGTAGTTATCAGTCTGCTGTGAAATGGAGCTATTAGGAGGTAGGTTTAATTGTAATTTTCCCCATCCCTACACATTGACGCTGCTCTCAGCTTAGCTTGTGGGTGTAGTGTACGTCATGCATTTATAATGAGGGAGGATCTTCCTCAGATTGCTCATGTACACTTCATGCGGGAAGGTTTCAGAGCAGATAATGGGTGGAGGCTAATAAAAAAAGAGAAATGAGTGCATTAATGCCCAGCATAGCATGCTGTTCCACTGCTTGAATTCTGCTCTCCAACTGTGCTATTTTCAGCAGGGGGCACAGAGTAGAAACTGCGGTACCGCTGAATGGGGAAGGCAATAGCAATGGGGAGAGTCATGCCAGAGTGGTCTTCTGCAAGTTGGTTACAAGCTGTATTTGCAGTAGGCAGTGCATCTGCCCTATTAGCTGCAGAAGCTTCACACCAGAGGAATAAAAATACAAAGTGACGGGGAAAACTTAACCCAAATATTTAAATTAAAATTAAAGAAAGGGGAGAATGGACCCATGTAACTAAGTTACACACAAGACCAGTAGATGATAAAGGGTGAAAAAAAAATTGAAGATACTTGGCCAATTTTTAACATTGGAGATTGTGACTCCTGTGTTCATACAAAAAGGTGTTTAAAGAAAAGATTTGGATTTTACAAATGATGGTTGACACTAATGTAATTATTTTAGAAAGCACACAGACATTCCATTTTGACACACAATGACACAGTCTTTCTTCTTCCTCAGGTATCAGCCTTGGCTCAGTGGTCGCACTCTCGCCTCAGAGTCTGAAAGTCGTGGGTTCAAACCCAATTCTAGAGACTTGAACACATAATCTAGGCTGACACTCCAGTTCAGCACCGAGGGAGTGCCGTTTTTCAGGTGAGACTTTAAACCAAAGCAAAAGGTTCCCAAATATCTTTATTCTATAATTTGAGTTCCCCCTTCTTCTGAAGGCACGAATTCATGCAGGGGTCCAGTTGTTTGGGTAGTGGCAGTCTTCTGGAATCTTGTGCTAGAGGTCATTCTTCATCCGTGAGCCAAGACAGCGAGTGTTGGTGAGTTATACAACCACAAGGAGCAGCACAGCTGAGCTGGAGTCTGTCCTCACCAGACGTTCATGCACAAGCACTTACAGGAAAGATTGTTAGCGAGTAATCAAAAGTAGAAACCAGAGTTGCTTTACCCTCACCAACCCAGGCATCCTGAGGCTATTTGCAGAGTGCCTAGTACCAATTTGGCTGAAACTCAGTACAAACCAGGGTGCATTAGTGCAGCTGTAGGCACAGGAATAATTCTAAATATCTGAGGCTTCTGAAGCTCCGACTAGTAGGAGTGTACAGCTGCAGGCCCAATTGTATGACAGGGAGCTCTACAGTGAGAAAATCCTATCGAAATGCCACCTAGATGCATGACAAATGGCGATGCCCAAAGAAGAAAGCATTTGACACACAAAGCAAATTTAATACATTATAAATATGTATGTATATATTTAAAAACCTGCAAATTAAATTCGAAAGACACGCACAGATAAAGCATGAAACGACATGTAATCATGTCAAATAAACGCAATTTAAGAAATTCAATCAAGTGCAAAATTGTAATGTGGAAAGATGTTTATTGATGAAACAATTAATACATGACCATGAGCACAATTCAACGAATCATTCAGATAAGGACCATACAGGTGCCCACTCAATCTGCAAGAGGCTCAGGAAAGCCATGTGGCTGATGATGGGAACAGCCTGCACAATCCATCTCTATAAGGAAAAAAAAACCTGTCAGGAGGGCCAAAAACAGAAGCCCGATAAAGCCTAAAATAACTAGTTATGGCAGGAAAAAAGATTTTTTGCAGGCATTCAGAAGCAGCAGGAAGTCCTGAAGGGGGAAAACGGATGCTGTGGGGCAAGGTGGGATGGCAGGAACAGCCTGCAGAATCGATGGCTCAGACAAAAAAACTCATATCTTTCATGAATCATTTACTCAAACATAGAAAGGGGATAAACAGAGGCAAAGAAAGCTGAGAATGGTGAATAGTTGTTCCAATCTTACTATTATCCTAGAAAAGGGGTTAGGAATGTTGGCAGTGTCCCTGGAGCCAAGGCTGTGTGAATTGTGCTGCTCTAGGTACTAGTATGGAGATTTGGAGCTCCATCTTGGAGGTAAAAGTGTGCAGTGCTGGTGTGACTTGTTACAAAATAGTGATGCGCAAATAAAGCGTGCATGAGATATAAATCTCTCTCTATCTATAAATCAAATTTTATATATACCAGTTGATTGCCCATGGTAAGTCAGATAATATGGTATCTCTTTACCTGTCGTGATGTTGTTTTTCTTCTTTCTGGCTCACCTCTTCTGCATCTCACTCTCTTCACTTCTGCTTTTCTCTCCCTAGCTCTTAGATTTCCTCTTTCCATCCTCTGCCTTATCTTTTCTTTCAGGTGGGAGTTGGTTAGAGGTATAGCGGCAAAAGGAATGACAAACAGCTGCAGGCTGCTTTTTGGATGATGGTTGTGGGGAAAATGTGTCAGCTCCCTTTCCATCCACTCCCCCAATGTGCTTCTCTCTACCCCTTTGCTCCCACTGTGTTCCTGACCCCTTCACCTTTCCACCACCTCCATCACTATTCTTACCTATTTCTCTTTGAACAACCCACTAAACTCTGTATCCTCCCTTTCCCCCCTTGTTCCACCATCACTCATTTCACCCTAAGCTTCTATCCATTCCCCTCCCTATCCCACTCCCTCCCCGGAAAGTGCGGGCGTTGAGGCACCAGAGGCCTCAGCCTGTTTCATCCTTCCCATTTCTCAGGCTGTTTGCTTTCAAAATTCAAAAAAAGCAAATTGGAATGAAGAAAAAGGCAGTCTGTCTGCCTTTCTTTCTGTCTCGTAGGTATTAGCAATTAGGATCTCTGTCTCACAGGTGTAAGGAATTAACATTGACCTTTTCGAACGGTCAGAAAAACACAGGTGGATAATTAGTTGGCTTCAAAATTCAACTGCCATTTTTCTCTCTCTTGCAGACAGCCGTTTTTAAAAAAAAATACATGTCATTAAATGTTACCTCAATAAAGATTTTAACATTTATCCTCTTGTTTTTCCAAAATTATTTGAAGGCTACTGAGGAGAAAGTGCCACAAGCTGAAGAAAAATATTCCATCAATATCGATGACTGAACACTACAGATGCATCCTAAGAAATTTAGCACAAAAAAATTCAGAATTTTGTGCAATTTGGAGAAATGCAGTGGCCGGATTGTGCGATCGGATATACTCCTAATGTGAAATCGCAGCTAATGTGTCTTAGTGCAAAACTCTAATATTGAAAAGGCCTGGGATAACACCACCTACCTGAGTAAAAGGAACTGCAAGTACTTATGAAATCACATCCCATATATCCAATTTAATATTTAACGAGTTGATCTCCAATGACATGGCACATGGTAAATTAGGGAACATGGTCACTCTCTTACCTGACTCTGATGTCTTTACGTTGCTGATTCTCTGTTGCTCTTCCCTCCATAACTCTTTTGCTTGTCTCTCTGTCCTCTTCTGCTTCTCACTGAATTTTTCTTCTTTCCTTTTGGGTGGGAAGTGTCACTCACCTCAGCTTTAATCTTCCTTCCATTCTCCCCCACTCCACTTGCACTCTCCAAGGTTAAGTGCCAAAAGGCCAGAGGCTCCTTCACCCTTAACCAGTTTCCCCCCGCCTCTCCCTTCCTATCAGTTTCCCTCTAAGAGGCTTTGTTTGATTTCAAAATTCATCTCGTTTCCTTTTAAAAAAATCAAATTACGATGAGGAAAGAAACTGCCCATCTGCCTTTCCCTCTATTTGTATCCGTCTCCGTGTCTGCCTCTCAGTGTCTGATGGAGATTCTAATTTAAAGCACCTTTCACATATATGTACATAATTAGCATTGACCTTCTGCGTTAACAAAACACAGGCGAAGATAGTCAGCTAGCTTCAAAAGTTCAACTATTTTTTTTCCAAAAATTGAAATAACACAAAATGAAGTGCGCGCGCGCACACACACTCTCAGACCCAGTCTCTCTCTCTCAGCCCTATTGGACATTTCTCCTCCCCCGCTTCGCTCAATATACTTTTTAAAAGCTTACAGACACAAAAAGCTACAACAGGTGTGCAAGCAGAACATTGTTATTCTTTTCTCTCTGTCTTTTTTTATTAAAAAAATATAAATTTTACTGCAGTGAACCTTTTGAAATTTGTCCTCTGGTTTTTCAAAATTATTTGAAGATGATCTGCTGGGAGAAAATGCGAGGCAGTAAAGAAAAATATCCTATCCATACACCTGCCTGAGCAGGTCCTAGCAATTTAGAAATGCTGCACACAGCACCACAATCCAAATTCAGTTCAGAGTCATAGCTCTGGAGAAAAATATCAAATCCAAGCCCAGGCTTTCGGGAAAGGCTGAGGCCTTCAAGTTAGAATTTTAATAAAGGCATTAAAAGATACAAAAGACAAATCAATGGATAAATTTAATGTTATGAAAAGTACATTTTTAAACCCTTATTTTGGATATTAGAAATTTCCATTACTGAAAAAAGGGCAGCTGAAAAATAATTTCAAAGCATTCTAAGTGAACGTGGTGGCCAGATTGAGCAATTATACTCTACCTATAATTATACTCTACCTATACGTGTAACAGTACAACACCATTAACATTAAAAATACCTATACCAGCAACACCTATAAGAGTAACAGATGCTGCAGGTACTTATATTGAGTTTTTAATGAATCCATGTACCAAATTTAATAGACAACTGATCTATCAAGAGCTAAGAAAACATCAAAAAATTTAGATTCTGTATCCCCATTACTCTGGAAATCTGAATAAATATTTTTTTCTATTTTATTTTGAAAAACCATGGTGCAGGGTCCAAGGCCAAACAAGGCAAATCAGAAAGTAGTTTTAGGTGATGCCTGAGTTTTAAAAGCTTGTAGGAAGATAAGGAGAATCACAATTGGTAGATCTTAGGAAAGAATGAGTTAGTGTAAAAGACTGTGCAACGTATCTCGTTCTTAGCACAGTGGGAATGCAAGGAGGAAGAATGTAGAGGATATCATACTTGGAGCAATGACCATGGTATCCCATCTCCTTGGGCCATCTCAACCCTGCATTCCCCCCCTCAGACATTATCTTTCCCACCCAAATACATGGCCTTTCCCATGACCTCATCACATAAGGCTTTGCTTTTTCAAGTTCTCAAAAAGTGGTTTCCGAGATCTTTCTCATTTACATTCTCCCTAAACCCCAAACACAGTATCCTATGGTTCTGTTCCTGGAAAGTGATTTCTCTAGATTCCGTCTCCCCTGCCATTGGTCTGCCACTTTTCTGTCAATCAGTCCTACAACTGCCTTGCTTCAATCTTCATTTGCCATGTCCCCATGAGATCCCAGATGGTGTCTCATTCCTAACATTCCCAGAGGTATATCACCCATCTTCATGGACCCAAGTCTATGGGGCTGGCTGAAGCACAAATGGTCATCAATTGACCTGGCTGTCCACTAGCAGATCTGCTATGACCAGCTCAACATACCTGTCCCGCTCTATGCCATATCCTCCTGCTATAATTCATACAAGTTCATAATGACAGTGGTTAAGTTATTGGAGGGAGGGGGAAGTATTTAATTGGCCCATAATCCTTAATTTTATAAAGATTTATATTTGTATATTTAGAGATTTCTCAGTTGCCTCGTCGGTCTTTTATTTTATGCAAGCATTGCTGGTTGGAGACAATCTAGGAGCAGACATCTTCTGTAGAATTCCTCCTCTGATATTGTTAAGTAATTCGCACACTTCAAGTGTAGTCACCGTTACGTAAGCAATCGCAGTAGTCATTTGCACACAGCAAGGTCCCACAAACAGCCAATGAGATTAATGACCAGTTAATCTGCTTTGGATGGTGTTAGTTGACAGAAGAATGTTGACCAGACATCAGAAGAACTCTTCGCTACCATGGAATCATTTATCACTACCTAAACAGGCAGACAGAGCCTCAGTTTAACGTCTCGTCTGACAATACAACACTCCAACAACACTGCACTGCATGGTCAGCCTAGATTCGCAACTGAGCTTTCTCTTTCCTTACACTTTTCTGACCTACTATCCTTTCTCCACTACTTTAATATTTTTCAGGGAACTTTTCCTCCCAACTACTGGACACCAGCAAAAAAGAATCAAAGTGGGAGGTGCTGGCTCAAGTACTCCGTTCCCAAACACTTTGATCAGATTATGAGACAGAATTCTGGTACCAAGGAGGTAAGCAGCAGCACAAACCAGTCTTGAGAAAATGGTGATTGGTTAGACAACCTAGAATTGGACCATTGGTGAAGATAGTGTTCACAGAGGTCAGAATCTTGAAGAATCTCGAAGTCTTCAGTTTTAAGCCTTAGACTGCTGTCAACTCAAGGGAAATTGCAGTCTTTTTGTTTCAGTGCACATACTGTAACACTGCAAACAACACTACTCAAACATCAGTAATGGCTTTATTATTATATTTAACCTTAAACTCATCTCCCCATCTCTATTTCCCATTCTCTAGTTTTGTTGATTCATTTTTTCTGTCTAATTTAATCTACCCTACATTTTCCAACCCTCTTCCTTGAAAAACTCTGAAATCCTTCACTTACTTGTTTTCTTTTTCCTCCTGGCTCCCATCATCTATTTGAAACCTGTATTACCTATTTGGGTTTTTATTTCCTTAACAACAAGCAAGTACATTTTTATGCTTTCAAAATCTGAAAGGCTGCTGACTCTTGGAGCTCAAACACAGAGCTTGAGCACAGAGGTTGGGAAAGACAGAGTGAACCTCTGAGGGGGAAGGAGGTGCTCAGTGATTTACACCAAAGAACTACAGGCTAAGACTGAGCGGAGCATAAAGGGAGCCGCACGAGGAATTAAAATTCAAGATAAAGTCAAAAAGTGACGACATAAAACAAGGAGGGGTGCTGAGAGTAAGTAATTAAGTATTTAGTTCACTGGTTAGTGTTTCAGATAAACAGTAAAGTGCCTTAAAGCTAAACAAACAGTTTAAATAACTGTTAGCTAACATGACAGGACAGCTGGGGCCTATCGCATGCACATCCTGTGCCATGTAGGAATTCTAGAACACTGTCCTAGAAAACCACATGAGCAGGAAATGCCACCTCGAGCTCGAGCTCAGAATTTCTGAGCTTGAGGGGCAACTGGCGTCACTACAGTGCATATGGGAAGCCGAGAGTATCGTGGATAGTACGTTTCAGGAGGTGGTCACCCCACAGCTAGAGAATTCAGGCGGAGAGGGAGTGGGTGACCACAGACAGACTAGGAGGAACAGGCAGGCATTGCAGGAGTCTCCTGGAAGTGTGGGACTCACAAACTAGTATTCAGTGTTAAATACCAGTGAGGGTGTTGACACCTTGGGGGAGTACAGTCAGGAGCAAATCCACGGCACCATGGGAGACGCGATTGTACAGGTGGCAAAAGAAATACAGTTGTTATAGGGGATTCGATGGTCAGGGGATAGACAGGCGTTTCTGCAACTGCTGACATGAGTCCCGCATGGTGTGTTGCCTCCCTGGTGCCACGGTAAAGGACATCACCCAGAGGGTGCAGATCATTTTTTGGGGGGGGGGGGAAAGAGGAGAACAGCCACAAGTTGTGGTCCATGTAGGAACCAATGACATAGGAAAGAAAAGGGTCATGGTCATGCAGTCAGTTTCAGGAGCCAGATAGGAAGTTAAAAAGCAGGACCTCAAAGGTAGTAATCTCTGGATTATTCCCAGTGCCATGCACTAGTGAGTATAGGAATAGTAGGATAAGACAAGTCAATGCGTGGCTGGAGCAATGCTGCAGGAGGGAGGGCTTCAGATTCCTGGGGCACTGTGACCAGTTCTGGGGCAAGAGGGATCTGTTCAAATTGGATGGGTTGCACCTCAACAGAGCTGAGACCAAAGTCCTCGTGGGGAGGTTAACTGGTGCTATGGGGGGAGGGTTTAAACTAATTTGGCGGGGGATGGGCACCAGGATGAAACATTAGAGAGGAGAAACAAGGTGCACAGGAGGACTGGGAGGGACAAGCAGCACTAGAGTAAACAACAGTTCAGAAATAGAAGGGATCAGACAGGGGGCAAATGCGAGGCAGTCTAAGATGTGATTGGAGTTCATGTGCGTAAATGCGTGTAGCTTGGTAAATAAGGTTGGTGAGCTGCAGACTCAAGTCACCACATGGGACTATGATATAGTGGCAATAACAGAGACCTGGCTCAAAGAAGGGGAGGATTGGGAACTTAATATTCCTGGCTACAAGGTATTCAGAAAAGATAAGGAAGGAAAGAAAGGAGGGGGAGTGGCAGTATTGATCAAAGAAACTATTATGGACTGGAAAGGGATGATGTAGCTGAGGGGTCAAAGACAGGATCTATTTGGTTAGAATTAAGGAATAGAAGAGCTATTACATTACTGGGTGTATATATAGGCCACCAAATAGTGGGAAGGAGATAGAGGAGCAAAGTTTCAGGCAAATTACAGAAAGATGCAAGAAATATAGAGTAGTGATAATGGGGGACTTCAATTATCCCAATATAGACTGGAACAGTAACAGTGTAAGGGACAAAAAGGGGGAGGAATTCCTAAAGCGTGTTCAAGAGAACTTTCTTGATCAGTGTGTTTCCAGCCCAACCAGGAAGGGTACACTGCTGGATCTAGTTCTGCGGAATGAAGTGGGGCTGGTGGAGCATGTTTCAGTGGGGGTGCATTTGGGGAACAGTGATCATAATATCGTTAGGTTTAGAATAGTTATGGAAAAGGACAAGAAACAATCAAATGTGAAAATGCTTAACTGGAGGAGGACGAATATCTGAGTTAAAAAGGGATCTTGCCCAGGTGGATTGGAATCAAAAATTGATAGGCAAAACAGTAATTCAACAATAGGGCGCCTTCGAGGAGGAGTTGGTTTGGGTACAGAGTAGACACATGCCTACGAGGGGGAAAGGAAGGGCATCCAAAGCTAGAGCTCCCTGGATGGCTGAAGTTATAGAGAATAAAATGAAACAGAAAAAGGAGGCTTATGACAAATGTACGGTTTATAATAGAGAACCAGGCTGAATACAGAAAGTACTAAGGAGATCTAAAAAAGGGGAATAAAGGGGGGCAAAGAGAGTTTTTAAAAAAATATTAGTTCATGGGATGTGGGCGTCACTAGCAACGCCAGCATTTATTGCCCATCCCTAATTGCCCTTGAGAAGGTGGTGGTAAGCCACCTTCTTGAACCGCTGCAGTCTGTGTGGTGAAGGTTCTCCCACAGTGCTATTACATAGGGAGTTCCAGGATTTTGACCCAGCGATGATGAAGGAACAGCGATATATTTCCAAGTCCGGATGGTGCGAGTCTTGGAGGGAAACATGCAGGTGGTGTTGTTCCCATGTGCCTGCTGCCCTTGTCCTTCTGGATGGTAGAGGTCACGAGTTTGGGAGGTGCTGTGGAAGAAGCCTTGGCAACCTGTAGATGGTATACACTGCAGCACGGTGCACCGGTGGTGAAGGGAGTGAATGTTTAGGGTGGTGGATGGGTGCCAATCAAGCGGGCTGCTGTGTCCTGGATGGTGTTGAGCTTCTTGAGTGTTGTTGGAGCGGCACTCATCCAGGCAAGTGGAGAGTATTCCATCACACTCCTGACTTGGGCCTTATCGATGGTGGAAAGCTTTTGGGAGTCAGGAGGTGCAGAATATCCAGCCTCTGACCTGCTTTTGAAGCCACCATATTTATGTGCTGGTCCAGTTAAGTTTCTGTCAATGATGACCCCTATGATGTTGATGGTGGGGTATTCGCGATGGTAATGCTGTTGAATGTCAAGCGGAGTTGATTAGACTCTTGTTGGAGATGGTCATTGCCTGGCACAAATGTTACTTGTATGTGAATAGATTAGCAGCAAACATAAAAGGGAACCCAAAAGTCTTTTATAAACATATAGCTAGTAAAAGGGTAGTCAAAGGAAGCATGGGACCGATTAGGGACAAAAAAGATCTTGGGGAGGCAGATGACATGGCTGAGGCAATAAATGAATACTTCATATCCGTCTTCACTAGAGAAGAGGATACTGCTAAGGTAGCAGTAAAGGAAGTAGTAGGATAGGATAAAAATAGAAAAAGGAGGTACCTAAAAGATTGGCAGTACTCAAAGTAGAAAAGTCACCCGGTCCAGATGGGATGCATCCTAGGTTACTGAGTGAAGTAAGGGTGGAAATTGTGGAGGCTCTGGCTACAATCTTCTAATCCTCCTTAGATGTAGGGGTGGTGCCGGAGGACTGGAGTTTTGCAAATGTTAAACCCCTGTTCAAAAAAAAGTAGGGATAAACCCAGCAATTATAGGCCAGTCAGCCTCACATCGGTGGTGAGGAAACTCTTAGAGACAATAATCCGGGAAAAAATAAATTGGCACTTGGAAAAGTATGGGCTAATAAATAAAAGTCAGCACGGAAAATCGTGTTTGACTAACTTGATTGAGTTCCATGATGAAGTGACGGAGAGGGTTGATGAGGGTAATACGGTTGATGTCTATATGTACTTTCAAAAGGCATTTGTTGAAGTACCACACAATAGACTCGTTAGCAAAATTAAAGCCCATGGGATTAAAGGGGCAGTGGCAACATGGATACAAAATTGGCTAGGGGACAGAAAGCAGAAAGTAGTGGTGAATGTTTCTCCCCCCACCCCCCCCCCCCCCCCTCCACCCACCCTGACTGGAGGGAAGTATAAAGTGGTGTTCCCCAGGGGTCAGTATTAGGACCACTGCTCTTTTTGATATATATTAATGAACTGGACTTGGGTATAGAGGGTATAATTTCAAAGTTCGCAGATAACATGGAACTCGGAAATGTAGTAAACAATGTGGAGGATCGTAACAGACTTCAGGAGGACATAGACGGACTGGTGAAATGGACAGACACATGGCAGATGAAATTTAACAGAGAAGTGTAAAGTGATGTATTTTGGTAGAAACTAAAATGGTACAATTTTAAAGGGGATGCAGGAACAGAGAAACCTGGAGATGCACATACACAAATCTTTGAAGATGGCTGGACAAGTTGAGCAGGCCATTAAAAAAGCATATGGGATCCTGGGCTTTATTAATAGAGACATAAGAGTACATGAGCAAAGACGTTATGCTAAACCTTTACAAAATATTGGTTAGCTGCGGCTGGAGTATTGTGCTCAATTCTGGGCACCACATTTTAGGAAGGATGTCAAAGCCTTAAGAGAGGGTGCAGAAGAGATTTACTAGAATGATACCAGAGATGAGGAATTTCAGTTATGTGGAGAGACTGGAGAAGCTGGGGTTGTTCTCCTTAGAACAGAGAAGGTTAAGGAGAGATTTGATAGAGGTATTCAAAATCATGAAGGGTTTTGACAGAGTAAATAAGGAGAAACCGTTTCCAATGACAGAAGGGTCGGTAACCAGAGGACACAGATTTGAGGTGAACAGCAAAAGAGCCAGAAGCCACATGAGGAAACTTTTTTTTTTACACACAGCAAGTTCTAATGATCTGGAATGCTTTGCCTGAAAGGATGGTGGAAGCAGATTCAATAGTAACTTTCAAAAAAGGATGAGATTAATACTTAGAGAAAAAATTTACAGGGCTATGGGGAAAAGAGCAGGGGAATGAGACTGATTGGATAGCTCTTTCAAACGAGCTGGCACAGGCATGATGGGCCGAATGGCCTCCTCCTGCTATGACTTACTATGATACCATGATATAAACACCCAAATGATTAAACTCATCCACAGGGCTGGAAGTGTTTGCAAATATATAATGAAATTTTAGCGATTTTAATGAATTGTGGAAAGCTCATTTTCTGCTTTATACAAAAGCCATACCTTTTTCCATTGTTAAACATATGACATGACCTGGAATGCGTGACGCACAGCTCTGCTGCCTCTCCAAGCATGAAGAATTGTCAAACACATTTTCATCAAAAAAAAATGTCCCTTTAAGAAAATCTGTGAGTCAGAACGCTCAGTAAAGAATAATTGGCTAAAATGTTAGTTGCCACAGAGGGTGTTCACATCAAGAGAACTCCTTTCAGAAAGTTGAGAGATAAATATGACCTTTATTGCAGGTTTACTCTTTGCTGTACTTTCAAACTGAAATAAAACAGATTCCCTGGTAATGGAAAGGCTGAAGCCAGGTTCCAAACTTCCCATGTATCACAACCTCCTTCCCTCACTCTCCGCTTAAAGATGCTAACTCATACTGGGTAGGATTCCACAGGTGCTGGCACCCTTTGGTACTTTACCCAGGTGGCTTATTTTCAAGTGTGAGGTGGAATTTTGCACGATCCTGCCACCAGCAAGGGGTAGGCATGAGTCAGAGGATCACGGTCATGGTCTGATAGCTCTATCCCCAATCTGGCTAATGTCCAGTGAGGCTCCGTGCAGTTCATGGAGCCTTGCAAAATCACCCCCAAGTGTCAAAACGATACACCAAGTCAAGTTCAATCCTGTCCTTACCCAAGAATTCAATTTTCCAAAATCATTCTCCTGACCCCGCTCTGTACCTGGCAGGATTGTGTATTGGGAATTCAGGTATGTAAATTCTTATCATTGCTCACAGCAGATGAGACGCTGTGTCAGGAGCAGACTTTTGTCAGGTTACCCCTTTAATGCCCATGCATGCTGACATTTTTCATCAGTCACTGAATAGCAATCAATTTTAAAGACTTCCCCAAACAGAGGATAACTCCAGTTCTGGTCTGGCTGAGATCAGCACAGATTGAACCTGGGACAATCCTTTTCTGCATTTCTCAGCAAAGAAATAAAAGACTTGCACTTATATAGCGCCTTTCAGGACCTCAGGACATCCCAAAGCGCTTTACAGCCAATGAAGCACTTCTGAAGTGTAGGCACTGTCGTAATGTAGGAAACGCGGCAGCCAATTTGCGCACAGCAAGGTCCCACAAACAGCAATGAGATAATGACAGATAAATCTCTTTTAGTGGTGCTGGTTGAGGGATAAATATTGGTCAGGACACCGGGGAGAATTCCCCTGCTCTTCTTCGAATAGTGCCAGGGGATTTTTTACACCCACCTGAGAGGGCAGACGTTACATGGAGCAAGACCTGGACAACATCCAGGCTTGGGCTAATAAGTGGCAAGTAACATTCGCGCCAGACAAGTGCCAGGTAATGACCATCTCCAACAAGGGAGAGTCTAACCACCTCCCCATGACGTTCAACAGCATTACCATCGCCAAATCCCCCATCATCAACATCCTGGGGGTCACCACTGACCAGAAACTTAACTGGACCAGCCATATAAATACTGTGGCTACAAGAGCAGGTCAAAGGCTGGGTATTCTGAGGCGAGTGACTCACCTCCTGACTCCACCATCTACAAGGCACAAGTCAGGAGTATGATGGAATACTCTCCACTTGCCTGGATGAGTGCAGCTCCAACAACACTCAAGAAGCTCGACACCATTCAGGGCAAAGCAGCCCGCTTGATTGGCACCCCATCCACCACATTAAACATTCACTCCCTTCACCACCGGCACACTGTGGCTGCAGTGTACACCATCCACAGGATGCACTGCAGCAACTCATCAAGGCTTCTTCGACAGCACCGCCTAAACCCGCGACCTCTACCACCTAGAAGGACAAGAGCAGCAGGCACATGGGAACACCACCACCTGCACGTTCCCCTCCAAGTCACACACCATCCCGACTTGAAAATATATCGCTGAACCTTCATGGTCGCTGGGTCAAAATCCTGGAACTCCCTTCCTAACAGCACTGTGGGACAACCTTCACCACACAGACTGCAGCAGTTCAAGAAGGTGGCTCACCACCACCTTCTCCAGGGCAATTAGGGATGGGCAACAAATGCTAGCCTCGCCAGCGATGCCCACATTCCATGAACGAATAAAAAAAACCTCAGGCAAGTGTTGCCACCTCCAACAGTGCAGCACTCTCTCAGTACTGCACTGGAATGTCGGTCTAGATTATGTGCTCAAGTCTCTCGAGTGGGACTTGCACCAACAACTTTCCGACTCAGGGGCGACAGTGCAACCACTGAGCCAAGGCTGACACAACACTAATTTATTGATGGTGCATTTATCTATTGAGCTATCCGAGGAGCCCAAAGAAAGGTTACATTATAAGGTGCTTTACAACCTTCCAGACTCAACATTGATTTCAACAACTTCAGATCATAAACACTGTTCCCATTTTTTCGGACAGCAAGTGCTGGTAATGGTTCTGCTGTTACCAATCACAACTACTCTAGACCCATCTTTTGTTTCTTTATTGTCCCATTACCACCCTCCTTGCCTTGTACCATCATCCCTTTTGTTATTTAATCACACTTTCCTCTACCCTATCACAGACCTTCCCTTTTGTTCTTTCCTCCCCTCCCCACCCTCCCCCACTTTCCCTGCCTCTGTGCTTGTTTAAAAACTTTAACTCTAACATCTTCCAATTCTGACGAAAGGTCTTCGACCTGAAACAATGGGCCCGATATTACTATGGCGGCGGGTTCGCGGCGGATTGGTTGGGGGGGGGGGGGGGGGGGGGTGTCGATTGGGCGCGTTAGTAACGCGCCCGGTGAAATCAGTCTGCTCTGCGCGCAATCGCAGGCTGATTAGATCCATTTGCCTGTTCTTCCGGGTTCCCCGCTGCTAAGCTGCGCGGCGGGCAGACTGCGCAGTCAAGTCTGTCAGCTGGAGGAGCTCTATTTAAAGGGGCAGTCCTCCACTGACTGATGCTGCAACAAATAGGAAAAATTACAGCATGGAGCAGCCCAGGAGGAAGGCTGCTCCCAGGATAATGATGCCTCACTCCACCTCTTATTGGATGGGGTGAGGAGGAGGGGATGGACAGAGATCTTCCCCCCCCCGGCGGGCGGGAGGGAGCGGCCTGCCTCTGCCACCAAGGCCTGGCTCAAGGTGGCAGAGGAGGTCACCAGCACCACCAACATATCGCACACCTGCATACAGTGCAGGAGGCGCTGCAATGACCAAAGTAGGTCAGCCAAAGTGAGTACACTTACTCATTCCCCTACACTCCATCTGCCACATCACCGCCCCCACCCCACATCTCCTTCTGCACTGCCAACACTACGGTCACATCACTCCTCACCCACTCAAACCTCATTCTCATCTTACCTGCACTTACTCATCCCGCCATGACCACTCAACCTAATCCTCATACAATCTCATGGCTCTATCTCATACTCACCCTCTCATGCATCTCTTTCACAGTCAGCCTCACTCAACCTGTCACTACCTGTGCCGCAGCCACAGGGCATGCATCACATATGTAAAGTAGGAAGCGTAAGGCAAACGGTTCATGAGCATGAAGGGGATGCACAAGGGTGTTTGAGGATTTGTCATGGTTTTTAATTATATTGAATTTCTGATCAACTCATTACATATTATATTGGCACCACTACTGCCACGTCTTTGCAAATCTTGTCTGGTTTGTGCAATAATGCCTGCTCCTGAGGATCACTAGGAAGACCCACAACTGATGCCACCCATTGTGTCACTGCAGAGTGGGTGTAGGTGTATTTGCAGGGCTCTTTTGTGCAGACAACTGAGAGACGTCGGCGATGTCCCCGGTGGTACCCTGGAAGGATGCGGAGAAGTTGTTGTTGAGGGCAGTGGTGACTTTGACAGCAACAGGTAAGAAGATGGTGCTCGGGCCAGCCGGGAGCAGCTTGGCATGAAGGAGGCTGCAGATGTCCACGACTACATGTCGAGTGACTCTGAGCCTCCGTGTGCACTGCTGCTCAGAGAGGTCCAGTAGCTGAGCCTCGTCTGTGGACCTTGTGGCGAGGGTAGTGCCCTCTGTGACGCATCTCTCTCTGCTGTTGCCCTCCCTCCTGCTGTGCAGGTGGATGTGTCAGAGCACTGTGTTGTGGAGCTCCACGTGTCAGGAGGTGGATGGCGTGGCCGGCGAGGCTGGCGATGCTGTTCGCCCTCCGAGGAGGTCATAACTGCAGTTACGGCGACCCCCATCTGGAAGATGTACATCTGAGGGGGTCCACAAGGTAGGTACATGTGTCTGGACACCGGGGTAAGTGTGCAAGTTGGTGAATTTTATTGTGAGGAGGATGGTGGAGGCTAAACTTTGTCCAAAGCGACAGAGTGGCCTCCTGCATTGAGTGAGGGTCTCCCCCCACCCCCACCTGTCAAATGGACCTTTGCAGCTGCCACAGGCTGATGGCTGCAACACGTCCATTTCAACTGGGAGTGTTTCCCCAAGTACGGGAAACAGTCCCAGTTGTTTGCAAAATCCCACCCCTCCTAAAATATCATGTTGATCAGGTCTCTAAACGACCTGAAATACCTAAATAAATACTTTAAGTTGCACCCCGCCAGCTTTAATTGCCGGCGGGAGTCCCACATGCGGGGGCTGCGCGCATGTCAGCGCGTCAGTGGGGAACCCGGAAATGGGGCGGGTTGGAGCCGGGCTCCCGACCCGCCCCGGGAATCCCCGATTTTCGTGGCCCCCCCGCCACCAACGCACCCGATCGCGGGTGCTAAAATAGAGCCCATTAACTCTGTTTCTCTCTCCACAGATGCTGCCTGACTTGCTGAGCTTTTCTAGCATTTTCTATTTTTATTTCAGATTTCCAGCATCTGCAGTATTTTGCTTTTGACATTATAAAGGTACACCAGGCATACATCATATCTGGGGCAGTCATTACCACTAAGTACACATCTTTCAACTGCTCCTTGCAAAATGGTTGTCGGATTACACAACAGTAATTGCAGAAAGTAGCATTAAGACTTCCAATTGGCTTAGTCTCTTTGGAATATAAAGTCATCCCATGAAAGCATAGCAACGTAGGGAACAAACTCAGTGAACATTACAACCTCTTTCAATAACAAAAGGTACAACAAAAAAAAAATTCTGAAACATTTTTTTTTAAATACATAAACCTCTACAACACATGCTGAGACACTGTTTATTTTATGTGAACCAATGTCCCCTGCTGTGCATCTTTATGTCACCTAGGCTTTAAGCAGGCTCCAGAGGTTTAATCCAAAAAGAATTCGACCAAACTTCCACATCCTAATATTCAAAGATCATCATCAGGCACAGTATCACCATAATGTGAGAAACACAGAGCATCAGGACACAGTTGGTGGCTTTGCTTTTCACTCAGTATTTGAAATAGAATGACTATTTCCCCTCCTTCAGAGTTTGTTTGTGCAACAAATGTATGGCAAACAAATGTGTCAAGAGAAAAAGATTAGTGAAGACAAATGTAGGTCCCTTACAGTCAGAAATGGGGGAAATTATAATGGGGAACAAAGAAATGGCAGAACAATTAAACACATACTTTGGTTCTGTCTTCACAAAGGAGGACACAAATAATCTCCCAGAAATGTTAGGGAACCAAGGGTCTAGTGAGAGGGAGGAACTGAAGGAAACCAGTATTCGTAAAAAAAAGTGCTAGGGAAATTAATGGGGCTAAAGGCTGACAAATCCCCAAGGCGTGATAATCTACATCCCAGAGTACAAAAGGAAGTGGCCTTGGAAATAGTAGATGCATTGATGATAATCTTCCAAAATTCTATAGACTCTGGAACAGTTCCTACAGATTGGAGGGTAGCAAATGTAACCCCACTATTTAAAAAAGGAGGCGAGAGAAAAAACAGGGAATTACAGACCAGTTAGCCTAACATCAGTAGTGGGGAAAATGCAAGAGTCTATTATAAAAGATGTGGGGCTCTATTATAAAAGATGGGTAATGCGCCCAGTGAAATCGGTGGGTTAGGCACGCGATCGTAAGTAAATTGAAGCCACTTACCTTGGCTTCCGGGTTTCGTGCTGGAAAGCTGCGCAGCGGGCGGACTGCGCACCCGCATCATAGACTGTCAGCTGGAGGAGCCCCATTTAAAGGGGCAGTCCTCCACTGACTGATGCTGCAGAAAATAGGCAAAATTACAGCATGGTGCAGCCCAGGGGAAGGCTGCTCCCAGATTTAATGATGCCTCACTCCAGGTCTTACTGGATGGAGCAAGGAGAAGGAGGGAGATCTTCCACCCGGCGGACAAGAGGAAGTGGCCTGCCTCTGCCACCACGAAGGCCTGGCTCGAGGTGGCAGAGGAGGTCACCAGCACCACCAACATATCACGCACCTACATACAGTGCAGGAGGCACTTCAATGACTGAACCAGGTCAGCCAAAGTGAGTACACTTACTCATTCCCCTACACTCCATCTGCCACATCACTACCCCCACCCCACATCTCCTTCTGCACTGCCAACACTACTCTATCACATCACTCCTCACACCCACTGAACCCTCAGCCTCATCTTACCTGCATTTACTCACCTCCCCAGTACTCATCCCACCACAACCACTCAACCCAATCCTCATACAATCTCATGGCTCTGTCTCATACTCACCCTCTGACGCATCTCTTTCACGGTCAGCCTCACCCCACCTGCCACTACCTGTGCTGCAGCCACAGGGCATGTATCACGTATGTGTAGTGGGATGCACAAGGGTGTTTGAGGGTTTGTCTTGATTTTTAAACTTATATTTGATTTCTGATCAACTCATTACATGTTACATTGTCACCACGACTGCCACGTCTTGGCCATTTCATGAGGTTCTCCATGGACACCCTTGATGCCACCCATTGGCTCACCCTACAGTGGGTGTACGTGTAGTTGCACGACTACTTATTGCAGGTGTCTGTTGCGCAGGACTGTGTTGTGTCGCTCCACATGGTGGAGATGGACAGCGTGCCTGGCGAGGCTGATGATGTTGCTCGTCCTCCACTGGAGTGATGAATGCAGCTATGGACCCCCCCATCCTGACAGTGAGAGTGTGAGGGGGTCCGCAAAGTAGGTAAATATGTTTGGACAGTAGAGTTTAGGGTATGATGTTAAAATTTTGAGTGTGGAGACGATGGTTTGGCAGGCAAAACTTTGTCTGAAGTGACAGAGTGCCCTGCTGCAATGAATAAGGTATTCCTCCCAACTGTCAAGGAATCCTTTGCATCTCCCCATGGCTGCTGACTGAAACACGTCTGCAACAACAGGGAGTGTTTCCCACGCTGAGGAGAGTCCAAAATCACATCCCTGCTAAAATCTCTTCCCAATGAGGTCTGTCAACGACCTCAAGTACCTACCTAACTATCGAAATTGTCATCCCGCCGGCTTTAATTGCTGGTGGGAGTCCCACATGCGGGGGCTGCGCGCGCACCAATTCGCATCATTGGGGAACCCGGAAGTGGGCGGGTTGGAGCCGGGCTCCGGACCATCTCCGGGATTCCCCAGTTTTAGGAACCTCCCCGCCACGAACGCACCCGCTTGGCCATCCTAAAATTGACCCCGTGGTAACAGAACACTTAGAAGGCATTAACGGGATTGGACAAAGTCAGCATGGGTTTATGAAAGGGAAATCATGCTTAACAAATCTACTGGAGTTTTTTGAGGAGGTAATTAGTAGAATAGATAGGGGAGAACCAGTGGATGTGGTGTACTTGGATTTTCAAAAGGCTTTTGATAAGGTCCCACACAAGAGGTTAGTGTGCAAAATTAAAGCACATGGGATTGGGGGGGAATATACTGGTATGGATTGAGAATTGGTTAACAGACAGGAAACAGAGAGTAGGAATAAACGGGTCTTTTTCCGGGTGGCAGGCAGTGACTAGTGGGGTACCGCAGGGATCAGTGCTTGGGCCCCAGCTATTCACAACACATATCAATGATTTGGATGAGGGAACTGAATGTAACATTTCCAAGTTTGCAGACAACACAAAGCTGGGGTGGAATGTGAACTGTGAGGAGGATGCAAAGAGGCTCCAATGTGATTTAGACAAGTTGGGTGAGTGGGCAAGAACATGGCAGATACAGTGTAATGTGGATAAATGTGAGGTTATCCACTTTGGTTGTAAAAACAGAAAGGCAGATTATCTGAATGGTGACAGATTGGGAAAAGGAGAGGTGCAACGAAACCTGGGTGTCCTTGTATACCAGTCGCTGAAAGCGAGCATTCAGGTGCAGCAAGCAGTTCGGAAGGCGAATGGTATGTTGGCCTTCATTACAAGAGGATTTGAGTACAGGAGCAGAGATGTCTTACTGCAGTTATACAGGGCCTTGGTGAGACCACATCTGGAGTACTGTGTGCGGTTTTGGTCTCCTTATCTGAGGAAGGATGTCCTTGCCATGGAGGGAGTGCAACGAAGGTTTACCAGACTGATTCCTGGGATGGCAGGACTGACGTATGAGGAGAGATTGGGTCGACTAGGCCTATATTCACTCGAGTTTAGATGAGAGGTGATCTCATCGAAACATATAAAATTCTAACAGGACTGGACAGACTAGATGCAGGGAGGATGTTCCAGATGGCTGGACAGTCCAAAACCAGGGTTCAGTGTCTCAGGATACGGGGTATGCCATTTGGAACAGAATTGAGGAGAAATTTCTTCACACAGAGGGTGGTGAACCTGTGGCATTCTCTACCACAGAAGGCAGTGGAGGCCAAGTCATTAAATATATACAAGAAGGAGATAGATATATTTCATAATGGTAAAAGGATCAAAGGATATGGGGGAAAAAGCGGGAACAGGGTACTGAGTTAGACGATCAGCCATGATCATTTTGAATGGCGGAGCAGGCCCGAAGGGCCGAATGGCCTACCCTTGCTCCTATTTTCTATGTTTCTATGTCAGTTTTCCTGATGTCTCAGTGGGTAACGACATTGCAAGGTAATCCAAACAGACCAGAAAAAGTTCCAAGTTCAATTCAGAGTCCACACTGACTTAGCTATAATTGGCCATAGCACTCCTTTTAAAAAGAAAAGGTTGAGAAACCTAGCTGAAGAGCCATTAGTGCAGATTTTTAACAAGGGTGAAAGAGAGACGATAACTTGGCTGGGGGGGGGGGGGGGGGGGGGAAATAGATATGATTCCTGCTACTATCCACACCCGTGTGGCGCTGCAAACATGAACGTCAAGTGAAGACACAATCAGGCTTGGTTATCATTCCCGACACATTCAGAAGAGGGGAGAGGAAAAGGGAAGAATCTTTGAAAAGGAAAAAAATGGTCTAACAAGCCAGGCATTATAGTCTCTGTAATAGCACAATAAGTGGACTCAAAATCCCATTGAAAGACACTTTTATATTAATGCTGGGGCACCATGTTCGCCTTATTAGTTTAACAGCAGTGATTGCAGGCCTCATTTTGCAGGGGGTGGGGGGGGGGGGGTGGTGCATGCAATTTCAGCTGCCTCAGATGGCCAATCCTTGGAACCCAAGAACAAAGTCTGGTGCTGGATATTGTTAGAGGTGCAGAGCTTGCTTTTATGTTGTCGGATGCCAGTGGTGGAAGGAGTTGTTGAAATAGAGTCACGGTTGCGAAATGCACTACTTCTTGATCCAGTGCATCAGGGAAGTCACGAGATGCAACGATTTCTCAAACTACTATTTGTAAAAGGCCCAGAAAATGTACACAAAATGGAAGTCGGAGCACCCTGGGGGGGGACAGGGACCACTGAATGGGAGTAAGAAACAGCCAAGACCAGTAGCCAGGTACATCAATTTAAAAAGGGTAAATTCAATTAAATAAGGAAACAACTAAAGCAAATAGACTGAGAAAGGTTATTCAACAACATTCCTCAATCTATTTGTTTTAGTTGATTCCTGGAGTAACATGGGATTTTCAGCCTAGAAAGCAGGTGTCTAAGAGGTGATCTTACATGATTGATAAGGGTATAAAAAAAGTTAATCCGGAATAATACTTCAAATTAAACTGCGGCAGTAGAACTAAGGGACAAAGATAGCCCAATGTATCTGGAAGTTGTAGATGTGAGGAGAAAGGAAAGGATCTATCAGACTGTTCCGGTCGAGTTTGATTGAGAGCCTATCGTATATATATATATATATATATATATATATATATATATATATAGAGTCTACAACACAGAAACAGGCCATTCGACCCAACTGGTCTATACCTTGATAGCCAAGTATAAATGCAAGCTCCCCCTTTAGATTATAGAGCCACGATAAGTAGCAACAGATCTACAAATGAACAGACTTCATTTATATAGCACTTTTCACAACCTCAGGGTATTCCAAAGCACTTTAAGCAGCCAATGAAGTACTTTTTATTGAAGTGTAGTCACTGTTGTAATATAGGAAACATGGCAGCTAATTTGCACACAGCAAGGTCCCACAAACAGCAATGGGATAATAACCAGATAATCTGTTTTACTGACATTGGTTGAGGGATAAATATCGACCAGAAAACCGTGGTGAATGCCCCTGCTCTTCAAATAGTGCCATGGGATCTTTTACAACCACCCAACTCCCTCAGTGTTGCACTGAAGTATCAGCCAGGATTATGTACTCAAGTCTCTGGAGTGGGGCTTGAGCCCACAACCTTCTGATGCGGAAGCAAGAGTGCGACCACTGAGCCAAGGCTGACATCTGTAACAGGTTGCGGCTCTTGGTACTGTAGTATCCACCCTGTTTGTAACGCAGGAGCAGATTATGACAACCATAAGTGGGAAAATTGGTTTTAAAAAATCCATCTTTTTTTGGAGGAAGGGGGTAGGAGGAATCCATGAATAAAGTGATCGTATAAAGACAAATCACATGTAGCAATTCCAAGAAATATTTGCAGAACGATCTTTCCTGGCGATCAGGATCCAAGGTTGCATCAGCTGGTTTGGCTTGAATCTGGGAGCTCAAATAAAACTGTTGGACTGTAACCTGGTGTTGTAAGATTCCTTACATTTGTCCACCCCAGTCCATCACCGGCATCTCCACATCATGGAGAGTGGGGGAGTGGACGACCTGAATTTGTGCACAACAACCAAAAAAAAAAATCACCGAAGACAGCCACAAGTAATATTGACATTCCACAGGAGCGTTCTGTGCATAATAGTTAAAGGGGGCACACATTCCCAGAAGCCAAGAGTTTTTTTTAAACACACCATTTCTTCAAACTGGAGGATTGAAAGGCTTTCTTCTTATTTGCCAAGCTTCTTATTCAAATCTCTTCCTATCACGTGAACCAGATATTATGTTGCTGTTGACAAGAATTTGATGTTTTGTAAATAAGAACTCACCACATTTATTGGTGATTTTGGGTTTTTTTTTTTGAAAGACTTCCCAGATTTGCCACTTTAGTAGATTAAAAAAAGCAGCAGTAATTGTCTCCTTCTTCAATTAGGAAAATGGATTAGCAAGGATGACATCATTGTTCCCCAAGCAGAGGCTTTCTACCCCTGCAGTAATCTCCCCATCTCTTTTGAAGTGATGACTCATGCTGGTTCTGAGGGAACTGGCAACCCCTGGTACTTCAGCCTAATCCCATTCTTGATACCTGAGCCAAGACAGCAAGTGTGGAAGGGTGTGAGCAATGTTGTGCCTACTTAACATCCCCAATACACTTTCCAGTGGGTGTTACTCCATAGCAATCAGGAACAGGAACCCTCATTGATTTATCCTCTCCCTCACTCAAGGGCACAGCAGCAATTACAGCAACTTAACTAATGCCCACTATGGGCAGTAAGTATTACAAGGTTACCATAAACAAAAAGGGACTGTGGGAATATTTTCAATACAAAGTATTTCATTCTTCTTCCCAGTGAGGTTATGTAGGAAAAAGCTTTAAACAACCCTGGTGGATTCATTTGTTTTCTATTTCATTCTGCCCACCCCCTCCCCCCATAACAAAGTCAAATACACATCCCTACAATAACAACTGTAGTAAGGCCATTAGGAGGTGTCTGACCAGAGAGAGTGGGAGAGGGGCAGGGGCAGGCGCGAGCGAGAGGAGCCCCACACACTCCGACGCAGAGCCCCACACACTCCGACGCAGAGCCCCACACACTCCGACGCAGAGCCCCACACACTCCGACGCAGAGCCCCACACACTCCGACGCAGAGCCCCACACACTCCGACGCAGAGCCCCACACACTCCGACGCAGAGCCCCACACACTCCGACGCAGAGCCCCACACACTCCGACGCAGAGCCCCACACACTCCGACGCAGAGCCCCACACACTCCGACGCAGAGCCCCACACACTCCGACGCAGAGCCCCACACACTCCGACGCAGAGCCCCACACACTCCGACGCAGAGCCCCACACACTCCGACGCAGAGCCCCACACACTCCGACGCAGAGCCCCACACACTCCGACGCAGAGCCCCACACACTCCGACGCAGAGCCCCACACACTCCGACGCAGAGCCCCACACACTCCGACGCAGAGCCCCACACACTCCGACGCAGAGCCCCACACACTCCGACGCAGAGCCCCACACACTCCGACGCAGAGCCCCACACACTCCGACGCAGAGCCCCACACACTCCGACGCAGAGCCCCACACACTCCGACGCAGAGCCCCACACACTCCGACGCAGAGCCCCACACACTCCGACGCAGAGCCCCACACACTCCGACGCAGAGCCCCACACACTCCGACGCAGAGCCCCACACACTCCGACGCAGAGCCCCACACACTCCGACGCAGAGCCCCACACACTCCGACGCAGAGCCCCACACACTCCGACGCAGAGCCCCACACACTCCGACGCAGAGCCCCACACACTCCGACGCAGAGCCCCACACACTCCGACGCAGAGCCCCACACACTCCGACGCAGAGCCCCACACACTCCGACGCAGAGCCCCACACACTCCGACGCAGAGCCCCACACACTCCGACGCAGAGCCCCACACACTCCGACGCAGAGCCCCACACACTCCGACGCAGAGCCCCACACACTCCGACGCAGAGCCCCACACACTCCGACGCAGAGCCCCACACACTCCGACGCAGAGCCCCACACACTCCGACGCAGAGCCCCACACACTCCGACGCAGAGCCCCACACACTCCGACGCAGAGCCCCACACACTCCGACGCAGAGCCCCACACACTCCGACGCAGAGCCCCACACACTCCGACGCAGAGCCCCACACACTCCGACGCAGAGCCCCACACACTCCGACGCAGAGCCCCACACACTCCGACGCAGAGCCCCACACACTCCGACGCAGAGCCCCACACACTCCGACGCAGAGCCCCACACACTCCGACGCAGAGCCCCACACACTCCGACGCAGAGCCCCACACACTCCGACGCAGAGCCCCACACACTCCGACGCAGAGCCCCACACACTCCGACGCAGAGCCCCACACACTCCGACGCAGAGCCCCACACACTCCGACGCAGAGCCCCACACACTCCGACGCACACGCAGATGAAGGCATAGAAAGTCTCATATCTAAGTTTGCCGAAGATTGGTGGCATTGTAGGCAGTCTAGATGAAAACAGAAAATTACAAAGGGACATTGATAGATTAGGTGAATGGGCAAAACTGTGGCAAATGGAATTCAATGTAGGCAAATGTGAGGTCAACCACTTTGGACCAAAAAAGGATAGAACAGGGTACTTTCTAAATGGTAAAAAATTAAAACAGTGGATGTCCAAAGGGACTTAGGGGTTCAGGTACATAGATCATTGAAGTGTCATGAACAGGTGCAGAAAATAATCAATAAGGCTAATGGAATGCTGGCCTTTATATCTAGAGGACTGGAGTACAAGGGGGCAGAAGTTATGCTGCAGCTAAACAAAACCCTGGTTTCGACCGCACCTGGAGTACTGTGAGCAGTTCTGGGCACCGCACCTTCGGAAGGACATATTAGCCTTGGAGGGAGTGCAGCGTAGGTTTACTAGAATGATCCCCGGACTTCAAGGGTTAAGTTACGAGGAGAGATTACACAAATTGGGGTTGTATTCTCTAGACTTTAGAAAGTTAAGGGGTGATCTGATCGAAGTTTATAAGATATTTAGGGGAACAGATAGGGCGGATAGAGAGAAACTATTTCCACTGGTTGGGGATTCTAGGAGTAGGGGGCACAGTCTAAAAATTAGAGCCAGACCTTTCAGGAGTGAGATTAGAAAACACTTCTACATAGAGGGTGGTAGAAGTTTGGAACTCTCTTCCGCAAATGGCAATTGATGCTAGCTCAATTACTAATTTTAAATCTGAGATAGATAGCTTTTTGGCAACCAAAGGTATTAAGGGATATGGGCCAAAGGCAGGTATATGGAGCTAGATCACAGATTAGCCATGATCTTATCAAATGGCGGAGCAGGCTCGAGGGGCTGAATAGTCTACTCCCGTTCCTATAGACACACACACACACACAGACACACACGGAGATAGAGAGGGATGGAACTTTCATTGCCCACCTGAGCCAGTATCACACCACATTTACCTACTGATCCATCAAGGCAGTAGTTCTATCAGGAAGTACTGCCTCTGTACATCTCAAGAGTTTGCAGGTATGTTGTCATACAGTTTCCATATACACAGTCAACATTCAACAATATTCTATCTACTTATCGTTTCCAAGGAATCTAGTATCTCCTCAGTAGAAACTCAAGCTCTGGGCTTTTCTGATGTGTGTCCAGACAACCTTACCTTGTACTTGACCCATGCAGAGTCTAACCTGGTACTGCTTGGCAGCAGGAATGAAAAAAGCTCACCTTGATAAACAAAATAAAACTTGTAAAAAACTGAAACAATTGCAAACTAATTTGGGCAAGAGAATGTAGAGGCTTTGTTCTAATGAGCCATTGGAGCTGGAAGTTTGCCATTGCATACAGTTCTAAAAATGTCCTCATTAAAAGCTTTCAAGGGTGCTTAAATTGTTTAGTGCAGTTGAAGTAAAATGTCACGACGTTCAAGTTTTAATATTCCCATGACCTTTTCCACAGGAACAAAGAATTAAATGCAGTTGAAAGGATCAACGGAAACATACCAAATCTCTTCGGGCATGGTGACCGATATTTCATTCCCTGTGTCAATGAGGAATAGATATCAGCAAATTAGATTAACTAGTTTACAAGTAGCTGAACACTTAATTGGCATGGCTGGGTCATTACTATTACTGGCAAAAGGATTGCAATCCAACCATCAAAAATACATTTTAAGAAATACACAACAATAACTGTCTAGAGAGAATGCAGAACTATACTTACTACTACATATATATTGCTTTTCCTGTCTCGTCAAGATGAAGGATGAAGGATGCAGGATGCCAGTGCTAGAGAATGGGTCATTTACTTTTTTAGTTCCTGCTTTCAACATCAAAACACTTTCAGGTCTTATGCAGCACTGCCAGACAAGTCTTAACTCCTTAGAATTTGCTCTAGCTGTATATCTTATACCCAACCTCTGAATACCACTCCTGTTCCACAGGTGTAGGATTTCCATTTCCCATACCAACCACCCATATGGTCTTTAAATGAAGTGCAGAGTTTAGTCCCAATTTGTTTTCCTTTGTTGGACAGGTCTGTGCTATGTGCCTATGTCCACTTGTAAGAGACTTTGATCTCACCAGTCTGGACTGCATTCAAACCCATGTTCTGAGGTGAAAGGCATGTATGCTAATACAGCATGGCTCACTGCTATCTCATTATCTTTTCAATAGTTCCTCCACTCATGATGTAATGTTGGTTTGAATCAAAGCCAATGCTTATTACACTTGGAGAGAGGAGCATCAGCATTTTGGAAATTAAATTTATTTTGCCAAGATATTTTTTTTCCTTTTCTTGGTTCCCTCTATGTCCCTCACAAAGGCAGATTGCTATCCTACTTCCCTGTTCTTTAACAAGTCATCTTGGTTTATAAAAATTGCCAAACAATTTCCCCCCACCCCCAACCTTAATGGAAAGACACCAGTCTTTACAGGTAGCTTTGCTTTAAGGCACTTGACTTATAATAACAGAAATTAGAGTCTCTGCAGCTGACATGGAGCCTCGCTACACAAGAGCACAGGTTGAAAACACTGAAGCCATCCTTCTGCACCCTACGCTGACATCTAGTAAGGATGTGTATGTTTAAATATTTCTTAATACAGCTTGAATGCACAAGTTCGAGTGTGCAGGATACAGCATATAGGTACAAGAACTGATTAACTTGTATAAGCTGTATAGCACCAGACCTCAGGAAATCTACTACTTTATACTTGGTGTGTACTGTACATTTACAAAAGTTGGCATAGAGGCATATACAAGCTGTGGTCTAAGATAGGGTTAAATGTTACCTTTGAGCGGCTATGCATAACACTTTCAGGGTTTCCACCCATGTTCATAGAATCATATAGCACAGAAGGCGGCCATTCAGCCTATTGTATCTGTGCTGGCTCTTTGAAAGAGCTATCCAATTAGTGCCACTCCCCTCCTCTTTCCCCAAAGCGCTGCAAATTTCTCCTTTTCAAGTATATATCCAATTCCCTTTGGAAAGTTACTAATTAATCTACTTCCGACACCTTTTCAGGTAGTGAATTCCAGATCATAACTCGCGATGTAAAAAAATTTCTCATCATTTCCCCACTGGATTTTTTGCCAATTATCTTAAATCGGTGTCCTCTAGTTACTGATGCTCTTTACCAGTGGAAACAGTTTCTCCCTACCTACCCTATCAAAACCCCTCATCGTTTTTTTTTTAACACCTCTATCAAATCTCCCCTTAACCATCTCTGCTCTAATGAGGACAATCCCAGTTTCTCTAGTCCCTCCACGTAACTGAAGCCCCCAGGGGGCTGTGGATGCTCAGTCGTTGAGTATATTCAAGGCTGAGATAGAGAGATATTTGGACATTAATCAAGGGATATAGGGATCGGGCAGGAAAGTGGAGTTGAAATAGAAGATCAATCATGATCTTATTGAATGGCAGAGCACAGTGCTCCAAATATGGTCTAACCAGGGCTTTGTATAGGTGTAGCAAAACTTTATATTCTGGCCCTCTAGTTATAAAGGCTAACATTCCATTAGCCTTTTTGATTATTTTTTGTACCTGACCACTACATTTTATTGTGGTGTGTACATGGACCCCATAATTTCTTTTGGCCTCCACTGTTGCTAGCTTTTCACCATTTAAAAAATACTGATCCAAAACAGATGACCTCACATTACCTGCATTGAAATCCATCTGCCACAGTTTTGCCCACTCACTTAAGCTATCAATGTCTCTGTAATTTTATGCTCCTGTCTATACTACTTATGATGCCACCAATCTTTGTGTCATCAGCAAACTTGAATACATGGCTCTCAATTGTGTTATCTGAGTAATCAACAGTGAATAGTTGAGGCCCCAGCACAGAACCTTGTGGGACACCATTAGTCACTTCCTTCCAATTTGAATACATACCATTATACAAGTCAATAATTTGCCTTCAATTCCATGAGCTTTAATTTTAGCTAAGAGTCTTGCAGGGAACCTTACTGATTGCCTTTTGGAAGTCCATATAAACGACATCCATAGACATTCCCCTGTCTACTACTTTAGTTATTTCCTCAAAAAATTCAATTAGGTTCATTAGACATGACCTAGTCTTTACAAGTCCATGTCGGCGCTCTTTAATTAGCTCAAATTTCTCTAAGTGCTCAGTCATTCTGTCCTTAATTATAGATTCCAATAACTTCTGCATAACAGATGTTAGACTAACAGGTTTATAATTTCCTGGTTTCTCTCACTTTTCTTAAATAATGGAGTTACATTTGTAATTTTCCAATCTAAAAAGGGACAATTCTTGAAACAAGAGTGCTAAAGCATCTGCAATTTCCTCACCTACTTCCTTTGTTTCCACTGCAGGATTTTAATCAGGTCTCGGGGACTTGTCAGTGTCATTATTTTTTCTAATATTGTTTTCTTGCTTATGTTAACTTTAGTGAGTTCCAGTACTTGATTCATTAGTAGTTTCCCTGGAATGTCAGATATATTATCCTCTTCCTCTACTGTGAAGACTAACACAAAGTAATTATTCAACAAGGCTGCCATTTCCTTATTTTCATTTGCAATATTACCCGCATCTGTTTTTAAAGGGCTCACATTACCCTTGACTACCCTTTTTCTTCTAATATAATTGTAAAAACTCTGTTAATCTTGATATCCCTCAAGTTTCTTTTCGTATTCCCTTTTTGTAGCTCTTACTATCTTTTTTGTCTTCCTTTGCTGGTCTTTATATCTCTCCCAGTTCCCTGGATCTACATTATTCTTTGCATTTATTGTATGTTCTTTCCTTTAGTTTTGTTATCTCTCACCTCTTCTGTCAACCATGGCTGTTTTATTTGGTATGTAGAGCTCTTGACCCTTAAGGGTATATACTGGTCCTATATTAAACTAAATTCTTTTTTGAACACCTTCCACTGTTCATCTGTAGTTTTACCCGTAACAGTTTTGACCAGTTTGCCGTCGTCAGTCTCTATCACTTCCCGTTAAAGTTAGCCTTACCAAAATTTAGAATCTTAGTAACTGTGTAAAGTTTCTCCTTTTCAAACCTGATGTGGAGATGCCGGTGATGGACTGGAGTGGACAAATGTAAGGAGTCTTACAACACCAGGTTATAGTCCAACAGCTTTATTTGAAATCACAAGCTTTCGGAGCTTTCCTCCTTCGCTGACGAAGGAGGAAAGCTCCGAAAGCTTGTGATTTCAAATAAAGCTGTTGGACTATAACCTGGTGTTGTAAGACTCCTTACACTTTTCAAACCTAACATTGAATTTGATCGTTTTATGATCGCTGTTAGATAAATGTTCCCTTACTGTTAGATTTTTAACTAAGTCTGGCTCATTACTAAATCTAGTATGGCCTACCCTCTTGCCTACCTTCTAGAAAATATTGCTCCAGAAAATTATCCTGAGTACACTCAAGAAATTCACTAGCTTTCTGACCTGAGCTACTCTGCTCTTCCCAATCGATAAGAAAATTAACGTACCCCATTAAAACAACTCTGCTTTTGCTACAAGCCGCTCTAATCTCTGAATTAATACATTCTGTCACTTCATTGCTGCTATCAGGAGGCCTGTAGACAACTCCCATTACAGTTTTAAGTCCTCTCTTATTCCTCCATTCTAACTCATCCTCTTCCAATTTCCCTATCCTTTCGAAAGATCTTATAACCTGGAATATTTAACTCCCAATCATGACCAGCTTGCAGCCATGTCTCAGTAATGGCCACCATGTCATACCCTCTAAGCTGTATTTGAGCCTCGAATTCCCTCAATTTATTTCTTATACTCCATTCGTTATAGATAAAATTCTTATTTGAGCAAGAGACCCTAACCTGTCCTTCTGCCCTGATGTTGTCTTTCTAACACCATTTAACTTAACACATTGCTTATTTGTCACTTCTGCTGTAGCTACTTTAGTTATTTTAATATTCCCTTCACCATCTTTATCACCGTTTGTGACCTGAACTCTGCTCTTATCAGTTTTTTAAAAAAATCTTTAAACTATCATTTTTACTATTGTTTCTGACTGAGCCCCCCCCCCCCCCCCCACAATTTATTAGTTTAAAGTCCTTTTTACCACGCTATTTATCCTTTCTGCTAGGACCTTGGTCTCAGCCCGGTTCAAGCGCAGCTCGTCCTCACAGTATAGCTCCCTCCTGTCCCACTACCCCGTGAAATGGAACCCCTCCTTCCCACATCACTCCTTTAGCCACATGTTCACCTCCTTGATCTGTTTATCCCTATGCCAATTAACACGTGGCTCAAGTAATAATCTTGAGATTACAAACCTTGAAGTCCTACTTTTTAAATTTAGCTCCTAATATTCCTTCAGCAGGACCAGCTCCCTTTTCCTCTGTGTCGTTGGTCCTGACATGGACCACGACAACTGGATCTTTCCACCCCCCACCCCCCACCCCCCCTTCCAAATTTCTTTCCAGCCGCATGGACACATCCCTTACCCTGGCACCAGCTAAGCAACACGCCCTTCGGGTCTCTCAATTGTGGCTGCAGAGGATGCTATCTATCTCCCTAATTATTGAATCCCCTATAACTACTACATTTCTATTCTGCTCCTCCCCCCTCTGCTCCACCGCATTGTAGCCGTCTCCTCTGCAGTCTTTTTCCTTATCCTCAAAAAGGTATCAAGTACACTGTTGGGTAGGACCAGTGTCTGCAGGAATTCCTCCTCTATCTCCCCTCGATTCCCCCTACCCTGCTAGCTGATAGGTGCGGGAAGGAGTGTGTGTGATTGTGTTTTCCTCAAGGACTGAGCTGGAATTTCTCAAGACAGACATTTCCTGCTGATGTGGCAATCCTTGACAGTCTCACTGTCCTCAAACTCCCACATACCACAGTCTGGTACATAGCCTGCACTGACATTTCTAGTTTTTAAATTTTTCTTTTTTTTGGTAGTAATTTAATTCTAGATATAATATAATTACTTGACAACTAGATTATATTTACCAGATGGATTTAGCTTGATTTCAAATGAATTTGTAACTAGTTAGTCTTGTTTTATGTTTATTAACTTCTTTACTTTAGTGTCCCCTTAACTTCTATTATTTATGTATACCAGATTTTTGTTCAATGCAGTTGGGATACCTTTAATGTTGGTATCCTCTATTTAGTTAATTTTATCCCCTTAGATCTAATTAATTACTGATTATTTATTTATATATTTACTGTTGCCCCTTCATTTAAATTATATAGCACCTCCTTCCCCCTCATACCACATTCCCGACTTTACTCTGTTTAGCAAGCCACTCCATTTAGCAGGTTCACCCACTCTCAACCAGCTCTGTGCTTTTGCAGATATACCTCTAATACAGTATGGGAAAGTTTGGCCTATATACTTTCTGATTCTCAAAAGTAATGTAGCAAAATTCCAGAATATTCATTCCTCCTCAGGTTTCCACGATTCAATCATGGCTGACTGGCCTACAGATAACAACCGTGCCCATTATGTGACAACATGGAGTATTTGATCATTGCAGTCTCTACTTATCAAGTAAACTTTCAACCCCATACCCAAACTATTGAGCTAACCAGCATCACAGGAAGAACATAGGAACAGCGGTAGTCCATTCAGCCCCTCCAGCCAGTTCTGCCATTCAATTAGGTCATGGCTGATCTGTATCTTAATTCCATCTACCTGCCTTGATTCCATAACCCTCAACACCCTTGCCTAATAAAATCTATTAATCTCAGTTTTGAAATTTGACCTAGCCTCAGCAGCTTTTTGGGGGAAGAATTCCAGATTTCCACTCACCTTTGTGTGAAGTAGTGCTTTCTGGCATCATCCCAGAACAGCCTAACACTAATTTTAAGGTTTTGCCCTCTTGTTCTGGACTCTCCCACCAAAAGAAATAGGTTAGATTGAGAGATACGATCAAATCCTTTAATCATCTTAAACACCTCAATTATATCACCACTTAATCTTCTATACTCAAGGGAATACAAGCCGAGTCTATGCAACCTGTCCTCATAATTTAACCCTTCTAGCCCCAGTATCATTCTGGTGAATGTGCGATGCATCCCCTCCAAGGCCAATATATCCTGACAAGGGGTCAAGCAACCTTGGACCTGTTACTGTGTAATGAGCCAGGATTAATTAATAATGTCCTAGTTAAGGATCCCCTTGGAATGAGTGACCATAACATGGTTACATTCCATATCCAATTAGAGGGTGAGAAGGTTGGTTCTCAAACAAGTATACTGAGCTTGAATAAAGGAGACTATGATGGTATGAGAGCGGAATTGATTAAAGTGGACTGGGAAAATAGATTAAAGGGTAAGACGGTACATGGGCAGTGGTGTTCATTTAAGGAGTTATTTTACAACTTTCAAAAAATATATATTCCACTGAGGAAAAAAGGGTGTAAAGGAAATGACAGCCATCCGTGGCTAAGTAAAGAAATTAAGGATAGTATCTGACTAAAAACAAGGACATATAAGGTAGCCAAACTTAGTGGGAGGATAGAAGATTGGGAAGTCTTCAAAAGACAGCAAAAAGTAACTAAAGGATTGATTAAGAAAGGGAAGATAGATTATGAAAATAAATTAGCAAAAAATATAAAAACAGATAGCAAGAGTTTCTACAGTTATATAAAAAGAAAAAGGGTGGCGAAGGCAAACGTAGGTCCCTTAGAGGATGAGACCGGGAAATTAATGGTGGGAAACATGGAGATGGCAAAAATGCTGAACAAATATTTTGTTTCAGTCTTTACGGTAAAGGACACTAAGAATATCCCAACACTGGACAAACAGGGGGCTCTAGTGGGGGGAGGAGCTAAATACGATTAAAATTGGTATTCAGTAAAATAATGGGACTCAAGGCGGATAAATCCCCTGGACCTGATGGTTTACATCCTAGGGTCTTGAGGGAAGTGGCAGTGGGGATTGTGGATGCTTTGGTAATAATTTTCCAAAATTTTCTGGACTCGGCAAAGGTCCCGGCAGATTGGAAAACTGCTAATGTAACACCCTTATTTAAAAAGGGTAGTAGGCAGAAGGCTGGAAATTATAGACCAGTTAGCCTAACATCTGTGGTGGGTAAAATTTTGGAGTCTATTATTAAGGAGACAGTAGCGGAACATTTGGATAAACATAATTTGATAGGACAAAGTCAGCATGGCTTTATGAAGGGGAAGTCATGTCTGACAAATTTGCTTGAGTTCTTTGAGGACATAACGTACAGGGTGGGTAAAGGGGAACCAGTGGACGTAGTGTATTTAGACTTCCAGAAGGCATTCGACAAGGTGCCACATAAAAGATTATTGCTCAAGATAAAGAATCACTGGATTGGGGGTAATATTCTGGCATGGGTGGAGGATTGGTTATCTAACAGGAAGCAGAGAGTTGGGATAAATGGTTCATTCTCGGACTGGCAACCAGTAGCCAGTGGTGTTCCGCAGGGGTCGGTGCTGGGTCCCCAACTCTTTACAATCTATATTAACGATTTGGAGGAGGGGACCGAGTGTAACATGTCAAAGTTTGCAGATGATACAAAGATGGGAGGGAAAGTAGAGAGTGAGGAGGACATAAAAAACCTACAAGGGGATATAGACAGGCTGGGTGAGTGGGCGGAGATTTGGCAGATGCAATACAATATTGGAAAATGTGAGGTTATGCACTTTGGCAGGAAAAATCAGAGAGCAAATTATTATCTTAATGGCAAGAAAATGGAAAGTACTGCAGTACAAAGGGATGTGGGGGTCCTAGTGCAAGAAAATCAAAAAGTTAGTATGCAGGTGCAGCAGGTGATCAAGAAGGCCAACGGAATGTTGGCTTTTATTGCTAGGGGGATAGAATATAAAAACAGGGAGGTATTGCCGCAGTTAGATAAGGTATTGGTGAGACCGCATCTGGAATACTGCATACAGTTTTGGTGTCCATACTTAAGAAAAGACATACTTGCTCTCGAGGCAGTACAAAGAAGGTTCACTCGGTTAATCCCGGGGATGAGGGGGCGGACATATGAGGAGAGGTTGAGTAGATTGGGACTCTACTCATTGGAGTTCAGAAGAATGAGAGGCGATCTTATTGAAACATATAAGATTGTGAAGGGGCTTGATCGGGTGGATGCGGTAAGGATGTTCCCAAGGATGGGTGAAACTAGAACTAGGGGGCATAATCTTAGAATAAGGGGCTGCTCTTTCAAAACTGAGATGAGGAGAAACTTCTTCACTCAGAGGGTAGTAGGTCTGTAGAATTTGCTGCCCCAGGAAGCTAAATCATTAAATAAATTTAAAACAGAAATAGACAGTTTCCTAGAAGTAAAGGGAATTAGGGGTTACGGGGAGCGGGGCAGGAAATCGGACATGAAGCTGAGTACGGATCGGTCAAGGCCCTGTGGGTGGCGGAGCAGGCCCAGGGGCTGAGTGGCCAGGTCCTGCTCCTACTTCTTGTGTTCTTTAGATTTGAGGTTAGGATCAGATCAGCCATGATCTTATTGAATGGCGGAGCAGGCTCGAGGGGCCGATTGGCCTACTCCTGCTCCTATTTCTTACGTTCTTATCCTTCCTGAGGTGCAGTGCTCTAAATGGGGTCTAACCAGAGCACTGTACAGCTGTAACATAACTTCCACCCCTTTGTATTCCAGCCCCCTTGAGAGAAAAGCCAACATTCCATTAGCCTTTTAAATTATTTTTCGTACCTGTCCAAGAGCTTTTAGTGATTTCTGAACTTGGACCCCTGAATCTCTCTGCTCATCCACAGTTCCTAGCTTCTCACCATTTAGAAAATACTCTGACATCACACTTTCCCACATTAAACTCCATCTACTACAATTTTGCCCACTCACCTAATCTATCAATGTCCCGTTGCAACTTTCTGCTCTACACGACATCTACAATATTTACTGTGCCATCTAACTTAGTGTCGTCAGCAAACTTAGATATATGGCTCTCTATTCCTGGGTGCTGGCCAGTTTCACAGGAGTGGAATTAGAATCATAGATAGGTTACAGCACAGAAGGGGGCCATTCAGCAGAGTCCGGCCAGCTCTATGCAAGAGCAATCCAGCTAGTCCACTGCTCTATCCTCTAGCCCTGCAATTTTTTTACTTTCAAGTGCTTATCCAGTTCCCTTTTGAAGGCCATATTTAAATCTGCCTCCACCACCCCCTCAGGCAGTGCATTCCAGATCCTAAGCACTCGCTGTGTAAAAAAGTTTTTCCTCATATCACCTTTGGCAAAAGAACCAATCATCTTAAATCTATGCCCTCTGGTTCTTGGCCCTTCTGCCAATGGGAACAGTTTCTCTATCTACTCTGTTTAGACCCTTCATGATTTTGAATACCTCTATCAAATCTCCTCTCAACCGTCTCTGTTCCAAGGAGAACAATCCCAGCTTCTCCAGTTGATCCACATAACTAAAGTCCCTCATCCCTGGAATCATTCTAGTAAATCTCTTCTGCACCCTCCCTGAGGCTTTCACATTCTTTCCAAAGTGCGGTGCCCAGAATTGGACACAATACTCCAGTTGTGGCCAAACCAGTGTTTTATAAAAGGCTCATCATGACTTCCATACTTTTGTACTCTATGCCTCTATTTATAAAGCCCAGGATCCCGTATGCTTTTTTAACTGCTTTGTCAACCTGTCCTGTCACCTTCAACGATTTGTGCACATATACCCCCAGATCTCTGTGTTCCTGTACCCCTTTTAGAATTGTGCCCTGTAGATTATATTGCCTCTCCTCATTCTCCCTACCAAAATGTATCACTTCGCATTTTTCTGCATTAAATTTCATCTGCCCATGCCACCAACCTGTCTATTTCCTCTTGAAGTCTATCACTATCCTCCTCACTGTTCACTACACTTCCAAGTTTTGTGTCATCTGCAAATTTGGAAATTGTGACCTGTGCACCCAAGTCCAAGTCATTAATATATATCAAGAAAAGTAGTGGTCCCAGCACCACACTTTGGGGAACACCACTGTACACCTCCCTCCAGTCTGAAAAACAACCGTTCACCACTACTCTCTGATCCGGTCACTTAGCCAATTCTGCATCCATGTTGCTACTGCCCCCTTTACTCCATGGGCCGCAATCTTGATGATGAGCCTACCATGCGGCACTTTATCAAACGCCTTTTGAAAGTCCATACACACCACATCAACTGCATTGCCCTCATCTACCTTCTCTTACCTCATCAAAAAACTCTACCAGTTTAGTTAAACACGATTTGCCTTTAACAAATCCGAGCTGACTTTCCATAATCAATCCACATTCATCCAAGTGACTGTTAATTCTGTCCCGGATTATCATTTCTAAAAGTTTCCCCGCCACTGAGGTTAAACTGACTGGCCTATAGTTGCTGGGTTTAATCCTTATACCCTTTTTTGAACAAGGGTGTAACATTTGCAATTCTCTTGAAATTAGGCAAACACAGCACCTGTATTTAAAATACCTGACAAACTTGACCCATGCAACACCAATCCCATTAGTCTATCAATAACAAATAAAATAACAAAATCTATTCTAAAGGAGAAGGTAAAAGTCCTATATGTCAGTTTGGCTCCATTGGTGGTCATACTCTCACTTGAGTCAGAAGGATGTGGATTCAAGACCCACTACAGACTTCAGCTCATAATCCAGACGGTCACTTCAATGTACTACTGAGGGACCCTGTTACACTGTTGGAGGTACAGTCTTTGAGATGAGACATTTAATAGACAGTGGGACTTCGGTTTAAGTGGACATAAAAAATCTCATAGCACTACTGGAAGAGGATGCGGGAGTTCTACAAGCGATCTTTCTCGGAAAAGTACATGTGCATGGGGGCTCAGCTGTGATGCCTCAGAGGTCAAAAAATCTGATAATACTCACTGTCTGACCTCTTGGGTAAGCACCAGATGGCTGTACTCCAGCACAAGACACTGCCTTCAGACGGCAAAGAAAATTTGGGGGAAATAAGAACTCGTTTCAAGCTAAAATCAAATCTCATCAAGATGGATCATACTATCTGACTTAAAGAAAACATGGGCAGCCAAAAAATGCTTGTGCATCCTTCACTTTAATGAGCAACAAATGCTGAAGGGGGGAAAACACAAGTACAAGTGAAGACCAAAATTCTAATGGCTGGACATTGCACAAGTAGCTTACTTCTGATAGATCGATGGAAAGTATAAATCTGAAAGCTCCTTGAGGGCATTTACTGAGCCATACGGACTGACGGTCAATAATTCCCACAAAGAATCTTACAAATTCTAAAACAAAAACTCCTCTCCCGAACAATCTCCAAACGCATGCAGTAAATTACATCTAGCAATGGAATGCTGACTGAGTTCCCACTTTCGATAAGCTTCATAAACCGATGTGTTCAATTACAGTGACAGCGTGATACTAATGAGGACAAGGTTTTACACCAGTCACACTTCAATTGGAATAGGCCTTCCTGTGTCTGTTACAGTAACATGGATTCAAATAGATCCAGCAACCTCCCCAGAGTGCCTCCTCAGCTGTGTAATGTGAATTCAAACCCTTTACCTTACTTCTACCTGGTTTTCTATTTAAATAAGTCAATCTAAAATGCACAGCTGTTTGGTAGCTGGTGAGCCGAGACTATAAAATGCTCCCAGGCAGCTTCTTTTGGCAGTAATTAAAAACACCTGGTAATGACAAGTTTGATAAGAAAAATTAATTCAATTTTGTTTTTGCTTCTAAAAATCCTCCATTTTAATTTCTAGGCAGGGGAATTAGCATTAAATGGCATGTTTAGATGAAAATACAAATTGGTTTTGCAATTGCAAACATCTTTTTTAAAATAATAATACATGAGGCACTTATGCCTGATGCTCACAAGGGGGTGCTTTGCTGCTGGAGTTTATTCGCTGCTCGATGGAGTATTTCGCAGAATATCAAGGGTGGGCACAGTTGTTAATTGTTGTGTATTCTAATCAGTGAAGCATAAAAACTGACTACAAGTTACGAGCAATTTTTTTTTATGATGTGGAGATGCCGGTGGACTGGGGTGGACAAATGTAAGGAATCTTACAACACCAGGTTATAGTCCAACAGATTTATTTGAAAATCACAAGCGTTCGGAGGCTTTCTCCTTCGTCAGGTGAGTGTGGGATTCCATGGAAGGTACCGCATATATAGTCAGAGAACAATGCCTGGTGATTACAGATAATCTTTCCAACTGCCCGTTGTCAAGGCAATCAAAGGAGTCGAATAGTGTTCAGACAGAGAGACATTACATAGAGGACTACTGAATATACAAACGGTCAGAACCCAAAGACAAAGAGAGAGAAAGAGAGAGAGAGAGAGAGAGAGAGAGAGAGAAACATCCGAAAGGAAGAGAAAGAGAGAGAATGATCAGTTGTATTAAAAACAGATAACACTTTTTTTTCGCTGGTGGGGTTACGTGTAGCGTGACATGAACCTAAGATCCCGGTTGAGGCCGTCCTCATGGGTACGGAACTTGGCTATCAATTTCTGCTCGACGATTTTGCGTTGTCATGTGTCTCGAAGGCCGCCTTGGAGAACGCTTACCCGAAGATCGGTGGCTGAATGTCCTTGACTGCTGAAGTGTTCCTCCTTACTAACATCTGGGGACTTGTGCCAAAATTGGGAGAACTGTCCCACAGACTAGTCAAGCAACAGCCTGACATAGCCATACTCACAGAATCATATCTTTCAGCCAACGTCCCAGACTCTTCCATCACCATCCCTGGGTATGTCCTGTCCCACCGTCAGGACAGACCCACCAGAGGTGGCGGTACAGTGATATACAGTCAGGAGGGAGTGGCCCTGGGAGTCCTCAACATTGGCTCTGGACTCCATGAAATCTCATGGCATCAGGTCAAAAATGGGCAAGGAAACCTCCTGCTGATTACCACCTACCGTCCTCCCTCAGCTGATGAATCAGTCCTCCTCCATGTTGAACACCACTTGGAGGAAGCACTAAGGGTAGCAAGAGCACAAAATATACTCTGGGTGGGGGACTTCAATGTCCATCACCAAGAGTGGCTCGGTAGCACCACTACTGACTGAGCTGGCCGAGTCCTGAAGGACATAGCTGCTAGACTGGGCCTGCGGCAGGTGGTGAGCGAACCAACACGAGGGAAAAACTTACTTGACCTCGTCCTCACCAATCTACCTGTCGCAAATGCATCTGTCCATGACAGTATTGGGAGGAGTGACCACCGCACAGTCCTCGTGGAGATGAAATCCCGTCTTCGCTCGGAGGACACCATCCAACGGGTTGTGTGGCACTACCACCGTGCTAAATGGGATAGATTCAGAACAGATCGAGCAGCTCAAAACTGGGCATCCATGAGGCGCTGTGGGCCATCAGCAGCAGCAGAATTGTATTCCAGCACAATCTGTAACCTCATGGCCCGGCATATTCCTCACTCTACCATTACCAACAAGCCAGGGGATCAACCCTGGTTCAATGAGGAGTGTAGAAGAGCATGCCAGGAGCAGCACCAGGCGTACCTAAAAATGAGGTGCCAGCCTGGTGAAGCTACAACTCAGGACTACATGCATGCTAAACAGCGGAAGCAACATGCTATAGACAGAGCTAAGCGATTCCACAACCAACGGATCAGATCAAAGCTCTGCAGTCCTGCCACATCCAGTCGTGAATGGTGGTGGACAATTAAACAACTGACGGGAGGAGGAGGCTCTGCAAACATCCCCATCCTCAATGATGGCGGAGTCCAGCACGTGAGTGCAAAAGACAAGGCTGAAGCGTTTGCAACCATCTTCAGCCAGAAGTGCCGAGTGGATGATCCATCTCTGCCTCCTCCCGATATCCCCACCATCACAGAAGCCAGACTTCAGCCAATTCGATTCACTCCATGTGATATCAAGAAACGGCTGAGTGCACTGGATACAGCAAAGGCTATGGGCCCCGACAACATCCCGGCTATTGTGCTGAAGACTTGTGCTCTAGAACCAGCTGCGCCTCTCGCCAAGCTGTTCCAGTACAGCTACAACACTGGCATCCACCCGACAATGTGGAAAATTGCCCAGGTATGTCCTGTCCACAAAAAACAGGACAAATCCAATCCGGCCAATTACCGCCCCATCAGTCTACTCTCAATCATCAGCAAAGTGATGGAAGGTGTCGTCGACAGTGCTATCAAGCGGCACTTACTCACCAATAACCTGCTCACCGATGCTCAGTTTGGGTTCCGCCAGGACCACTCGGCTCCAGACCTCATTACAGCCTTGGTCCAAACATGGACAAAAGAGTTGAATTCCAGAGGTGAGGTGAGAGTGACTGCCCTTGACATCAAGGCAGCATTTGACAGAGTGTGGCACCAAGGAGCCCTAGTAAAATTGAAGTCAATGGGAATCAGGGGGAAAACTCTCCAGTGGCTGGAGTCATACCGAGCACAAAGGAAGATGGTAGTGGTTGTTGGAGGCCAATCATCTCGGCCCCAGGGCATTGCTGCAGGAGTTCCTCAGGGCAGTGTCCTAGGCCCAACCATCTTCAGCTGCTTCATCAATGACCTTCCCTCCATCATAAGGTCAGAAATGGGGATGTTCGCTGATGACTGCACAGTGTTCAGTTCCATTCGCAACCCCTCAGATAATGAAGCAGTCCGAGCCTGCATGCAGCAAGACCTGGACAACATCCAGGCTTGGGCTCATAAGTGGCAAGTAACATTCGCGCCAGATAAGTGCCAGGCAATGACCATCTCCAACAAGAGAGAGTCTAACCACCTCCCCTTGACATTCAACGGCATTACCATCGCCGAATCCCCCACCATCAACATCCTGGGGGTCACCATTGACCAGAAACTTAACTGGACCAGCCATATAAATACTGTGGCTACAAGAGCAGGTCAGAGGCTGGGTATTCTGCGGCGAGTGACTCACCTCCTGACTCCCCAAAGCCTTTCCACCATCTACAAGGCACAAGTCAGGAGTGTGATGGAATACTCTCCACTTGCCTGGATGAGTGCAGCTCCAACAACACTCAAGAAGCTCGACACCATCCAAGATAAAGCAGCCCGCTTGATTAGCACCCCATCCACCACCCTAAACATTCACTCCCTTCACCACCGGCGCACTGTGGCTGCAGTGTGTACCATCCACAGGATGCACTGCAGCAACTCGCCAATGCTTCTTCGACAGCACCTCCCAAACCCGCGACCTCTACCACCTAGAAGGACAAGGGCAGCAGGCGCATGGGAACAACACCACCTGCACGTTCCCCTCCAAGTCACACACCATCCCGACTTGGAAATATATCGCCGTTCCTTCATTGTCGCTGGGTCAAAATCCTGGAACTCCCTTCCTAACAGCACTGTGGGAGAACCGTCACCACACGGACTGCAGCGGTTCAAGAAGGCGGCTCACCACCACCTTCTCGAGGGCAATTAGGGATGGGCAATAAATGCCGGCCTCGCCAGCGACGCCCACATCCCGTGAACGAATAAAAAAAAAAAAATTACCCAAGCACTTATGGAATCTTATCCTAGCACAAGTCAGTGCCTTCAGAGAAATTAAAGAAAAATAATCAATTCGCAAATTCCATCCGCCGTCCCCCTCCCCCCGACACCCCATCAAGCATCATGATGCATTTAGATTCAGTCTATTTTGTGATTTGTTTGGCAAGTCTTTTCATTTGCACAAAGATGATGCATCTCTTTAATTGAAACAGTAAAATCCCTTTTACTTTTATAAAGAGCAAACTACGTCTTCATTTCTCCAGTGTGTTTTTTCTCGTTGTTGAATATATTAGTTAAAAAAACATTTACAAGACAATTCCTCCCCTCCACCCAAAATGTCATCTCACCTCTTACCAGAGAGGATGAAAAGTGTACTGTATGTGTCATACAGAGATAGGGGGGAGGGAAGTAAAGGATGCAAAAATAATGGTGGTCCTGCAATAGCAGCAGGACTGCTATTCCACTTGAAGTTCATTGAAAAGATAAAGTAGTCTTAAATTATATATTACTAATTGCCCAGTGGTTGGTGGAGAATTACAATCGAATGCTGCTTTTATAACTGGCACTACAAGAATGAAGAGAGAATAAGCACTGATTCACATGCATCCATGTTATACTTACCTTTAGCTCTATTTCCAAGGAAATTAGAAGCACCGTTGTATGTGCCCAAGTCTGCACATGCACAATAGTTCTTTGAATTACAGGGTAAACTAGAGCGCCTTGTATATGTTCGCTAGTTTACCGGGCCAGATTTAAATTGGTCGATAATGCAAATCTACTGACTCCTCCAGGTGGGTGTCAGACTACGTTACACCAGTAACTACTTTGTCCGGGATTGAGATTGTGTGAGCTCCAAGTAATAATTTTAGGAGAGTCTGACAAAACACACAATTAGAATCCCAAGAAGTCACTAAACCAATGATCTGGTGCCATATTCACAGCAGTATCACAAATTCAATCAACTGGCAGCATAAACGAACAAGTGGCTCAACTGCCAACAAAGGGAATAAAGATTCTTTCAATTTGAAGCTCCACGATAAATAAAGGGAAATGTTGGTAACCCAGCAACTGATATTTACACAATAATCTACCTCTGATCCACACAGCTTGAATTAGTAATTTGTATAGACAGTAGAATGATATTCATACACTAAACAGCATCCCAGGAATCTGTTCCTGACATTACAATGGTTTTATTACAGTACCAGCTAAGTGACAGTATTGTACCTCAAGACTATTTTTTCAACACTCTCTTAGATGGTCTCATTAACTCCCTCCTACGGAAATCCCAACCTCCTGGAACTCTACGGCCCATATCCTATCCCATCCTGCATATCCATCACCCTTATCCCTGCCCCAGTCCATTAATCTCAAAATCCTTTCACCCAACTACAAATCCCTCCACCCTACTCTGCAATCTTCTCTAGCCCTATGTCCCAACTCGCACCCTCCTCCCTCCACTTCATCATTAGTGATAGGAGCTTCAGCAGCAGCCACAACTTCCACTTGTATAGCATCTTTGACGTAATAAAACATGCCATTCTGCTTCACAGAAAATAGACTGTACTGTGGTAGAAGAATTAGGAAAGTTGACAAGGGAAGATGTTTGGGGAGGAGATTCTGAGCATAGGACCTAAATAGCTGAAAGCAAGTGAGGAATGCTGGGAGAGGGGCAGCAGGAAGAGGAAGAGAGGCCAGAGTTGGAGGTCCTGAGGGCAAGGGCATGGGCCTGGAGTGGTTTCAAAAGTAGATGGGGATTAGGGTTTTGTAAATGAGAATTAACATTTTGAGTTTTGTGTGTTGGGAGGCCGGGTGTTTGGGGGGGGGGGGGGCGGTAATTTTAACCCCCAAGAACAGGTGGGTTGGGGGCAGGTGGGCAGTAAAAATAATTGACTTTTGAAGCTGAACCGCATCCTGGCTTCAACCCGCCCATTTCCAGGTTTACCCCAGGCGCGTTAGAATGCGCATGCATCTGAAACCCAGAAGTCCTGCCCCACTTAAAGCCGGCGGGCAGATACTTAAAGGGGCAATGTACCTCAATGCAATAATTGAGACACTTAATTTATGTGCATTACATATGTAAAACGAATTTAACCTTAACTGTTCGGGTTTCCCGTCGCTTCTGATTCACATCAGGTGAAAGCAGGAGAGAAGGGCAGGTTCCATGAGGTGACTACCTTTTATGTACTGCTTGTCGACCAGGATCCCAACGCGATCGGATCCCCGCGATTGGTCGATCCCCACCCTACCCAATGGCCAATCCTCCCCCCCGATGACGGAGGCCCCTCCATAGCTCCGACTCCTCCCGACCTGATCACCTCCTAACCGGCCATGTCCTCCTCGCACCCCACCCTCTCCCCCCCCCACCACGTCCTACGATCTCACCTCCCTCTTCTCTGATTCAATCAGGTGGGCTGGCGGGCGCGAAGCACAGAAGTAAAATTTATTGCCCTCATTAAGGTTGCAATCGCAACCTGCCAACGTCACTTCCGGGTTTCACGTCCAATTATCTTCCCCGCCCGCCCCTTTCCCGTGTCCATGTTAAAATCATGCCCAGGGTAGTCAGTGGAGGGCAGGGGTGGTAGACAAGCAAGACTTAATGAAGAACAGAATGTAGATAAATATTGAGGTTGTGTAAGTTGGAGCTTGGGAGGCAGGTGAGAAAGATATAGGGCTCGATTTTCGCACCCCCGAACGGGTGCGTTCGCGGCGAGGGGGGCTGCGAAAATCGGGGATTCCCAGGGCGGGTCTGGAGCCCGGCTCCAACCCGCCCACTTCTGGGTTCCCCAGTGACGCGCTGACATGTGCGCGTAGCGCCTGCATGTCGGACTCCGGCGGGGTGCCACTTAAAGTACTTAAACAGGTACTTCAGGTCGTTTACAGACCTGATATTTTAGGAGGGGTGGGATTTTGAAGTGAACTGAGACTGTTTCCCGTACTGGGGGCAACACTCCCAGTTCAAATGGACGTGTTGCAGCCATCAGCCTGTGGCAGCTGCAAAGGTCCATTTGACAGGTGGGGGGAAAAAAAAAAAGACCCTCACTCATTGCAGGAGGCCACTCAGTCACTTTGGACAAAGTTTGGCCTCCGCCACATCAATAAAATTCACAAACTTGCACGCTTACCCCGGTGTCCACGCACATTTACCTACCTTGCGGACCGCCTCAGATGTACATCTTCCGGATGGGGGCCGCCATAGCTGCAGTCATGACCTCCTCGGAGGGCGAACAGCATCACCAGCACCAGCCTCGCTGGCCACGCCATCCACCTCTGACACGTGGAGCTCCACAACACAGTGCTGTGCCACATCCACCTGCACAGCAGGAGGGAGAGCAACCGCAGAGAGAGATGCGTTGCAGAGGGCACTACCCTCGCCACAGGGTCCACAGACCGAGCCTCAGCTTCCTGGACCTCTCTGAGCAGCAGTGCACATGGAGGCTCAGAGTCACTTGACATGTAGTCGTGGACATCTGCAGCCTCCTGCATGCCGAGCTGCTCCCAGCTGGCCCGAGCACCATCTTCTTACCTGTCGCTGTCAAAGTCACCACTGCCCTCAACAACTTCTCCTTCGCATCCTTCCAGGGTGCCACCGGGGACATCGCCGAAATCTCTCCGTCGTCTGCACAAAAGAGCCCTGCAAGTACACCTACACCATTCCCTTACCTACCCGCAACACTATCTCAGAGATGCCTTTATGTCCCTGCAACACTATCTTGGAGATACCCTCCTGTACCTGTGCCACCATTCCCCTCATGCAGGAGTTGGACTCCTCCATCCTCTGCGCGATTGTGGAGTGCGCGCGTGGCACCTGTTCCAGAACCTAGGCAATGTGCTGCTGCCCCTCGATGACTCTCCTTTTCACGGCTGATCCCCAGGGTTCAATGGGTCCAGCTGAGCAGGGCCTGGAGAAGAGTGCTCCAACCGACGCAGACTCTCCACGGCTGCCCGTCACCAGGGTCTGCTCGTGCTCACGTGTGTGTGGTGACTCACCATGTGCAAGCCCAGCTAAGTGAGGATGGGGACCAACCGAGGTGTGTATTTGCGCTGGTGGATGCACGGCTGAGGTGTGACGATGGACCCTCAGAGGCCGGCAGGTCCTCTGAGGAATCGCCCTCCACGGTCACGGCGCTCGCAGATGAGCCTGCAAGAGAACAGAAAGCAATATTAGGCACATGGACAGATGTTGAGGTGCTGCAGATGCCAAGTGATGCTAAGATCATTCGCTATCATGAGTGCTGAGTGTTAGCTTTCTGTTACCGGCCGTTTGTGCAATCCCAGCCTCCAGACAAGCACTCCAGCGGCGGCTGATCACCAATGCCTGCTGCTCTGCGTCTGTTAGTGCCACCTGGTGTAGCGGGCCCCCTCCAGTCCTTGCCCTCTCCCGGGCGTTCTGGCATCTCTTCTCCTATTAAGGCAAAACACAGAGGCGTGATTGAATGATGGTTGCAATGGTGACCCGCTGCATGCATTGGTGTGGGTGGGGTTGAGCGTGAGGGAGATGCATGGGAGGGTGCGTGTGCAACATAGCCATGATATTGTATGAGGATTGGGTTGAGTGGTAGTGTTCGAATGGGGACAGGGGCGGTGAGTACATGCAGGCAAGGTGAGGATGATAGTTGAGTGGATGTGAGGAGTGATGCGAGAGCATTGTGGTGGCCGTGCAGAAGGGGTTGTGTGGTGGTGGTGGTGATGTGGAAGACGGAGTGTGGGTGAATGCGTAAGTATACTCACTTTGGCTGACCTGGTTAGGTCATTAAATCTCTTCCTGCACTGGACCCAGGTTCGTGGCACATTGCCGCTGCTGGTGACCTCCTCGGCCACCTCCAGCCAGGTCTTCTTCGTGGTGGAGAGAGGGCACTTCCTCCCATCGGATGGGAAAAGGATTTCCCTCCTCCTCCTCACCCCATCCAGCAGCACCCGGAGTGAGGAGTCCGAAAATCTTGGGGCAACCATCCCTCTGGCCTGCTCCATGGTTCAGAATTGGTTGTTTACTGCAGGGGGAGCATTGGTGGACTGCCTCTTTAAATAGGGCTCCTTCAGCTGACAGACTTTGCGGCACATGTGCAGTCCGCCCCCTGCGCAGCTTTCCAGCGCGAAACCCGGAAGCACAGGTGAGTGGCTCCAATTAGCCTGCGATTCCATGCGGAGCACACTGATTTCACCGGGCGCGTTGCCCACGCGCCCAGTCGACCCCCCCACCGCCCTCCTAATATCGGGCCTATAGGCAGGGGTTGGGGCAAGATAGCACATGGTTGAAGAGTATAAGCATGCGCTCTTATTGATAGATATGGGTTTTGAAAGTTAGTTCCAGGTTGAACAGGACACAAGGTTGCACACCATCTGGTTCAACTTGAGTGAGCAGTTGGGGAGGGTGATGGAGTCAGGTTGGAAATAAACAGTGTGCCTCCCTTGCACAGGGTGATTAATGGCACCAAAAAGTACTGGAATTTTGTTAAAACCAACAGACCAGGCCACTGGATAGCATAACAATAATTTGCATCTATTTAGTGCCTTCCATGTAACAAAATGTCCCAAGAAACCTTACAGGGGAAACGATGGACATCGAGCATGAAATAGGGGAAAAATAGATGTTGCCCAAATCATTAATTGGCTCAGCCATGACTCAAAGTCAGATAGGCAGTCTGACAACACAGAAGTAACTGTGGAATCAGTGGTTGTGGAATCAAGGGTGGTGATGGAGACACACAGTTGGGTGTAGTCAATATACATATGGAAACTAACTTCTTGTCTGCAGATAATGTCTCCAAGGAGTAGGATGTAATGAGTAAAATGAAAGGACCAAGGATGGAACGTTAAGATAGTCTGGACGTAACTGCATTGCTGGAGATGTGGTGGCTCACTTGCAACAAGTAGGAGTGGAACCAAGCAGATGCAATCTCTGCTCCTGCACTTCTCCAATCTTGTTTCTTTTATACCATCCTCAAATGCTTATGTCAATTTTTAGTTTTTTGTTTACTTTTGGTCACCTCCTTTAATTTTTCCCCTATTTCCCACTCGACGTCCACCGTTTCCCCTGTAAGGCTTCTTGGGACATGTTGCATAGAAGGCACTAAATAGATGCAAATTTTTGTTGCGATGCTATCTAGTGGCCTGGTCTGTTGGTTTTAAACAAAATTCCAGTACTTTTTGGTGCCATTAATCACCCTGTGCAAGGAAAGCACACCGTTTATTGCCATACAGAACTGAAGCTAGGAAACACTTCTACACGCAAAGGGTGGTAGGCGTTTGGAACTCTTCTGCAAACGGCAGTTGACGCTAGCTCAATTATTAATTTTATATCTGAAATTGATAGATTTTTGTTAACCGAAGGTATTAAAGGGATATGGGGCTAGAGACCCCTGGTTGTCTAGAAGTAAACGGGGCAAGATAAAGCAGAAAAAGAAAGCTTATGACTGTCACAGAAAACTAAATACTGCAGAAAGCCTAGAGAAGTATAGAAAGTACAGGGATGATGTAAAAAAGGAAACAAGGAAAGCAAAGAGAGGGCATGAAAAAATATTAGCTAGTAAGATTAAAGAAAACCCGAAGATGTTTTATCAGTACGTTAAGAACAAGAGGATAGCTAAGGAAAAGGTGGGACCTATCAGGGATGATAAGGGTAACTTGTGTGTAGAAGCAGGGGATGTGGGTAAGGTTTTAAATGAATATTTTGTCTCCATATTCACAAAGGAAAGGGATAATCCGGACGTAGTAGTTAAAAAGGAGCAGAGGTGTGAAATATTGGATAAGGTAAACATTACGAGAGGGGAAGTACAAGAGGGACTGGAATCCTGAAAGTTGATAAGTCACCAGGGCCAGATGGATTGTTTTCTAGGCTATTGAAGAAAGCCAGGGAAGAAATAGCAAATGCTCTGAGGATCATTTTCCAATCCTCACTAGATACAGGGGAGGTACCGGAAGACTGGAAGACTGCAAACGTAGTACCATTGTTTAAAAAGGGTACAAGGGAAAGGCCAAACAGTCTTACCTTGACGGTGGGCAAACTACTAGAATCAATACTGAGAGATAGGATAAACTGTCACTTGGAAAGGCATGGTTTAATCAGGGATAATCAGCATGGATTTGTTCAGGGAAGGTCATGCCTTACAAATCTGATTGAATTCACTCAGGAAGTGACAAGGAGGATTGATGAGGGTAGTGCAGTGGATGTTGTCTACATGGATTTTAGTAAGGCATTTGACAAGGTCCCACATGGCAGACTGGTCAGAAAGGTCAAATGGGATACAGGGAAATGTGGCGAATTGGATCCAAAATTGGCTCAGTAACAGGAAACAAAGGGTAAAAGTCGATGGATGTCTTTGCGAATGGAAATCCGTTTCCAGTGGTGTGCCACAGGGCTCAGTGTTGGGTCCCTTGCTGTTTGTGGTATATATTAATGATTTGGACTTGAAAGTAGGGGGCATGATTGGCAAATTTGGAGACGACACAAAAATTGGCTGAGTAGTTAATAGTGAAGAGGATAGCTGTAGACTCTAAGAAGATATCAATGGATTGGTGGAGTGGGTGGAAAAGTGGCAAATGGAGTTCAACCCGGAGAAGTCTGAGGTAATGGGGGAAACTATAATGGGGAACAAAGAAATGGCAGAACAATTAAACACATACTTTGGTTCTGTCTTCACAAAGGAGGACCCAAATAACCTCCCGGAAATGTAAGGGAACCTAAGGTCTAGTGAGAGGGAGGAACTGAGGGAAATCAGTATTAGTAAAACAATAGTCCTAGGGAAATTAATGGGGCTAAAGGCTGACAAATCCTCAGGGCCTGATAATCTACATCCCAGAGTACTAAAGGAAGTGGCCCTGGAAATAGTGAATGCATTGGTGGTCATCTTCCAAAATTCTATAGACTCTGGAACAGTTCCTACAGATTGGAGGGTGGCAAATGTAATCCCACTATTTTAAAAAAAGGGAGAGAAAACACAGGGAATTACAGACCAGTTAGCCTAACATCAGTAGTGGGGAAAATGCACAAGTCTATTATAAAGGATGTGATAACAGAACACTTGGAAGGCATTAACGCGATTGGACAGTCAGCATGGGTTTATGAAAGGGAAATCATGCTTAACAAATCTACTGGAGTTTTTTGAGGAGGTAACTAGTAGAATGGATAGGGGAGAACCTGTGGATGTGGTGTATTTGGATTTTCAGAAGGCTTTTGATAAGGTCCCACACAAGAGGTTAGTGTGCAAAATTAAAGCACATGGGATTGGGGGGGGAATATACTGGTATGGATTGAGAATTGGTTGACAGACAGGAAACAGAGAGTAGGAATAAACGGGTCTTATTCCAGGTGGCAGGCAGTGACTAGTGGGGTACCGCAGGGATCAGTGCTTGGGCCCCAGCTATTCACAATATATATATAAATGATTTGGATGAGGGAACGGAATGTAACATTTCCAAGTTTGCAGACAACACAAAGCTGGGGTGGAATGTGAACTGTGAGGAGGATGCAAAGAGGCTCCAACGTGATTTAGACAAGTTGGGAGAGTGGGCAAGAACATGGCAGATGCAGTATAACGTGGATAAATGTGAGGTTATCCACTTTGGTTGTAAAAACAGAAAGGCAGATTATCTGAATGGTGATAGATTGGGAAAAGGGAAGGTGCAACGAGACCTGGGTGTCCTTGTATACCAGTCGCTAAAAGCGAGCATTCAGGTGCAGCAAGCAGTTCGGAAGGCGAATGGTATGTTGGCCTTCATTACAAGAGGATTTGAGTACAGAACAGGGATGTCTTACTGCAGTTGTACAGGGCCTTGGTGAGACCACATCTGGAGTATTGTGTGCAGTTTTGGTCTCCTTATCTGAGGAAGGATGTCCTTGCCATGGAGGGAGGGCAACGAAAGTTGACTGATTCCTGGGATGACAGGACTGACATATGAGGAGAGATTGGGTCGACTAGGCCTATATTCACTAGAGTTTAGAAGAATGAGAGGTGATCTCATCGAAACATAAAATTTTAACAGGACTGGACAGACTAGATGCAGGGAGGATGTTCCCGATGGCTGGGGAGTCCAAAACCAGGGGTCACAGTCTCAGGATACAGGGTATGCCATTTAGAACAGAGTTGAGGAGAAATTTCTTCACTCAGAGGGTGATGAACCTGTGGAATTCTCTACCACAGAAGGCAGTGGAGGCCAAGTCATTAGATGTATTCAAGAAGGAGATAGATATATTTCTTAATGCTAAAGCGATCAAGGGATATGGGGAAAAAGCGGGAACAGGGTACTGAGTTAGACGATCAGCCATGATAATTTTGAATGGTGGAGCAGGCCCGAAGGGCCGAATGGCCTACTCTTGCTCCTATTTTCTATGTTTCTATGTAATGCACTTAGGGAGGGCAAACAGTAAAAGGGAATACGCAGTAAACGGGAATATATTGAGAGGGGTAGAGGAAGTGAGACACCTTGGAGTTCATATGCACAGGTCCCTGAAGGTGGCAGTACAGGTAGATAAAGTTGTGAAGAAGGCATATGGAATGCTCTCCGTTATTAGCCGAGGTATAGAATACAAAAGCAGGGATGTAATGATGGAACTGTATAAAACGCTGGTAAGGCCACAGCTGGAGTATTGTGTGCAGTTCTGGCCACCACATTACAGGAAGGACATAATTGCTCTGGAGAATGCTGAGAAGATTTACAAGAATGTTGCCAGGGCTTGAAAATTGCAGCTACGAGGAAAGATTGGATAGGCTGGGGTTGTTTTCCTTGGAGCAGAGGAGGCTGAGGGGAGACTTGATTGATGTGTACAAAATTATGAGGGGCCTAGATAGAGTAGACAGGAAATACCTGTTTCCCCTAGCAAAGAGTTCCAAAACTAGAGGACATAGATTTAAGCTGATTGGCAGAAGGATTAGAGGGGACATGAGGAAAAACTTTTTTACCCAGAGGGTGGTGGGTTTATGGAATTTGCTGCCCGAATTGGTGGTAGTGGCAGGGACCCTTAACTCTTTTTAAAAGTACTTGGACCTGCACCTAAAGTGCTGTAAGCTGCAGGGCTACGGACCGGGTGCTGGAAGGTGGGATTAGAATGGGCACCTGGTTGTTCTTTGAGCTGGCACGGACACGATGGGCTGAATGGCCCCCTTCTGTGCTGTATCTTTTCTATGGCTCTATGACAGATATATGGAGTTAAGTCACAGGTCAGCCATGATCTCATTGAATGGCAGAACAGGCTCAAGGGGCTAAATGGCCTATTCCTGTTCCTATACTGAGTATTTCTCCCCACAATTCTTGGCCATCTCCCTGATGTTTCTTTTTCCTTTTGCTTTTGAAAATTATTGTAGGATTAAAAGGAGTAGGGGCAAGTCACGATGGATGGAAAAGATCGCATAAGTTGAAGGAATGATTTTCATGAAGCAAATTCATGGTTGAGCAGGGAGTGAGGGAGGGCAGCAAGAGAGAGAGTGATAAACACAACAAAGCACCCTTCTTCACTGCTGCATAAAGGCTCAATCACTGACTCCCATTACTTTAGTATAACAGGTATAATAAAGAGCTACCTTGAACACATTAAGAAGTCCCTGGCGTATTTAGAACTCAACAGTACTTCCAGGGCTACACATTCCGCACTCTACGACACAAACACTTCTACCTCCTAAGCTTGCATCACTCTTAGACAGCTAAAACTACACAAGCCACTTCTTTTCACACTTTTAGAAATTGATCTATGAACATCAAGATTGTAAACGTTAGGAGGATAGGAAGTGTATTTCAGAACGCTGAGGATCTTAAATGCTGCCCATGCTTGGTTCCACTATTACTTGTTGCAAATGAACCAGCACATTTTGAACAACAGCTTCTCCTCTCACCTGTGCACAGTTGTTGGTTCAGAGAAGGGCGAGTTTTAATAGTAATGCTCTGAATGGTTTTAGTTTCAGGTTTTCATTATAGATGCTGTCAAATGTTAGCTATCACTTTATAGAAATTCTCGTCTTCATTTTCGTTTCCATTAACAGAACAAAAAACATTATTTCTATGAAAACAAAGTTCAAAAAGGAAGCAGAATAGCAGACTCCACACAGACAACACACCAAAAATGCTACCAAATAATAACCAACACTGCTGACTTCAGCAAACAACCTGTCTCTCCCCAACCTTGCAGGCAGCAGACATCTTCTGAGCACACCATTTATGCTCAGTCCATCACTTCCTGCCAGGACTGAACATGTCTCAAGTAATTTATGATTCTGCAGCTATGTTGTTTACATCTTCTCTTGAAATGTAGTTTGTTTTTGTTCATTTTAACTTACTAAAGTCACTCTGGCAATACTGCACTCAACAGCTGCCAAGCGTGGCTGTAGACATAATTTGGTGATGACGGATTGAGAAGTGAGTATCCAATATCCTGACACAGATTTAGCACAAAGCGACTCCTGGACTTGGCTTCCTCCATCATCGTGAAAATAGATTTTAATAAATTAATGCCACTAGAGGAACCAAATTAAAGAGAAAATGCACAGCAAGTCCACCAGCATCTGAAAGAGAAAGACAAGGAAATATTGGAGGTACAACTGGCCAGTTCTGATGAAAGATGCGGTTAACATTTCAGATGTAATCCTTCTTTAGGATTGGCCAGTTGTGCCCACAATATTTATCCATCTTTTTTCATTCAGGTGCTGATGGATCTACTATGCATTTCCAGCAGCTTTTTTTTTGCAGCAGTTTTCTTACCTCAGAGGAGAAGCTGTTTAGTTTGACTGGTAACCTCTAAAACAGCTCTCTGGGGAAGAAAAATAAGCTGATCACGAGTATAATTTGTTTGTATTTTGAAATCTGGCTGTCTCTCTCCAGGCACCAGTCTGTTTGACACAGACCTTCGCTCTTTCTTCCCTCTCCTCCATTTCTAAATCTGTAGGTAACGAGTCGTCTCTGTAACAAAGCAATGTACCTGGCAGTAACTTGTACTGTTATGTGTGCCACATAAATCAGCCCTACTACACGTACTGCTGCAGTAGTTTCCAGTATGGTTAGGGCAAAGCACGCCACCTTGTTCCACGTCCAAAATCAGGCAGATGGCAGCATAGAAGTGGAGATGGGATTGTGACTTGAATTGATGTTTCGTTTACTGATGAAAATCAATTTTAAAAACCTAAATAAACTTAACATAAAATTCTGGAAAAAACGACAGGTCTGTCAGCATCTGGAGGTTATCATTTCAAGTGAAGACCCTGCATCAGAGCTGCAAGCTAAGGCAGCCCAGGAGTTTGAAAACTGTGTGCCTTGGTGGGCTACATAGGTGCATACCATGGACCATTGGGGTCCATATATATCCCCTCATCTCTGGATCAAGGGAGAGGGCAGAAAGCGAGAGATGGGCAAGGGAGAGGGCAGAAAGCGAGAGATGGGCAAGGGAGAGGGCAGAAAGCGAGAGATGGGCAAGGGAGAGGGCAGAAAGCGAGAGATGGGCAAGGGAGAGGGCAGAAAGCGAGAGATGGGCAAGGGAGAGGGCAGAAAGCGAGAGATGGGCAAGGGAGAGGGCAGAAAGCGAGAGATGGGCAAGGGAGAGGGCAGAAAGCGAGAGATGGGCAAGGGAGAGGGCAGAAAGCGAGAGATGGGCAAGGGAGAGGGCAGAAAGCGAGAGATGGGCAAGGGAGAGGGCAGAAAGCGAGAGATGGGCAAGGGAGAGGGCAGAAAGCGAGAGATGGGCAAGGGAGAGGGCAGAAAGCGAGAGATGGGCAAGGGAGAGGGCAGAAAGCGAGAGATGGGCAAGGGAGAGGGCAGAAAGCGAGAGATGGGCAAGGGAGAGGGCAGAAAGCGAGAGATGGGCAAGGGAGAGGGCAGAAAGCGAGAGATGGGCAAGGGAGAGGGCAGAAAGCGAGAGATGGGCAAGGGAGAGGGCAGAAAGCGAGAGATGGGCAAGGGAGAGGGCAGAAAGCGAGAGATGGGCAAGGGAGAGGGCAGAAAGCGAGAGATGGGCAAGGGAGAGGGCAGAAAGCGAGAGATGGGCAAGGGAGAGGGCAGAAAGCGAGAGATGGGCAAGGGAGAGGGCAGAAAGCGAGAGATGGGCAAGGGAGAGGGCAGAAAGCGAGAGATGGGCAAGGGAGAGGGCAGAAAGCGAGAGATGGGCAAGGGAGAGGGCAGAAAGCGAGAGATGGGCAAGGGAGAGGGCAGAAAGCGAGAGATGGGCAAGGGAGAGGGCAGAAAGCGAGAGATGGGCAAGGGAGGGATTGAGATATGGGGCAGCGGGGGATTGAGTGTGAGAATCATTGGGCTCGATGTTAGGAGGGAGGCGGGTTGGCAGTGGGGGGGGGGTCGACTGGGCAACGCGTCCAGTGAATCTGGGGTGCTCCATACGCAATCGCAGCCTAATTGAAGGCACTTACCATGGCTTCCGGGTTTCCCGTTCCAGACCTGCGCAGCGGGCGCACTGTGCATCCGCATCACAGGCTGTCAGCAGGAGGAGCCCTATTTAAAGGGGCAGTCCTCCAATGCTCCTCTTGCAGCAAAGAACCAATTTTGGACCATGGAGCAGGCCAGAGGCAAGGCTGCTCCAAGGTTCTCTGACTCCTCACTCCAGGTGCTGCTCGTTGGGGTGAGGAGGAGGAGGGAATTTTTTTTTCCCATCGGATGGGAGGAGGTGTCCTCCCTCTGCCACCAGGAAGGCCTGGCTGGAGGTGGCAGAGGAGGACACCAGCAGCGGCAATGTGTCCAGAACAGGAAGCGATTTAATGACCTTACCAGGTCAGCCAAAGTGAGTATACTTACGCATTCTCCCTCACTCCGTCTTCCACATCACCTCCACCATCACACAACTCCTTCTTCACTGCCACAACGCTCTCACATCACTCCTCACATCCACTCAACCATCATCCTCACCTTGCCTGCACTTACTCACCGCCCCAGTTCCCATTTGAACACTACCACGCAACCCAATCCTCATACAATCCCATGGCTATGTCTCACACGCACCTCCCATGCAAATCCTCACACTCACCCCCACCCACTCCAATGCATGCAGCAGGTCACTATGCAACCATCACTCAATCACGTCTCTGTGTTTTGCCTTGATAGGAGAAGAGATGCCAAAATGCCCGGGAGAGGGCCCGCCACACCAGGTAGTCTTAACAGACGCAGAGCAGCAGGCACTCGAAATAAGCCGGATGCTGGAGTGCCTGTCCCGGGCGGATGCCGAGACTGGGAGTGCACAAGCGGCTGGAATCTAACACTCAGCACGCATGATAGCGAATGATCTTAGCATCACTTTGCATCTACAGCACCTCAACATCTGTCCACATGCTTAATATTGCTTTCTGTTCTCTTGCAGGGCCATCTGCGAGTGCCGTGACGGCAGAGGGCAATTCCTCAGAGGACCTGCCGGCCTTTGAGGGTGCATCGTCACATCTGAGTCAGCCAGCCATCCACCAGCGCAGATACACACACTTCGGTGAGTCCCTGTCCTCACTTAGTTGGGCTTGCACATGGTGAGTCACAACGCACATGTAAGCACAAGCAGATCCTGGTGGCAGGGGCAGCTGTGGAGAGTCTGCGTCGGTGGGAGCACTCTTCTCCAGGCTCTGCTCAGCTGGACCCAGATGCTGAACCCAGATGGCCAGCCGTGAAAAGGAGAGTTCGAGGGGCAGCAGCACATTGTTGAGGTACTGGAACAGTTGCCACGTGTATTCTCCACAATCGCACAGAGGATGGAGGAGTCCAACTTCTGCATGAGTGGAACACTGCCACAGGGACGCGAAGGCATCTCTAAGATAGTGTCGCGGGTCGGTGTGGGAATGTCTGTGATGGAGGAAAGGCTAGCCTCCATCGAGCGTCAAGTACGGCTCAACAATGAGTCCATTCAGGCCCTGACAACGGCCATTCGGATTCAGGGTGAGCAACATTCTGCCGCCTTGAACTGGCTGACAGATATCTTACAACTGGCCTTCCAAGGCTTCACACAAGTCGTCCAAATTGTTGTCCAGCAGGGTGGAAGGAGTGATGTGGGCCTGGGCCACGAGAGGGATGATGATAAAAGGGGACATGGAAGTGGGGACGCCACTCAAAGCGCTCCCACGTCTCACCCGTTGCCCCCCTCTCAACCAGTACCCGCAATGCTGCCCCCTCTCCAGGTGGCTGAGTCTGCCCCTCCACAGGTGCAGGTGGAGCAGACTTTGGAGGGGCCCTCACGGCACCGAAACCCAGAGGGTGTCCGCGCAAAGCATCTCATCGGTCAGGGCATGGACAAGAGCAACCTGCCACTACCTCTGCTGAAACCACAGGGGTAGCACCGCGTAGGGATTCCCATAAACGTAAGGCGAAGGTTTTGTGAGCACAAAGGGGATGCACAAGGGTGTAAGACAAGATGTCATGTTTTTGCTTTACTTTTGTTTGTTTTGCAAAAAAAATTTTAAAAATTATCACCACTACTGCCACGTCTTTGCAATCTGGTTTGTGCAATAATATCCTTTCCTGAGGATCACCATGAAGACCCATATCTGATGCCACCCATTGTGTCACTGCAGAGTGGGTGTAGGTGTATTTGCAGACAAGAGAGATGCCGGCGACGTCCCCGGTGGCACACTGGAAGGATGCGGAGAAGTTGTTGAGGGCAATGGTGACTTTGACAGAGACAGGTAAGAAGATGGTGCTCAGGCAAGCTGGAAGCAGCTCGGCATGAAGGAAGCTGCAGATGTCCACGACTACATGTCGAGTGACTCTGAGCCTCCGTGTGCACTGCTGCTCAGAGGTCCAGGAAGCTGAGCCTAGGTCTGTAGACCCTGTGGCGAGGGTAGTGCCTTCTGCAACGCATCTCTCTCTGCAGTTGCCCTCCCTCCTGCTGTGCAGGTGAATGCGTCACATCACTGTGTTGTGGAGCTCCGTGTGTCAGAAGTGGACGGCAATGCTGTTCGTCCTCCGAGGAGGTCATGACTGCAGCTATGGCGGCCCCATCCTGAAGATGTACGTTTGAGGGGGTCCGCAAGATAGGTAAATGTGTCTGAACACCGGGGTTGAGGTTGCAAGTTGGTGAATTTTAGTGTTAGGAGGAGGGTGGTGGAGGCCAAACTTTGTCCAAAGTGTCAGAGTGGCCTCCTGCAACGAGTGAGGGTCTCCCCCAAAATCTGTCAAATGGACCTTTGCAGCTGCCACAGGCTGGTGGCTGCAACACGTTCATTTCAACTGGGTGTTTCCTCCAGTATGGGAAACACTCTCAGTTTAGATGAAAATCTCACCCCTCCTAAAATATCCTACAAATCAGGTCTGCTAACGACCTGAAATATCAAAATAATTGCCTTAAGTGGGATCCCGCCGGCTTTAATTGCCGGCAGGAGTCCCGCATGCGGGGGCTGCGCGCGCATCTAAGCGCGACATTGGGGAACCCAGAAGTGGGCGGGTTGGAGCCGGGCTCCGGACCCACCCAGGGAATCCCCAATTTTCTGAGCTCCCTCCCGCCACGAACGCAGCCGCTCGGACGTCCGAAAATGGAGCCCATCGAGTCTGTGCTTGCTCTTTGCTGGAGTAATTCTAAACTAAAAATGCAGTAACCAATTTAACCGCACTGTTAGATGAACAGCAGTTTAGATAAATGACCAGGTAATCTCTTTTTAGTGGTGTTGGTTTTGGGAGGAACGTTAGCTGGGACATGAAAAGGAGAAAAAAAGACTCACGGCAACTATTTGAACTTAGGGACAGAAACATGCATTGAATCCAGCGACTGAGCTGCGAGTAATGCAGAAACCTGAGTGCTACGCAAAATTGCAAGATCCCCATGGTGAAGTCTCAGGGTTTTTGACCATTTTTCCGCAGAAAGGAATTGTAAAAGAGATACATTTAAATGTTGGGTTTGTAAATCAGCGTGTTCACACAAATTTAATAAAAGCACTGAAAGGAAAGATGCCAATGGCTAGGCTTGAAATTGTTTTCCCGAAGACTAAACAATAAGAAATTTGTTAGCCTATCTCACATCCATTGTTGGGAGGTCTCTGGTCCTAGGCACTTGGCCTCATCTCAAGTGTTTTCTCAGTCCACCTTTGAAAAATGTGGACGGGTGTTGAAGAGGTCATTTGCAAAAGATACGAATATGCAGTTGAGATCACAAGGGCGTACTATTGCTACACCTGATAATGCTATCATAAAGTTATAGATTGGGCAGTACGAGCACACCTCTAAACGCAAGATGTTCAGACTGCTTATGGCTTGAGTAGCCGAGACCACCCATAAGGCAGAATGAAGGAATATTCTAAAATTATTCAATTACCCTCATATCATCAAGGGATATTTAAGCATAACCGTTCATTAGGAGTTTAAATGTTCGGATTGATTCTATGGCAGAATAGATTGTACATGTGTGGAAGTAGGGGGTTTGACTGAATCAACAAAAAACAAAAACTACAACCACAACAACTTGCATTTATATAGCACCTTTAATGTAGTAAAACATCCCAAGGCACTACACAGAAACTCCCCAAAAGAAAAACACAGGAGTCAGAATATCTTATTTCTTAACATAACTTCACAATGACACTTGAAAAGAAAGTCAGACTTTTATCCTAGGTCCTGATCTGCAGCCGGAATAGCACTTCAACTTTGAAGTAGGCAGGTAAACTTTCAATGACAAACTAAGGATTTAAGAAAATAACCAATGAATATTTGGCAAAAATTACCACTAAAAGGAACCAGATTGTCCCAAATATTTTTGAAAATCCTTTGGATTATCATCTTGAAGTGTCACTAGTACTGTAAATAAGATTTACAACATAAAACAAGACAAAAATCTCATTAGGCATTCCCAGGTCAATTACAACAATGGCGAAAGAAAGCCAAATTCCATTTCTTTTCCCCCAACCTCAGAGGAGCATCTCTACTGCACCAGTGTAATTTTTCTTTGTAAAATAATAGACATAAAAATCATAGAATTTACAAGAAATTGATTACACATTCCTATACAATACCATCCATGTATTGTTTTCACTGAGGGCTGTCAAGCCTCGGGCTTGAGGTCATGGAGCTTCCCAGAGCCATCAGTCAACTGGAGACGCTGAAGCAGACTACAATTCCCAGTGTACATTGGTGCCTGCAAGTCCCAAAAAATTGCTTCCCATTCACAGACAAATAAATCACTTGTTGCTCAGAAGACCTGCCCCTCCTCCACTCCTGTGCAGCAATGGAAAATTACTGAATGCAAGCTCTCTAAGGAATGCAATTTTAAAAAAAAGTTCAAGATCACTCACTTCCAAAGATCAAACAGCCTGTCAACACTCATCCTCGAGGCTCACACAAAGAACAGTCAGATACCAGAGGGTTGCCTGTCATTTTCAACCCAGTATTGGCAACAAGCACTACTGGGACACAAACAGAAATGTACCCAACTCTCCCAGCCCCCAATTTCGTCACCTCCTTTTGTTGTTAAGCTATTGACTATGTTAACTCCATTAAAGATGGTCTTGTCAGATAGCAAAATGTAGTACATGTAGCAATCTCGCCTCACACAAGTTTCTCTGCATTTTTAGAGTATTGGGCATCTTGGGAGAGAGTTACAGACTGGTATCTAATCGAGGTGTTAAGATTAATTTTTTCATTTTATAATATGATTTGAAGTATTAATTTGCATCATGATAAATGCTAATAGTCAGTGCACTCAATAGCACTGATGCATGAATAAATCCACCCTGAAGGATTAATGAGTCACACAATAAGTAATTGCTGCAAGTCAGTGATTGTGCACAATGGATCAATGGGGGAAAAAATCATCCGGATCAATTGTAACGAACTGGGTATGCCAGTCAGTGAATTTATACCAGCAAAGTAATTGCATCAAAAGAACCGAAAATGGACAATTCAATCCTTTAGTTGCTGAAGCAATCTCATCAGGCAATCGCAAGCCAATTACAACAATGGTAGACAAAAGCCAAGTTCCTTTTCCTAAATGGCAACAAGGTACCTTGGCCCGCAATCTCAAGAGCATCACTACTGCATCAGTGTGAATTTTTCTATTTCCTGTGGCCTAAGACAGACCACCAATTAATTCCAAATTACAGACAGCTATGTGTTGGAGGCTGACACCAACTAGGAATCATTCACATGGAACCATTAGAGCCATTTTGTGATTATCGTCCATCCCAAACTAAGATTATTCTGCAAACAATGCCCACCCCTTTTTAAAAAAAAAATCAGCATTAAGTTCCTGAATTCCAATTTGTGAAACAGGTCCCTGAATTAAAAGTTGTACTGACACATGCTGATTTGGATATCTCCTGATCAACATCCAGAACTGGCAAGTACACAAGTCTGCGATTTTGTCCCTGTAATTAGGCTTACTGCTGACATCAGCTAGGCAGCTCCCTACCAAGTCTGGATGACTGAAATGACAGATCTCCAAGCAAAAGAAAAATAGCCGTCAATTTAATACATCTCTTTAAAAAAGGTAGGAGTAATTTCTGTCTTTGAGCAATTTCTGTCACTCAGCCAAATGGTTTGTTGGGGGGTGGGGGGGGTGGAGAACAGAAATACAATGCATCATAGAATCATCTGCTTTTAAAGCAAAAAAATTAAATAATGTTTGCCAGGTACTGTTTTCCATAAAATGCTCCTTTTAATTGCACTCTTGAACCTGTACCTTTTTTTAAAAAAAAGAAAAATCAACCTGTACATAAGAACATAAGAAATAGGAGCAGGAGTAGGCTATCCGGCCCCCCCGAGCCTTCTCCACCATTCAACAAGATCATGGCTGATCTTCTACCTCAATGCCATTTTCTTGCACCATCCCCATATTCCTTGATGCCTTTAATACCTAGAAATCTATCAATCTCTGTTTTGAATGTACTCAATGAGCCTCCACAGCCCTCTGGGGTAGAGAATTCCAAAGATTCATCACCCTCTGAATGAAGAAATTACTCCTCATCTCAGTCCTAAATGGCCTACCCCTTATTCTGAGACAATGGCCCCTGGTTCTAGACTCCCCAGCCAGTGGAAACATCCTCCCTGCATGTACTCTGTCAAGCCCTGTAAGAATTTTGTATGTTTCAATGAGATCACACCTCATTCTTCTAAACTGTAGAGAATACAGGCCTAGTCTACTCACTCAATCTCTCCTCATACGACAATCCCGTCATCCCAGGAATCAGTCTGGTGAACCTTCGCTGCACTCACTCTGGCAAGCATATCCTTTCTTAGTTAAGGAGATCAAAATTGTACACAATACTCCAGGTGCGGTTTCACCAAGGCCCTATATAATTGCAGTAACATACCATTGGCCTTCCTAATTGCTTGCTGCACCTGCATGTTAGCTTTCAGTGACTCATGTACAAGGACACCCAGGTCCCTTTGAACACCAACATTTCCCAATCTCGCACCATTTAAAGAATACTCTGCATTTTTGTTTTTCCTACCAAAGTGGATAACTTCACATTTCTCCACATTATATTTCATCTGCCATGTTCTTGCCCACTCACTTAGCCTGTCTCTATCCCCTTGAAGCCTCTTTGCATCCTCCTCACAACTCATATTCCCACCTAGTTTTGTGTCATCAGCAAACTTGGAAATATTACATTTAGTCCCCTCATCCAAATTATTGATATAGGTTGTGAATAGCTGGGGCCCAAGCACCGATCCCTGCGGCACTCCACCAGTCACAGTCTGCCAACCTGAAAAAGATCCGTTTATTCCACTCTCTGTTTTCTGTCTGTTAACCAATTCTCAATCCATGCCAGTATATTACCACCAATTCCATGTGCTCGAACTTTGTTCACCAACCTCCTGTGTGGGACCTTTCTGAAAATCCAAACACACCACATCCACTGGTTCCCCCTTGTCTATTCTACTAGTTACATCCTCAAAGAACTCAAATAGGTTTGTCAAACATGATTTCCCTTTCATAAATCTATGTTGACTCTACCAAATCCTATTATTATTTTCTAAGTGTCCTGTTATCACAGCCTTTATAATAGATTCTAGTATTTTCCCTACTACTGATGTCAGGCTAACAGGTCTGTAGCTCCCTGTTTTCTCTCTTCCCTCCTTTCTTAAATAGTGGGGTTACATTTGCTACCCTCCAATCTGCAGGAACCATTCCAGAATCTATAGAATTTTGGAAGGTGACAACCAATGCATCCACTATCCCTATAGCCACCTCTTTCAAAATCCTGGGATGTAGATAATCAGGTTCTTGGGATTTATCGACTTTCAGTCCCATTAATTTCTCTCGTACTTTTTTTTTACTAATACTAATTTCCTTCAGTTCCTCATTCGCGCCAGACTCTTGGTTCTCTAGTATTTCTGGGAGGTTTTTTGTGTCTTCTTCTGAGAAGACAGACAAAGTATTTGTTTAATTTCTCTGCCATTTCCTTATTCCCCATTATAAATTCTCCCGTGTGTCTGTAAAGGACCCACGTTTGCCTTTGCCAATCTTTTCCTTTTTACATACCTATAGAAGCTTTTACAGTCCGTTTTTATGTTTCTCACTAGCTTACTCTCATATTCTATTTTCCTTTTATCAATTTCTTGGTCCTCTTTTGCTGAATTCTAAAATTCTCCCAATCCTTAGGCTTACTGCTTTTTCTGGCAACTTTATATGCCTCTTTCTTTGATTTAATATGATCTTTAAATTCTCTTCGTTAGCCACGGTTGGACCACTTTTCCTATTGGGTTTTTGTGCCTTAAAAAGAAATGTATATTTTTTGCAAATTATGTATTAATTCTTTAAATGCTAGCCATTGCCTGTCTACCGTCATACCTTTTAATGTAATTCCCCAATCAACCACAGTCAACTCGCGGCTCATACCTTCGTAGTTTCCTTTGTTTAGATTTACAACCCTAGTTTCAGATTGAACTACATCATTTTCAAACTTAATGAAGAATTCTATCATATTATGGTCACTCTTCCCCAAGGGCTCCTTTACAACAAGATTATTAATTAACCCTTTCTCATTGCGTAATACTAGATCTAAAATAGTCTGCTGCCTAGTTGGTTCCAAACTGTATGGTGTGTACAGTGTGTCCTCATCATAGAATAGTCTTGAACTTCCAAAACAATAATGGTCCTTTAAGCATGCTAAAATTTATGTAAACATTTCAGGTCCGAGTAATTGAGATAAATTCACAGAAGAAATTAGAGAGAAATAAAACATCGGCATGCTGATCAAGAGCATGTTTTGTTTTTTATTTTACAAAAATGCCATGCACCGCATTGTTCGGTACCATAAAAAACAATTTTCATAGAACAAGCAGATCTCCTGGGTTGGTGCTCATAGTAAGTAGGAGGAGGCACTGTACAAGGATAGGAGCATTATACTATATAATGCACAATGCATTTGTTTTGTGCTGGAATGCTGGACCATGTACTTCCAAGGTTAGAAGGTATAAATGCTCTGTATTCTTAATGTTGATTTCATGTTGATTGCTCGAAGCAGACATTTCTGGAAATTGGAGGTCACAGACTGGCTTTCTTTCATTTTAAAAGCTATGACTCATTAGACTCTATTTTGCAAAGCTGGCAAAAATCAGGCCATGCTTGCCTATGGAACAGGTGCAGTTATGCCAGCAACAGGGAGGGCTGGCGTCACCAAATTTTATAAGACTAGCCCCTCCCCTTAATCTGATTAGGCTCCCTCTTGTGCATGGTAAAGGTGTGCAGACCCCCTGGCCAGGAAAACAATTGGTTGAGTTACAAAATCTGAACAGGCAGCAGCCCTTAGAAGACCGCTGTTGACCTTTTTTGTGATGTCAAGAAAGCCTTTGCAAGAGAAATTTGGGTAAAACTGCCCTATTCGCTGACAATGCCTCTGAGGTCCTGCTGCATAAGGTACAGCAGGGAGGATGGCTCTATTTGGGGCAGAAGGCCACCCTCTGCTGAAAGCTGAGGTGCAAGTAGCATGAAGGATAGTAGCCAAGTGAATCATTGCAGTCTCCCAGGTCTGTTGTACCCAGCAGAAAGTAAGATAGAAGTTGGTTGTTGTCTTGCTAAGTGTCTAAGTGAGTGCGCTATCTATGGTATTACTCACAATTATGCTATTCCAAAGGGGAGGGGTATCCATCTCCAGTGAAAATTATTTGGAAAGAAGTTCGAAAGAATACTTCTTACAATATAGCGAGTGTTTCCATTTACTGGAAAACTAGTATTTTCTTTACTTATTTCATCTAGATGAATGTACTACATACCATATGTTGTGTTTATAGCATGCACTTCCTCTCCACCACTGTTCAGTCACACTTTGTTGATCAATACTGACTTGCTTATTTTTTCTAAGCAAAACTACGACTCTAGCTGAAGGCAGATTCTACAGTCTGAGCATATGCTACGTGCACATTTTTCATGGAAGCAGTAATCTCAGTTTTAAGGCTAACTGCAAAAACTGTTTCTGTTCTGCCTCTGGCTGTTTTACAAAGTTATTTTTGCTATAGGGCGATTTCAAAAGCTTTATTCAGGTAAAATTTAAAAAGTGTTCTTTCTTCTAAAGCACAAAGGTTGTGTGTAGTAGTGTGAAAGAGAGAGGGAAAAGGCTAGGCAGTGCTGATGACAAACCTGCAGCTGCTTTTATTTTCAAATTAAAACAACTACTTATCAGTGGAAAAGTCAAGTTGTGTTCAACTAGGTTTTTAAAAATGTTTCAATTTAAGCTAAATAATGAAGTTAAACAGGTTTTCAATTACTACAGAAAGCTTGTCAAACATTCAGAGGAGAGAGAACAGAAAAGGGAGAGAGGGGGAAGAGAGACACAAAGAGTATGGCAATAAGAGGTAAATGTTTTCTAGGAGGTATATTCTGAAAGGGTTTATAATTAACAGGAAAAGTGGTCAATCACAGAAGTGGTCAATCTGCCCTCTCCAAATCACTTTCCAAGAGATGCCAAAAACACATTGCTGATGTATTTTTACTTTCAATTAGTAAAATTCACTATTAAAGCAGCCATATGTTTATTCATTCTTTCAATGAGGCAGAGACAAAGAGAATGAGATTTTCATATTTCGTTATACAGTTACGGTATTTATCAAAGGAAATAAGAGATTTTACTCATTTTCCAGAAATCAATTACAAAACACTTAATTCAATGTCTCTGCATGGTTCTCTTACAAACCTGTCCTGCTAGATGACCTCAGGGAAAATGTCAGCTGAAAGGAGCATTGAAATATATTTTGCATAATTTGACTGGCAGATTTTCCTCACAACCCAGAAATTTATTGTTTTAGGAATATGAATTTTAGCCAATCGAAACAAGTGTGACCCCAGAGCATAACATAAAATGTGATGCCAGAAGTTTGTGCTATGTTCCACGAAGTTGCTCGCAGTAAGTCAGATGGTATATTGATTGAGAAGGACAGCGGCGCAGTGTACCATGTATTATTCTGCTGCTACGGTGAAAGAGTTTTAAGGCCACATTGTTTATTTAACAGCAATTAAACTAAGGGTAAGGTAAAGAGTTTTAATCTTGATTGTAGAGGGAAGTTTGTATACTTGATGGTTGTTGCAAATTTTAGACTACACATCAGAATGCAGGATGAAATGCTAAACTTTCTCTCTATTTTTAAAAGAAAAAGTTGGATTGTTCAGGTTATCACAACCTGCAGACAATCCAAGTCCAATGTTAGTAAGTTACTTTCTGTTGGCAGGATTTCTCTTTACGTTGTAAATGACTGACTTTCTTTTTCAATTTTTGTCCCAAATGTGACAAATTTGCAAGTAGACAGGTGTGACAGACCATACGTCAACACACACACAAGATATATAAAGCATAGGTAGTGATACAACCCCCTCTCTCTTCGGGTGCATTAATACAGCATCAGCTGGCTGCTGTTCAAGCTCCACCAGGCAAAAATCAGATTACACTACTTGGCTCCAGTCGGGCTCAACTTGAACACTCTCCGAAACAGGACCCTTATATGCCTGCCTGGATGCATGCAAGCACAGAGCTGTCTCTCAAAAGTAAGATATTTAAATCTTTAGAGTGTGTAAGAGGTTCTCTGCTCTTGACATTTAAATTAAGGTCAAGTCAGGTAGACTTAAAAAGTACCCAGGAAGTCCAATGGACACACTGAACACTTGGTAAACCAGGTTTGACACAGAACTCGATTTACACTCCACGTGGTGTCAAACCAAAGCAGTGCAAAAATACCCCCTTCAGGGAATCTCGCTCCACTTTGGAATTAAGGAGGTTCGGCTCAGACTCTGCCTTTACGCTGCCACTTGTGTGTGAAGGACTACCCAATTCGCACCAATGCTCAACTAGGAATTTAAAATGCATCCTCTAACTGGCTAGCTGTCTCCGACTTATGCACTCGGTCAACTAAAAATTAAGCAGCTGATAATAAATGTGAAACTATCCCCAGCTTGTTCGCAAATCTTTTTGAAAAACTCAAGAAATTCAGAAATTCTATTAAACTATGGGGTGATACAAGCTTCTACTTGCACTAAAAATCTTACTAATGCATGTTGGGAAACTGCCCAATGCACACCCTCATACTATGGCACCTCCCTTCAGCTCTGGCCCCATGCTAGCTGATTTTGTAAATGGTTCCCTCTCCTCTGGTACTGTCCCTTTCAAATCTGCTGTCCTCACCCCCCACCCTCAAAAAAAAAACCACCCTTGACCTCTCTCTCCTTGCAAACTACCGCCCCATCTCCAACCTCCCTTTCTTCTCAAGTCCTTGAACATGTTGTCGCCTCCCAAATCTGTGCCCATCTGTCACACAACTCCATGTTCGAATCCCTCCAATCAGGTTTCCGCCCCACCACAGCATTGAAAAGGCCCTTATCAAAGTCACAAATGACATCCTATGTGGCTGTAACCATGGTGCACTATCCCTCCTCATCCCGCCTGCAGCCTTTGACATGGTCAACCACACCATCCTCCTCCATCGCCTCTCCTCCGATCTATCCAGCTAATTGGGACTGCCCTCGCCTAGTTCCTTTCCTATCTATCCAGAGAATCACCTGCAATGGTTTCTCTTCCTGCTCCCGCACTGTTACCTCTAGAGTCCCCAAAGATCTATCCTTGGCACTCTCCTCTTCCTCATCTACACGCTGCCCCTCAAGGACATCATTCGACGACATGTACGCGGATGATACCCAGTTCCACCCGCCCACCTTCAACCCTTCCACTGCCTGTGTTGTCAGCCTACTTGTTCGACATCCAGTCCCAGGTGAGTCGCAGTTTCCTCCAGTTAACATTGGTCCCCACCACAAACTGTGCACCTTTACCATCTATTCCATCCCCTCCACAACCACTGTCTCAGGTTGAAGGCTAGCTGTTCGCCATCCTTTTTAACCCTGAGCTGAGCTTCTGAACCCATAGACTCAACTATTCCAATGCTCACTTGGCTGGTCTCCCATCTACCACCCTCTGTGAACTTCAGCTCATCCAAAACTCCGCTGCCAGTACCCGAACTCATACCAAGTCCCGGTTACCCATCACTCCTGTGCTCACTGACTTACACTGGCTCCCAGTCCAGCAACGTCACAAAATTAAAATTCTCATCAGTGTTCAAATCCACCCATGGCCTCATGCCCTACAACCCTCTAAGAACCCTGCCTACCCCCAACTCTGACCGCTTGCGCATCCCCCACTTCCTTCGCCACATTGGCAGCCGTGCATTCAGCCATCTAGGCCCAAGCTCTGGAATTCCCTCCCTAAACCTATCCACCTTTCTACCTGTCATTTAAAGATACTACTTTAAATCGACCCCTTTGACCAAGCTTTTGGTGATCTGTCCTTATATGGCTTGGTGTCAAATTTTGTCTGACACCGCTCCTGTGAAGCGCCTTGGGATGTTTTACTCTGTCAAAGGCACTATATAAATGCAAGTTGTTGTTGTGCAACTAAGTGGCTTACTAGGCATTAAAGAAAGCAGTGAGTCAACTACTTAATGTGGGCTAAAATCATGTCTAGGCCAGACTGGGTAGGGGTTTCCTGCAGTGTCGGGAGCAGCAGCAGCAGCAATGTGGTGAGGGGGAGTGGCACTGAGAGAGGAGCAGCCAGTGAAGAGATGAGTGAAACCTGGGGACCTTACTGTGGGTAAATAGTGAAATATTCGGTGGGCGAATGGGGAACAAGGGGACGGAAACCAAGGACTCTCACTGGAGGGAGAAGGGAGGAGGAAAGTTCTTGAACTGAGGGCTATTAGACCGTGTGATCCTTCATCACATGTGGCTATTGAGGTAGAGACCAAAACTTAGTTTAAAAGGAATGCGGATAAATATTTGGAAAGGAGGAATATAAAAAGGACTTGGGGGAATGGGGCTACAGGAGAGAGCACTAGCAGCGAGGGCCGAATGGCCTCCTCCTGTGCTGTAATTTCTATAATTCTATGAAAACTCTCCTTCATTGAGACTAAGCCCAGGTAATAGTTTAGAAATGTTGGTGCACAGCTGAGTTTAGGATGATATGCCCCGTGAGAAGTGCCCCAAAAGCTGAGCCTGCTGCCCTTTGTGCAATCTCCTGGTTTGGTTCAGGCCAGTTTTGACATGTGAAGTCCAAGTATAGATCAGCTCTGACTAAGGTTTCTAGTTCAGAGTTGTCACCTTCACATTGAGCCAGAGTCCAAGGAGATAGAGAGAGATGGGGCCTATTAAAAGTGGCATCAACTGGGGAGCCTGACCACACCTTGTGTAGTGCAGGGGATGTCTGGCTATGGTTTCAGGGTGATTATCAGTGGGTTATAGGATTACTACTTGTTACAGATAGGATATTGGAACATTACACCAATTAGATATAGTGACTCATTGTATTACTGTTGGTTATGACAGCAATCTGTTACTAGTATTACTATTAGTTATCAGTGCAATTTCAGTGAGTTACTATTGGTTACTGGTAGAATCAAAGTTCCTCCCACCTCTGATTTCCCTCCTGCAAATCGCTCCCCATGTTTGGTCCCCTCTTCCCCTGCTCATGGGAAGCTTCCTGGTTCTTGGAACATCTCACACAACACCTATTGACAAAATCACGAGCAAAGATACTCAACTACAGGGGACCTAACTTTTATAAACGTAAATGTAATAACATTTGCAGAAGTCATGTGATCGAATGTCACACTGACAGGTGGCATGTGGTTATAACATCACATGAACCCCCAGGAATGCGTCCAACCAGAGTTGGCAACCCGACTGAAAACTGAGAATTGGCCAGACCTCCGTTTGCTGCTGCAATCAACAGAACCTCCACTCGGACAAGATGGTAACTCGATGCCTTCCCTCCCTCCCTCCGCCTCAACACCCAAATTACAACTAAGGAAGCTTCTTACCCAACCAGCAATTATTCTTCCTGAGATTCAGAATTGGAACCAGCAGGAAGCGGACCTTTCGTGCAGCAAACTTCATTTGGTGCAAATATGCAGGCCTAAGCGCCATTCGTAGTTTAAAAAACATTCTTCCCGATGTGGCACCACACTCGGTGGTTTTCAGACAGCCGTTGAGTGCGCGCGATGTTATGCGCATGCGTGCTCCCTGTTGGCGGGATCCAGTGAGCGCTCGAGCAGCAACGGTCGCCACGTAGAACGAAGAAGAGAGCGATGGAGTGACTCTAATTTTACGATTTGAGCTCAACTGGAGGACCAACTTGGAGAGAGCCACGGGAAGGAAGTTTTTAAAATATCAGCAACACCCGTTTCAAATCTAGACTTGTGTGCAAAGAAATTTAAGGCAGGCAGACCAGACCATGAAGCCTTCTCCTCCCCTTCAAGAGAGAATACTGAGGAAATTGAGTTTCTCCCTTCACCAACCAGGCTTTGGAAGCCTCACATTCAGGGTCATCTGCACAACACTATCCTAACTGCAACAGCTAAGCGGGGAGCCAGACATGTGTTGCGGTGCTTGGAAACAAAAGTAATACAAGTATTTTCAGAACAATTCAATTCTGCTCCTCGTGCTTGAGATTTAAGACCCATCAGGAATTTTGGGGCAAAATAGTAACCAAGCATGTGTGCAGTTGACTCGGGACTAAAAATCTCAACTTTAGATTGCTCAGTGTTGATAGCCCTGCTGATAAATCAAGGTTTTAGCAAGATGGATTAAACCAATACCAGTGTGTGTGTTTGGCCTCAACAAAAAAATCCTACTTGTATCTCTGACTGTTTCTCAGACCTTCAAAGTTAAAATCCTATTATTTGCTTGGGAAAGTTGTTTTATTGTAAAGACAGGACACATTGCAGGGTTGAAAGCATCCACCCTAGATATCTCAATTGCGGCAGAGAACAGAATTAAAAACTTTTCACCATTAAATCAGAAGACGTTGACAGTATTAATTGAAGGATTTACAGCATCAGCACAATCATTTACTGCCAAAACCTCAATTTAATCCACTAAACACTTCTATTAACTTTGCATGCCATCACGAGAAGGTTATCAGTTACCACTGACAATTTGCAATTACTAAAAATACTCTACTTAAAAACAATTATGAATCCTGCCTTTTGTATTTCAGTACAGCAATCACTGAAAAGGTATTACATTTTGACCCGACATCATAAACAACTTATGAAAACCCATCAGCCTGAAACATTAACTCTTTCTCAGCAGATACTGCCTGACCTGTTGAGAATTTCCAGCATTTTTTTAACAACATAAACAACTGATTTGATGTAACCGTTCCAGAAACTTCTAAATACTCCCTTTGATGCAATCTTCTTTGGCAGTCCCTCAGGGTCGAGGATGACTTGCTTCCACTCCAGGAGGGTAGGCTCTGCGGTGGCTGAATAGTCCAATCCGGGAGCCGCAGACTCTGCCACAGGTGGGGCAGGTAGTGTTTAATAAGGTGGGTAGATGAGACGCTCTGGATTCTGTGCGCTCTTTCCATTGCTTACACTTGGCCTCCACATGGTGACACTCGAGGTGATTGGTGCCTTCGCGGATGCTTCTTCTCCAGTTTGGGCGTTCTAGGGCAAGCGATTCCCACGTGTTGGTGGGGATGTTGCATTTTTTTTAGGGAGGCTTTGACAGTGTCCTTATAGCATTTCCTCTGCCCTCCTAGTGATCACCTGCCATTGCGGAGCTCGGAGCAGATCACTTGTTTAGGGAATCATGTGTCGGGCATGCGGACAATGTGGCCCGCCCATCACAACTGGTTGAGGTGACCAGTGCCTTGATACTGGGGATGTTAGCCTGAGAGAGAATGCTCACACTGGTATGCCTATCCTGTGGATTTGCAGGATTTTGCAGAGGCAACATTGGTGATATCTCTCCAAGGATTTGAGGTGTCTGCTGTACATTGTCCATGTTTCTGATGCGTACAGGAGGGCAGGGACCACGGCTGCTCTGTAGACCATGAGCTTAGTGCTGGATTTGGGGTCTCAATCTTCGAACACTCTGTTCCTCAGGCGTCCAAAGGCTACACTGGCGCATTGGAGTTGATGTTGAATTTCATCGTCGATATCTGCTCGCGCTGATAGGAGGCTCCTGAGGTATGGAAAATGATCGACGCTATCCAGAGGCTCACCATGAATCTTGATGGTCGGGGGACAGTGTTGTGTGGCAGGAGTGGGCTGGTAGAGGACCTTTGTTTTCCGGATGTTTAGCCTGAGGCCCATTCTCTCATACGCCTCGGTGAATGCGTCGACGATGGTTTGTAGCTCGGCCTCAGTGTGTGCACATGCAGGCGTCGTCTGCGTACTGCAGCTTGATGACAGAAGTTGGGGTGGTCTTGGTTCTGGCCTGGAGGCATCGAAGGTTGAACAGTTTCCCGCTTGTCCTGTAGGTTAGCTCCACTCCGGCAGGGAGCTTCATGGTGATGGGGTGGAGTGTTGCAGTGAGGAAGATGGAGAAGAGCGTTGATGCGATGACGCAGCCCTGCTTGACCCCAATTTGCACTCGTATTGGGTCTGTGGTGGATCCGTTGGTGAGGATCATGGTTTGCATGTCATCCTGGAGCAGGCGAAGAATGGTGACGAATTTCTGCAGGCAGCCGAATTTGAGGAGGATGCTCCAGAATCCCTCACGGTTGACAGAGTCGAAGGTCTTTACGAGATCGAAAAATGCCATGTACAGAGATTGATGCTGCTCCCTGCACTTTTCCTGGATTTGTCGCGTGCTAAAGATCACGTTCATTGTGCCTCTCGGAAGCCGCATTGAGACTCAGGGAGGAGCTCTTCGGCCACTGGGAGGAGGCGATTGAGGAGGATTCTCGCGATTACCTTTCCCGTAGTGGACAGTAGGGAAATCCCTCTGTAAATTCCGCAGTCAGACCTATCTCCTTTCTTGAAAATGGTCACAATTACAGCGTCTGAGATCTCCCGGCATGCTCTCTTCCCTCCAGACAAGGGTGATAAGGTTGTGTATTCGTGTCAAGAATGCCTCTCCGCCGTATTTTAGTACTTCAGCGGGGATTCCATCTGCGTCGGGGGCCCTGTTGTTTTTCAGCTGTCGAATGGCTTTTTTGACCTCACAGCGGCTGGGGTCGTGCTGAGATGGTGGTGGGTAGCGTGTTGTGGAATGGTGTTGAGGACTGCATCTTGGTTGAGGAGGTCCTCGAAGTGCTCTCTCCAGCGGGCATTGACTGCCTCTGTCTTTGATGAGCACCTCTCCATTTTTGGCTTTCAGTGGGAAAAGGTCCCTGGGTACTTGGACCGTAGATGGCTTTAATTGCTCTGAAGAAGCCATGGTTGTCGGCGAGTTGCTGAGTCTGCTGCGCTCTTTCCACCCACTATCTGTTCGTTAGGTCACAGGTTCTTTGTTGCACCTCAGCTTTCAGATGCAATCTACTACTCTCCTTATGTAACTGGTCTCAATTTTATTTGGGGAAGAAAAAGATTCACTGAGGATTCCTGTATTTGGGTAATGTTTTTTTTTAATATTTATAGTTTTTTTAAAGCATTGTTTTTTCACCCTTATAATATTTCTCTTCTCCCAAAAACTTACTGGGGTATGGATCCACAATAGTTTGCCCAAGGGGTCATTCATCATGTATTACCTTTGACAGTGAGTATTAGCATATTTTTCCAACCCCAGTGGATATTGCAACTAAGCCCAATCCTGTCCTCACCCAATGTCCATACACAGTACGTATAGACTTCTAGCAGTGGTGGTTTGATGGCAACCAGCAATAGAAACCCTTGTCCTCCTTAACTAAGAGGCACTGAAGCCAATTGTAATGCAATTACCTGGCTGAAATCACCTATGGAAGCTGGCAATCAAAGCTGGGACCTTCCTGATCTGTAAAGCACAACCACAAGCACGTGGTGGGTATGGTAGCACAGTGGTTTTGTTACTGGACTAGTTATCCAGAGGTCTGGACTAATATTCCTGAGTTATAAGTTCAAATCCTGCTAGGGCAGCTGGGGAATTTAAATTCAATAAAATAAAAAAATCTGGAATACTAAAAAATTATCAGTAATTGGTAGCCACAAAACTATCAGTGTCATAAAAACCCATCTGGTTCACTAATGTCCTTTAGGGAAAGAAACCTGCCATTACCCATTCTGGCCTATATGTGTCTCCAGACCCACAGCAATGTGGTTGATTCTTAATCACCCTTCTCAAGGGCAATTAGGGATGGGCAATAAATGCTAGTCCTGCCAGCAATGCCCACACCCCATGAACAAGTAAAAAAAACTCACTGGATAAACTTGTTAAGCTTATATTTTTCAGCCAAAAAATAAACCTTAGTTACCATATTACTATAACATGGTTTTTTTTTGTTTAGCCATTTTTTTTTTCTCCAGGTCCTCTGCCCTGTGGAGGGCAATAAAAATGTTCACTTCAGAAGACATATACTCACTCATTTTTAGCAGTGGCGCTCAAACCAAGAATCATCTTATTAATGCAACTATATAGCCCATGTTGCTGCAACGGCCAATACTATCATAAGCTTCTGTGCAAATGGCTCTGTTAAGGCCCCAGGGCTGATTCAATTCAATCTAACTACATAGATGAGCTCACTGATGCACTAAGGAGGGATTCCCAACACATTTATCATCCAGAAGCTGAGCATTAACATCAACACAAAGGCTTTATGCCATAAATGTTTTTTTAAAAAAAGGTATTGTACTATTGGCATAAGAAATACTGATTGACTCCACCTACGTGAATAAAATAATTCTATCTGCCAGTTTCATACTGTGTGAGGGTGTTAGGATCTTAGATGAGAAAAGCAATTACAGGCAGATCTAGACATGATAGAATGGGCCCACGTCTGGCAGATGTCATTTAATATAGATAAAAGTATTGTTATGCACATGGGTAGGGCCAACACCAAGCATGTGTACATCATACAGTTGTAAATAATTTTACAACACCAAGTTATAGTCCAACAAATTTATTTTAAATTCCACAAGCTTTCGGAGGCTTCCTCCTTCCTCAGGTGAATGGTGGTTCACCTGAGGAAGGAGGAAGCCTCCGAAAGCTTGTGGAATTTTAAATAAATTTGTTGGACTATAACTTGGTGTTGTAAAATTATTTACAATTGTCAACCCCAGTCCATCACCGGCATCTCCACATCATGGCTACATCATACAGGGTTGAAAGCTTAAGACCTTAGTATTATAGTACATAAATCTCCACAACCAGTGCCATGAGGCTGTTGCAAAATCAACTAGAGTGCTAGGATGATTAAATATAAAAAAACAGTACTGTCTGTATAACACCTTGGTTAGGCCTCATTTAGAATAGTGTCCCCAGTTTTGGTCCCCTGATGTAGAGAGTGATGTAGAGGCACCGGAAAAAAGTTCAGTGGAGAGCCACTAGCTTGATAACTAATTTAAAGGCTCTTAATGATAAGCAATGAGAACTGGAAGCTTTTTACTTTAGAAAAATGTAGACTTTGAGGGGATTTGATTAAGGTCTTAAATAATGAAAGGATGCGGATTCTCTGCTAACAATCTAAAAGGGAGCTTGTTGATTCCTGAATGCAGTTGGCATCACTGCGCATAGAAAGTAAATGGGGCTGTCTCCCCCAGTCACTGGTCTCCAGAAACTTGCTGGATTGACTTCAGGGGTCAGAGAGGAATTTCCTAGAGTTTCTCCCCCACCATCACCCAATTGGCTTTGGATTTTTCTCTCTGGTTTCTTGCCTCCCCCAGGAGATTGCGTGGCCGGTGGTAGCATGGTTTACCTAAGTTGCACCATGACAGTATGGGACAGGATTGAAGGACCAGCTGATCTTCTCCTGCCCTTCATTCTTGTATGTTTGTACTATATGCATGCCTCTTGGGAGTTCATCAATAGGTCAAACTACATATAATGCCTCCACCATATTTGCAACAAACTCTTGAACATCGATACAGTGAGGTGCGTGATGCCATAAAGGCAGATGGACTACTGCAATGTTATTTTAGATGGTGTTCAGCCCATTAAAAAAATTCCCATCATGATTTTCATTTTTAGGTTTAAAAATACACACAATCAGTTTAGGTACTGTGTTGTGTTTCAGTAGTGTGTGTAAATCTAAGAGTAGTACTGTGGTGAAACTTAAGACATGAAAAGACAGTGTTGGCTGGGTCCTGGAATATGTATTATACGCTAGATTTCATTTAAGCATGTGTCAATAGAAAACATTATCCATCTCACATAAAATCAATTCCATTTTACCTAATTAACAAGTAAATTCAGGTGCCTTTATGGCAATAAACTACTAAATAGCAACCATTTACGAGAATTTTGATGGAGGTGATCCTACCTAACCAATGTCCTAGTCATATTTCAGGGTTTTTGACTATTTGATGGGAGGAATTTTGGGCAGTATAAAAATATTTAATTTAAAAGATATTACTATTAAGTTAAATTCAGTTTCTAAGGGGTTAAATCCATAAAACACAAGCTTTTGTGAATGTGGATTAGATCCAGACAAACTGGCTGGATAAGTGCTGCCACTTGGCTGCAACTGAGGCATCAAATTAGGACATGACGAAGGCACAACCAGCCAGTCGACCCTGCAAAAATCTTCCTCATTAACATCTGAGGACTGGTGCCAAAGTTGGGAGAGCTGTCCCACAAACTATTCAAGCAACAGCCTGACATTGTCAGACTCGCAGAATCATACTTAACGTCCCAGACTCCTCCATCACAATTCCTGGGTATGTCTTGTCCCACCAGCAGGACAGAACCCACCCGAGGTAGGGACACAGTGGTATACAGTCGGGCAGTGGTGGCCTTGGGAGTTCCCAACATTGACTCCAGATCCCATGAAATCTCATGGCTTCAGTTCAAATATGGGCAAGGAAACCTCCTGATTACCATCTGTACTGAGGGAGTGCTGCACGGTCAGAGGTGTCGTCTTTTGGATGAGACATTAAACCGAGGCCCCGTCTGCCCCCTCAAGTGGATGTAGAAGATCTGAAGAGCAGGGGGGTTCTCCCCAACGTCCTGGCCAATATTTATCCCTCAACTGTCATCACTAAAAAAAAATCCAGATTATCTGGTCATTGCTGTTTACGGGAGCTTGCTATGTGCAAATTCGCTGCCGTGTTTCCTACATTACAACAGTGACTACACTTCAAAAGTGCTTCATTGGCTATGAAACGCTTTGGGACGTCCTGAGGTCGTGAAAGGCGCTATATAAATGCAAGTTCTTTCTTTTACTGCCCTCCCTCAGCTGATTACATGGAATTACATAGAACGTACAGCACAGAAACAAGCCATTCAACCCAACTGGTCTGTGACGGTGTTTATAAGAACATAAGAAATAGCAGGCGGCAGCCATACGGCCCCTCGAGTTTGCCCGGCCATTCAGTAAGAGCATGGCTGATCTTCGACCTCAACTCCACTTTCCTGCCCGATCCCCATATCCCTTGATTCCCCTAGGGTCCAAAATTCTCTCTCAGCCTTGAATATACTCAATGACTGAGCATTCACAGCCCTCTGGGGTAGAGAATTCCAAATATGCTCTACACTCCCACCCCTCTTCTAACCCGATCAGCATAACCTTCTATTCCTTTCTCCCTCACGTGTTTATCTAGCTTCCCCTTAAATGCATCTGTGCTATTCGCCTCAACTACCCCTTGTGGTAGCAAGTTCCACAATCTAACCATTCTCTGGGTAAAGAAGTTTCTCCTGAATTCCCTATTGGATTTATTAGTGACTATCTTATATTTATGGCCCCTAATTTTGGTCTCCCCCACAAGTGGAAACATCATCTCTACGTCTACCCTAGTAAACCCCTTCATAATTTTAAAAACCTCTATCAGGTCACCCCTCAGCCTTCCCTTTTCTAGAGAATCAAGTCCCAGCCTGTTCAATCTTTCCCCGATAGGTACAACCTCTCAGTTCTGGTATAATCCCTGCAAATTGTTTTTGCACCTTCTCCAGTGCCTCTATATCCTTTTTATAATATGGAGACCAGAACTGTGCACAGTACTCTAAGTGATGAATCAATACTCCATGTTGAACATCACTTGGAAGAAACAGAGTAGCAAGAACACAGAATATACTCTGGGCGGGGGACTTCAATGTCTATCACCAAGAGTGGCTCAGTAGTACCACCACTAACTGAGCTGGCCAAGTCCTAAAGGACATAGCTGCCAGCCTTGGCTTGCGGCAGGTGGTGAGAGAACCAACACAATGAAATAACCTACTAACCTCGTCCTCACCAATCTATCTGTCCCACATGCACCTGTCCATGACAATATTGGTAGGAGTGACCACCGCACTATCTTTGTGGAGTCCAAGTTACATCTTCACACTGAGGACTCCAAAAGCTCATAATTTTAAAATTTGCTACCAACAACCCCCCTGAGAGTTAGCCAGCAAGGGTGAAAAGTGGGTCATAAGAACATAAGAAATAGGAGCAGGAGTAGGCCAATCGGCCCTTCGAGCCTGCTCCGCCATTTAATAAGATCATGGCTGATCTGATCCGAACCTCAAATCTATATTCATGTCCAATTTCCTGCCCGCTCCCCGTAACCCCTAATTCCCTTTACTTCTAGGAAACTATCATTGCCTCAGTATCCCTCGACTGGAGTGGGGGGAGGGGGAGGGAGAGGGAGAAAGAGAGGCAATCAGCTAAGGTTTGTACTCTTGGTCAATTCAGTGATGCATGTTTCAAAACGTATGCAATAGGAGATCTGGTGGGAGCAGGATTTAGCTGTAGAACCACAACATGGTGCAACGGTCAGCAAATAGTCATCTGAAGAATGGCCGCTTGTACAAGGGACCGTGGTCATTTTGAAGTGGAGCCACACTCAAGGAAATTAGTTAAATCTGTCCCACCTTACTTTGTATTGGATCCTTACAGCAAAGAAAGGGTTACAGCTTTCACACAATAAGTCTGGGCTATATGGGAACTCGGGTCCCACAAAGCCCAGTGTTCTGGCCAGCTTCAACCACCAATCTTTTTTGTTTTAAAAAGGACCAAACAGGACAAGGTGAGCTTGATGGCCTGAGTGGCCTTTCTTTGCTCCTATTTCATATTCTGAAAACATTTACCAAAGCCTATTTAATCACTGTCACAATTGCATCTAAACCTCTTTATTATGCAAATAACAATATTTTACACGTTAATTATAAAAGTCTTAAGTGCAAATGTGTTTGTTGTTGAAGTAAATCATTGATCGAAAAGTGAATTTACCATGTTTCTTTAGCAACAATGATCTGGTTAGATTCTCCCCCCACCCCCCCAGTGATTTCACTCAGTACAGCTCCAAACCACTTTCTCATGGTGATTCGACGCACTGCTCATTGGGAAATGCAATTTGCTTTGAGATGCCACCTACAGCAATATACGGTCTTCAAATTTATCACAGATCATAGAGTTATTGTAATGATCTAACATGCATGCTGAGGTCCTTCAAACACAAATTAGAGGTTGAAAACACGCTGTAGTAGATTTTTACCTTTCATGATACAACAAGTCATTTCAACATAAAAAGGATGACAGTGTACAGAATACCCTTGGTTTCCAAACATTGCTCTCGAGAGTTGGGATTTAATCTCAGCACAGCAGTCAGTAGAATAGCTGCCATCAACTGAAAAGACTGCATAGGAGCAACTAACAGTTGGGTAGATAGATATCCTGCAGAGGGAGTTTGAGGAATTAGGATCTGGACTGAAGTGAAAGACTAGAGGGTAGTAATCTCAGGATTACTCCTGGTGCCAAGTACTGATCAGTCAGACAGAAAGATTAGATTTGTCAAAACTGGTTAAGGAAGGGTTTTAAATTCCTAGGACATTGAGACAAGTTCTAAGACAAGAGGAAGCGAGTCAGATGGGATTTGCTCACCTTAATTTGGAGAGGATAAATAGGGCAGTATGGGAAGATTTAAATTAACAAGGCAGTGGGAAGAAAGGGATAATAAAAATTACCGAAACAAAAGCAAATCAACAAGGATCAAATAAGGAGATGAAAGATAAAGTGCATATATATTAAAGCTAGAAGCAGTCGCAAAAAATGACCGATTTGGAGGTTGTTGTGGCATCTGGGAACAATGATGTAATAAGGATTTCAGAAATATGGTTAAAGCTTAATGATGGAGATGAATACAACATTCAAGGGTTCAATGTGTTCAGGAAGAAAAGCTTAGATAGGAAAGCAGGTAATAATAATTGTAACTGTCAAGGACACCTCGATGATAAAGGAAGTAAACTCATATGTTGTATGATAAGCTTTCCCATGAGGTAGATAGTCTGACTGCAAATATATAATGCATAGGGAGCAAGATAATTCTAAGGCCTTACTATAGAATACAAAAGTCAAAAGGACTAGTAAGCATAATTTGAAGAAACTAGGACTAGCAAGTGCAAATTGAAGAAATGTGACCCTAAATGAATCAATATGACAGTACAAAGTGAAATGAATAAGTACTGGAGAAATTAATGGGACTAAAAGCTGACAAATCTCCTGGACCTGATGGGCTACATCCTAGGGTTTCAAAAGAGCTGGCTGCAAAGATAGTGGATGCTTTGGTTTTGCTCTTCCAGAATTCCCTGGATTCTAGAATGGTCCCCATGGATTGGAAGGTAGCAAATGTAACCACTCTGTTCAAGAAAGGAGGGAGAGAGAAAACAGGGAATTATAGGCCAGTTAGCCTTGTCAGCAGTAGGGAAAATACTAGAATCTATTATTAAGGATGTAGTAACAGGGCAATTGGAAAATCATAATATGATTAGGCAGAGTCAACACGGTTTTACGAAAAGAGAAACAGCATTTGAGAAATCTGTTAGAATTTTTTGAGGGTGTAACTAGCAGGGTAGATAAAAGGAACGTGTGGATATAGTATATTCGGATTTTCAAAAGGCATTCGATAAGGTGCCACACAAGAGGTTGTTACACAAGATTAGGGCTCATGGGATTGGGGGTAATATATTAGCATGGATTGAGGATTGGTTAACGGACAGAAAACAGAGAATAGGAATAAACAGGTCATTTTCAGTGTTGGCAGGTTGTAACTAGTGGGGTGCCGCAAGGATCACTGCTTAGGCCTCAGCTGTTTACAATATATATCAATGACTTAGATGAGAGATTGAGTGTAATATATTCAAGTTTGCTGACGATAGGTGGGAAAATAAGCTGTGAGGAGGAGGCAAAGAGGCTGCAAAAGGATATAGACAGGTTAAGTGAGTAGGCGAGAAGGTGGCAGATGGAGTATAATGTGAGGAAATGTGTGAAATTATCCACTTTGGTAGGAAGAATAGAAAAGCAGAATATTTTTTTTTACTGTACACAAATCACAAAGTTAACATGCAGGTACAGCAAGCAATTAGGAAGGCAAATGGTATGTTAGCCTTTATTGGAAGGGGTTGGAATACAAGAATAATTATATAGGGCTCTGGTGAGACCACACTTGGAGTACTGCGTACAGTTTTGGTCTCCTTACCTAAGGAACGATATATTTGCCTTAGAGGGGGGTGCAACGAAGGTTCATTAGATTGATTCCTGGGATTAGAGGGTTGTCCTATGAAGAGAGATTGTGTAGAATGAGCCTATATTCTCAAATTTAGAAGAATGAGAGGTGATATCATTGAAACGTATAAAATTCTTAGAGGGCTTGACAGGGTAGATGCCAAGAGGTTGTTTCCCCTGGCTGGAGAGTCTAGAACGAGGGGTCATAGTCTCAAGATAATAGGTTGGCCATTTAGGACCAAGATGAGGAAAAAATTCCACTCAGGGGGTTGTGAATATTTAGAATTCTCTACCCCAGAGGGCTATGGATGCTCAGTTGTTGAGTATATTCAAAACGGAGATAGATAGATTTTTGGATACCAAGGGAATCAAGGGATATGGGGAGAGGGCGGGAAAGTGGAGTTGAGGTAGATGATCAGCCAAGATCTTATTGAATGGGGGAGCAGGCTCGAGGGGCCATATGGCCTACTCCTGTTCCTATTTCTTATATTCTTATAAAACTTTTTCTGCAAAGAATGCAGATGGAACTGTTTATTGACTTGGTTGAAAATAGGTGCCATGCTCACTTGTTTCCAACCCTGTGGGACATCCTCTCAGAATGCTAAGTTAGAATAAGGATGAAGTCTACAGTCACTTTGACATGAGGGAATCAATGAAAATAGGGGATGAATCGCTGGATTGGAAACAAGCCAATGTGGTACTTGTTTTCAACCAAGTCAATAAAACAAGTTGTTAACCACAGACTAATAGGTCTCACTTTGGTAACTGGAAAAATAATTGAAGTGATTTGGAACAAAAAGTGAGTAGTAAATAACTAGTAAGTGGCAGCCAGCAGTTTCAGAAAGGGCAAATGCTGCCTGAACTTATTTTGAGGAATCAATATCCCAAGTGATGTTGCAAAGTATTATGATGGTGTACCTAAACTTCCAGAAAATTTTTAATACAATTCTATATTAAAGGTTGCTACACAAGGTTAAGGCAGTAAGTATGCTAGATAAAAGTTGAAGATAGATAAAGAATTGGCTGAGAGGGGAAGCAGCAGGTACTAGTTTTGGGAGTAATATTGAGCTAGGGAAAGATATTGCAGAGTGCCCCATGAATCATTGTTGGAGCTCCTACTGTTTCTGATCAAATAGATGCCACACTCACCTGACGAAGGAGAAAGCCTCCGAAAGCTTGTGATTTTCAAATAAAACAGTTGGACTATAACCTGGTGTTGTAAGATTCCTTACATTTGTACTTATTTTGTGAAGTGAAGCAAAAGTTTTCATCAGAAATTGTCTGCATGATTCAGCTTCCCTGGATTGGGCACCTCTCAAAGAAAACAGAGAAGGATGCAATGTACATTTATGCGCCCCACCAACCAAAACAATTACATGCAATGCAAAAGTATGCCCAAGCTGCTCTTCCTTCTCCTCCCTGTTTGAATACATCTCAGGGTGCAAGACTGTCAGAGCAGAGCCCTTCTTGTCTGTGCTGAGGTAGTTGATGTCGAGCTGAGCAGGTTGCATGGAATACTCGGTTTGGGAGTGTGGGGGCAGTGGGGAAGGGTAGGGAGAAAGGGGTAGAGCCAGGATTCCTACTCCTGGTTGCTATCCTGTGAGGCCTGCAGCAAGTACTTGTGAATGTTGGGCAAGGACTAAATTGGGCTTCACTGATAGTTAGTCAAGCTAACGTATGAGTAGTGACCACTTTTGGGAGAGGGGGCGGGGGGAAGGGGGAGGTACCTAAAGGCGACTAGCACCTGTGAAACTATACTCAAGGAAGGAACCAATGCTCCAGCCCTTTCAAGAGAGGATGGTGGAGAAAAAAAATGCCAAGAAAAGTAACTGATTAATGTATGGAGGAACTAAAATGACTATGCGAGACACACAGCATAACTAATATTGAGCCCCATAAGTGACTTAGTCAACAAATGACCAAAAAAAGAGGATGAAGCCTAAATCTTCAATGTTTATCTAATCTTTAGGTAGCACTTGAAGATCCATCAGAGAAAATAATTGCAGCTGCTACACCACTGTATGCCACATTATTGGGACATTTCAATGACATCCCAACAGCTATGTTGATTTGTTTTTAAAGTTACATTTACATAGCACCTTTTGTGTTAAATTATGTCAAAATAATTGTGGCACCTCAAAAAAAAAGCAAACTACCCAAGAGTCCATGGTTAGCAAATTTTTTTTCGCCTACCATGTACGTTAAAATATTTTATTATATACAACATACACCAGCTGCTTTGGTTTTGAAACAAGAGGCAAGCATCTCAGAATGAAGAACTTGGTTGTGGTAGCGGTGACAGATAAAGTTGCTAACATGAAAACTGATGTATACGTAGAGAACTTTAGCTAAGATTACCATATAATCTAACAGGAATAATCAAAATATTAGACAATGTTAAGAGTTATGAATCAGAATTACATATAGAACATGCACACACTTTGGACTATGTTATGAAGCAAAAACATATCAAGAGGTTCAGATGGCATCGTGAACTGCAATCAAGCTCAAAAATTAATTCCCAGTTCTGACAAAGGATTTACATCCAAAACATTTAACCTGTCCTTTCTTTTTACAAACCTTCTGTGTATTTCTAGCATTTTCTGTTTTATTTCAAATTTCCAGTATTTGCATTATTGAATACCAAAGTTCAAGTAATTTATGATTTCAAACCCGATCTTGCACCCTGCAGTGTGCTCAGCCTCTGTTCTTCTGCCATGGAACGCAATGCAGGGTTACGCTGTATAATAAAACTTTTCATTGCCTTTGCTTTCAGATTTCCCATTTACATTATCTTTTTGGTGGAGAAGTAGGATGACAGTAATGATCAGCAGGCTCTCAAGATAAAATCAAATAACTTGAATAGTATTGGTATTCATGTCACTGCATGGTACAGGGGCAAAGTATAACTTGTACACATTAATCATTGTTGCTGAAGCATAAATCACTAATATTTTCATATGTTTCAATTTGTACGTTGTACAAAGATGCCCTATAATGGATACCATTTACAGGTTACCATTATTGTTTGAGGTTTCCCCTGTTGAAGCATACATCACAGTTTTAGCTATGCAAGTCAAAGAAATGTAAATGTAACAATGGAAAGAGGACAAAAATACACAAAGGAAATGAGAGTAATTGCATCTAATTGAGAAAAATTGGATAAATTAAAAACAAACTTATAATTATGAAGCATCTTATTGTGTCTCTCAGAAATGTGCCAAAGCACTTCACATGCATTGAATTACTTTCAAGTCAATGTTAAGTAAGCAAATGTGGCAGCCATTTTATACACAAGATCCACCAACAGCAAAGAGGCACATGTCCAGTTAATCTATTTTGATGATGATGGTTGAACAAAGTGTTTGGAGAGTTTCCTGCACTTCTTTGAATGTTTTTTCCCAACTTTTTTTTAAAAATTGAATTCTCAAAAAGATTCATTGTTTTATGAAGCCATTCAACAAATGTATACTAACACATTTTCAAGCTGCTGTACTGTTAGGTGTACATTCACATTTTACAAGGGCACTGCCAAATCAGCCAAATTGACAGTTTACAAGAATTGGACATCTCTCAGTGCTACTCATGACAATTCAAAGGATGCACTGTTTAAGGACACAGTATTATACTATATAACAAACCATTTGTAAGTTGATTTTTCCTGCAAGGAAATCTACACTTTCTTTTTAGGGTTTGCTAACTTGAGACCAGATGGTGGGCACAGAGTAGATAATGATTCAGGCCTTCTCCTCTATCCTTGCAGTGCTGAACATAGATTTAGTCTCTAGTCCATGCAGAGTACAACTGAAAGGGTGTTAAAATGCCTGAGGATAGCAGGAATAAAAAGTGAAGAGATAATGTGTGTCTTTTGGATATACGTAAATAGGATATGCCTTGGTTCATGGGTAGCACTCTTGCCTTCAAGTCAGATGATCTTGGGTTTAAATCCCACTCCAGAGTTGTGATCACATAATCTAGGCTGATACTTCTTCAGTATTGAGGGAGTGCTGCACTATCAGAGATGCCGTCTTTCGGATGAGATGTTAAACTGAGGTCCTGTTTCTGCTTTTGGGTGGATGGAAAAGTTCCCATGACACTATTTAAAGAGCAGCAGTTTAAAAAAAAAATCTGGAAATTTAAAAAAGCTGCCATCAGTAAAAGTGACATGAACCTATTGAATTGTCGTAAAACTCCAACTGGTTCACTAATGTCAAATCGCTCAGAGTTTGTGTAGATGGCTCTGGGAGGAGGGAGGACAGTTAAGATATTGCACATCAGAAATAAAGTTGCCTATAATTAAGTGCAGGGAATGTGTTAAATGTACCATTTTTTAAAATTATAATACCACTACCAGATTTCCTATGACCTTGCTCACAATAAGTCAGAAGATATAATTTTATAATGGGGGATAAGATCGAGCCACTGATTTACCATGACTGAATAAATCAAATTCTGTTGAATGGTTTTCTGTAATTCTTACTGGTTCTTTGAGGATTGAATTTCACAACTCTATCCATTATTCTGTGAAAACTGTAAATTAAGTGATCATATTCCTTTACCTATATTTCAAGCAGATAATGCACAAGGTGAAACAATTGGAGTTAGATATCTGGTAGTTAGCAGTCCTTCACTTTGGCAGCACTCTGTTGGGGTCTTGCAGTTTTATAGCAAAGTGGTGGGGCTGCTGAGGTCTGGCAACATAGGGAGGGGGGGGGGGGGGGAAGGGTAAAACAGATCCTTTAGTGCAGCATACTGGATAGAGGTGTGACAGGACTGTGGAGTGGGTACCTGAAGTATGGCAGAAGTGAGTGGAATGTGGATTTTGGCTCACTAGTGGGCTTCGTGAGTTTGTCAGCAATGAGGGGATGAGTTGGCATGAGTGACATCATGGGGCAGGAGCATCCTTGTTCTGGCAAAACTGGCTTTAACTTTCTAAGCATTGTCTGCCAACTACCATTGCCTGATGGTTCCTTTTCTAGCTATTAACAAAACACAGGTGATAATCAGAAGTTTTGTTTACTTTCAAAATTCAACAGATTTATTTTTTAAAACTCAAGATTGAATGAGTGAAGACACCGTGGGGGTGAGAAACAGGGAGTGAAACTGGTCTTGGGTAGTTGTGCAAAATGAGCCATCGATTTGATATTGCACGTTTTGCACTACCATCCGAGGCCAATTTCACCCCATCTCTCCATTCTGTGCCTCGCCCAAGCACCTGTCTCTTTCTTTCCCTATATCTCATAGGTGTCATTTTAGAATGTTTACCTTTTCTAGCCATCAACTACACAATTTCTGTAAATCATACACAGGTGATACTTGGAGCTTTGTTTATTTTCAAAATTCAATTCTGCTGTTTTAAAAACAAAAATCAAATTAGGAGGCAAATAAACGGTTGTCATCTCTCCCAGCTTAATCGAGTATTTATAATGTAAAGAACTAAAGCTACAACATGCTACAATATGTCAATACTATCATATATATCAAATAATTTTGAAAAACAATCAAAAAGATTTTTTGAGAGACGGAAAGAAGCATTCTATCATTTGGCTAGTTTAAATGTTATTGATGCATCCTTGTAATTGAACATATTGTACATGTTCAGACTGTATGACCTTCCTTCATCGAACAGTCACTGCTCTGGGCAAAAATATAAAGTCCAAGCCTAGGTTTTTGAGATAAGCTCTTCAAGTGGAAATTTTAAAACAAATTCAGTGCATAAATTTAAATCATGTTATTGTGAAATATGCAATGTTTTTTAAAATTTATTTTAAAACCTTATTTTGGATTTTAGAAATTTCAGTTACAGAGAGAAAAACTGGAAGACACATTTATTTCAACAAGGATTGAGTGATTGATTTGGCTCATCAATACCCACCCACAACAGGCAACTGTTTACATCGGGAAATGTTATTATAAAATGTTTGCAAAGGTGGTTTCGGTGTTAAATGTTGATATAAAAGCATTACCAAAAATCATGACAAGAAGTAGTAAGATTTATGGACAGAAACTGTGCACACACGCTAGACTTTTACTAAGATACTAGTTGAGCTTGCACGGCATTGAATGCGGTGGCCCAGATTTTCCTGCAACAGCGAGACCGATGACATACACCGTAATTTTAGCCACATTTAACTCATCCATCTGATCCATTTCATTACTTATAAGAACTAGCAGCACCTCTGCCCTTGTAGGCATACAAACATACTGCTTGACGAAGGAGTTTTGCACACATTTTAAGAATTCCGTTCCCTTCTTTCTGTTTACTCCTGTCTTGTCCCAATTAGTAGCTCATTAAAATCTCCTGTACAATATCTTTGTTATCAATACTCATCCTCCTGATCTGTCTACAGATTTGATTTTCCTCTATTAGGGGGGGGTCTGTAGTACAACCCCACTAATGTAACAATCCCTTTTTTTAAATCACTAATCATATTGAATCTGTCTCACCTCTTGTGTAGATCTGTCCTCTCTACAGAATGTAGTCCCTTTTTCACCATTATTTTCCCTTCTCCCCTTTCATCTTAATTTAAATGACTTCACACTTACCTATTTATCCAGTGACTGCACTTCCAAGCACTTCACAGCCAATTAAATACTTTTTCTGGAGTATTCTGGGTCGTAAAAGGCACTATATAAATGCAAACTCTTTCTTTTATGTTTTCACATTACATTAGCTCCCTTCCTATTCAGATGTAGCTCATCCTTCCCGTGGCTAGGGATGTAATCTGAAGATTGCCACCCTTGAAGTCCTGTTCCTAAACCAGTTTGCTAATCTGCTAATCTCCTTTGCAGGACTCCAGGCCTTTCCTCTCTTATGTTGTTGGCTCCCATGTGGACCACAATGACCAACTGCGTTCCCTCCCCTTCCATAATCTTTTCCAGTCTTTCAAAACGTCCCTTACTCTAGCACCTGGAAGGCACAAAGTACTCAGGACTCTCAGTCAAGGCTGCAAAACAGTGTCCATCTCAGCAACTATCGAGTCTCCTATTTCTACTGCATTCTTAACTGCATTGCTAATCTTTGTCCCCCCACTGTAAGTACTGTAAGCCATTTGGTGGTCCTGTCCAGAGTTGTCATTCTTCCCACAGGAAGCCAGTGCTTTAAACTTGTTGGAGAGGAGAATTTACTTTGAGCATTCCTGCTCCAGCCTGTTCTCCCTTGCTTTCTGTGGATAGTCACCACTCCTTTCTCTAGCTCCCTATCTCCCAGCAGGGTGACTACCCTCAAACTCTTGCTCTAATAATCTCTCTCCTTTTCAGTTACTGTATGGAATCTGGGATAACAAATAGCATTCCCTTACCTTATTTTGCTAGAAAGCAAGAAAAAGGATGGAGCAGCACCAACTCTCAACTCAGCCAGCTGTGAATGGAGGCCGGAGGGAAATTGAGCCGTACGTCTGGTAACAGCCACAGATCAAGGGGAGGTGAACTGCAAATGGCCCCCCAGGTGTATTATAAGTGCTACTATTCTGTTGAATGCTTGTACATATGGCTCTGAACACTGGTGCCAAGTTTAACATATTGGAATGAAATGAAATCAGAATATATATATAGCTTTCTTTTAGTTCTGTTTATACAATGTCTAATCCAATGGTTACACTGACCTAGAGATAACATTTCTCAAACAAATTTTATTCATGTCACAATTAAAAATGAATTCAATTACAAAAGGAAATTAGTTACTGCCCAAACTACATGCAGGGAGTTAAGATTTGTCCATTGTGCTTGCTGAATGAGAACATTTTAAGACTTTTCTTAAAAAAAAGAACAAAGTTCTCAAACCAGTTTGTCCCAAGCCAGCCATTAAAAGGGGAACTATGTTCTACTGAATTGTGTCTTAAGCCATGAAGCAAGACATCTGTACACTTAATGTCTCAGTCACTTCTTGCTCTTTTTTGCTTTAACCAACTGCTTGGAATAAACAGGGTATGGAACTCAACATGTGATATTATGCATAGGGGTAGTGGGTTGAATACCCGACTCTGTAGTCATGACAACACAGTATGCACATCAAGGCTACCTCTAACTAGCAACTCAAACAAAAAACAGGGAGCAAACAAAATATGCCACTTTGCACACAGATATCTTTTTACCATTTATGATTGTGTTCTTGTGCAATAGAATGAATTGCCCCATGTATCATGCATACCGAATTAGGAAACAAAGAGGGGGATATAAATGCAGGTTTGCTTTCCACTCCAGTCAATTCTTGATCGAAATTGTGCTAAATCGAGGTTGCTAAGTCTCCCTGCTCAGGGGAGAGGCAGGCAACAGAAGAAGAAAAAAAAGTGGCAAATTATAAGGTCTAATCATGACTAATTGAACTTTTGTGCCTCCTGGGACACGTTAGAGTACAATGGAAGTGTTATAGGAGCAGCCTACTTGCCCTTATTTTTAGGCAAGTAGACTTGATCGTGGGAAAACTATATTTAAAAAAAGATACACTAGTCCTAGTCACTTTTTTGTAACAGATGCACACTTTGAGCTAGAGAAAGCTTGTAACAGTCAACAATTTATGATGCTGTAGAGATTTTGGAAGCATCTCATTGCCAACTCAAAAATAACTGTGTTGCAAATTGGATAGGAAGGCAGGATATGATCTTGCATTTACAATGTGTACTTGGGCTGATCGGCAGCATGGGGAAGGGAAATTAGGGATGGGCAACAAATGCTGGCTTTGCCAGCGACGCCCACATCCCATGAACGAATAAAAAAAAAGACAAAATAGCCAGGACAGAAAGAAGATGGAACACGCAGGCATACTAAGTGGCAAAGAGAGACGAAATATAGCAAAAAACTGCAACAGGCATTGGAGTGAAACTGAATTACATAGCAGGGAGAGGAAAATTCTGTAGTAATAAACTAGTGAAAAAAGCAGGAGAGAAATATATACACAAAGAAGGAACAAGCAAAGACAGGCTTATGAAAAATTGCTCAAATCTAAAATGTGGGTAGTTTTCTAGTAAAATTGAAAATGAATGATAGATGCACATATCTAAAGATTTCATACACATTTAAATTAAATGTTGGATGAATGTTAAATCCTATCTTGCTGAATTTTGTATTTTAATTCCAGAAATATTCTGGGAGCTGATATAGACATGGGAGGGGAGAAAGGCAGGGATGACTAAATAAATTTTGATTTTGCACACCGGTGTTCGCTGTTACAAGAATGGTGACAATTTCTATGCTTTATGAAAATATTTCAATAACTTCATGGTATAGCAGAATTGAGCAGGTGTATCGAATTGGGCTGTCAAGGAGTGAAACTACTTAGTGTTGGGACCTCATCTGGGTACAAGTGGTGGAAGAGATTTATTGTTGGGTGATCAGGCATTATTTGTAAATGGTTTGTAAATAAGAATGTGTGTTGTCATTGTGACATGAATGACATCATATACCATACCCATTTATGTAATTTCTTTTGTAAAAGTTTTCCTCATCAAAACTTCAACTCACAGTGAGATACAATTCCACAGCCACAAGCAGCTCACTAAGTGAGTCTTCTATAAATGTGAGCTCAGGTGGAATGTCAACAAGCTACTCAACTATGAACCCAATCACAGCCAAGTCCTATTGCATCCACATCAACATCACTTATGCAAGTTTTCCAGCAAGAGCAACAGAAACATGACTGTCCCTAATTTGGCATGTAAAACTTTAACAGGAATAGAAAATAGAAATGAGTGAGATCACAACTGTGCATGCTTTCTTCTAGGAACGTGACTTGACAGCTCAAAAATATCCCAGTTCAGAGACGCCAGTTTCTCCTCCACTTTCCTGAAGGTGTAGATTCATGCTAAAGTTTATTTTCATGGAGATTGGCAACCTAGTACTTCACCCAAGTGACCATTTTTTGGCTGTAAGTGTCAACAAGGGATTAGAGTTGTAGACAGCAAAGACTGTTCCCATCCTCACCCAACTTCCACGCACATGCACTTTACAGTTGGATTAACTGGTTAGCAACGAGTAATGGAAACCTACACTAATTCTTCTTATCCCTGGGCAGACATATTGAGACCAACTGTAATATCCCAGTTACGATCAGCCAACTCACAACAGACTACAAACTGAACCTAGGGCTGTGTAGCTTAATGCTACATCAGACATTGCCCTTACTCACTAGGCCTGGGAGGGAGGAGAGAAGATATTTGTTTCAGTTCATTTCAGTTTTGAGCAGGTGCAAATAGAGTCATAGATTGCAGCTTTTCTACTGGCAATGGAATGCTTTCTTTGAATGCAAACATATTTATACTGATGTATACTGCCACACTGTATAGTTTAGAGGATAGGCAGCATGGAGATACTGAGAATAAGTCCCGACAGTGTAAAGTATAGCTGGAAAAGTCAGGAGTGGACACATCTTACTATTTTCACTTTTGCCCATATTTAGTAGTTCTGTCAGTTAATCTATTGATACCTATAGAGGTACCACATTATCTGGAATAAATAGAATTGTTGAAAAACTCATAAGTTAAATTAGAGTGTTATATTCACATCAATAGTAACAGAAAACTATAATAACTGTAGACTATAAATCATGCAAATGCTGAAAATATCATGTTTTTTTACTATTGGATTTTCAGGAATTTACAGGTATATATTTTGTGACACCATTGTACATTGTGATTGTACAGTTTGAAGCATGCATTGAGTTTGTTGGCATGGCTGTGCAAATGCTGGAGTAATGTGTGTTTAAGGATTGAAATAACTCACTTAATCAAGATGCCCATGGTTCAATTGGGCCAGAGGAACAAGTGAATCACACCTAACTAATGGCTCTGTTCATTACAGTTGTTGCTGGAATTACCGCCCCCAATGTTGAATGGACCATTAAACTAAAGCCTGCACTCAGCCCTCGGTATACATTAATCTAAATATGAGCCATCTCAACCCCATTAGATTTCAGCCTGTAACTCTCTTGGAAATTGATTTAATCTCTATATGACAAAAGTGATCTGGGAACTATAGTGACACGTTTGATGCACCCACTCTCATGAGGTCAATAAAACGTTAACATGTTCAAAAAGTAAAGTAGAACATTTGGTACGGAGTCCATTAAAGCATTGGACTTTGATTGCATCCCCTTCTTGTCTCAATATGTTCCAGAACGTATTTCAACGTATGCTCACATGATTGATAGAACACCTCATTATGGAGGATTTTCCGCTCCATGAGGCTCTGCAGAAGGTCACCGAAGTTGCTCGTGCTTCTGGCATCAGTTCACTTATAGAACGTCTATTTGCGAAAGAGTTCCCAAAACGCACTGCTGCGATATTGTTTATGTCTGTGGGGGTTTGGGGGGACAGGCAGAAAAGGGAATTTTCACAGCACTGCAATAAAAACTTTAACAAGCTGTAAATTACGTTGGGACTCCTATCCAACAAGTCTTTAATGTAACCCCTGGTCTATTCCAATACTCTCCTGGTTGGCCTCCCATCTTCCACCCTTCATAAACTTGAACTCATCCAAAATACTGCTACCCGTATCCTACCTCGCACCAAGTCCCATTTACCCATCACCACTGTGCTTGCTGACCTACATTGGCTCCCGGTCTGGTAACGCCTTCTCATCCTTGTTTTCAAATCCCTCCATGGCCTCTCCCCTTCCGATCTCTGAAACCTCCGCCAGACCTACAACCCTTCGCGATCTCTACACTCCTCCAATTCTGGCCTCTTGTGCATCCCCGATTTTCGTTGTTCCACCATTGGCGGTCGTGCCTTCAGCTGCCTAGGCCCTAAGCTCTGGAATTCCCTCCCTAAACCTCTTTGCCTCCCCACCTCTCTCCTCCTTCAAACCTACTTCTTCGACTAAGCTTTTGGTCACCTATCCTAATACCTTCTTATGTGGCTCGGTGTCAAATTTTGTTTGATAGCACTCCTGTGAAGCGCCTTGGGACGTTTTGCTACATTAAAAGGCGCTATATAAATGCAACTTTTAGTAACTTACCCTGCCTCCATTCTATTAGTTTGCACAATGCCTCCTCCCAAATTTAACTCATGCCATACATCATTGCTGAACTGTGAGAACAATCAAGTAGGTGGCCTTTTCCTTGGCCACTGCTTCTAAAGCTAGGCACTAGAAGGTGCACCAGAAAAATGCAAACCCAAGTTGTTCACAGATCTCACCTTATTTCTGGCAAGACCACTTGCCTTCACATGAACCTCCTGTAGAAAGCCTCATGATTGTTCTACATGAATTTCCAATTTTTTTTTTGATAAACTCATGTTCAACTACAGTACAGGGTAGTGCACTGATACACTGAGGGCAGTACACAAATCTTCCTTCCACAGCAATTTAAGAGTTACCAGCAAAATTTACTGCAGTAATTTTGAGTATAGGAGAGTTGATCTGAATATTGTACACTGCAGTTTGATTTGCAGATTGCCAAAGCATATTGCAAAATATGTATCACTTTTTTTTTTACACAGCGAGTAGTTATGATCTGGAATGTGTTGCCTGAAAGGGTGGTGGAAGCAGATTCAATTGTGGCCTCCAAAAAGGAATTGGATAAATACATGAAGGGAAAAAATTTGCAGGGCTACGGAGATGGAGCAGGGGAATAGGACTAACTGGATTGCTCTTACAAAGAACCGGCATGGGCTCGATGGGCTGAATGGCCTCCTTCTGTGCTGTTATGATTCAATTATGTAGATTTTTTGTAAAATGGATATCCTGTGGTTTACTAATGCCAACAATGCCTATAATTGTTCATCTTTAGCATATTAAATATTGCATATTGCACTTTTTCCCAGTTTTTAAAAAAAATCTATAATGGAATTAGTATATTTAGTCTGCCATGCAACTTCCATTGTTACATTGTTATTATCTTTTCACCTGCATCTTGACATTTTGCCATGCTCAACTCATGAGCTACAGTGTAAAACTTTTAAAAATCAACAAACCAACTTTGTTTTCTAAAGTCAGAGCTGTGGGAAACATTTCAAAAGTGGTACACCTAGATCAAAATAGTCTCACCTCCCTTCTCAGGTTTACATTACCTTTTCCCCCTCTTACTTTAGACTTTCACCAAATAATTAATTCAATAGTTCTTTCCCCCACTATTCCTTATCAGTGTTATCTTCCAAACTTCTTGATTTCAATTTTTTTTAAAATACATAATTTCTCTTCAAATTTAGCTTGTTTCCCCTCATACTTTCTTTGCCATAGATTTTTTTTGTTTGGATCTACTTTGTAAATATTGAATTTAGCCATAAACCAGATCTTGTAATTCTTTTGCATACCTGCCAGGTAATACCAGCATACACGCAGCACTTACTTTCATACAGGACGTATAGCAGCTCATTCAAGAGATATAAAGGGCCAGTTTCACTCAAAAAAATGTTAAGACCAAAGATGTACTTGCCTTAATGGTTCCTACAGTTCTGTTAGAGGTCAGTTTAAGGGATGCTCAAATTGTTTTCTTGGATTATAATGTTATTAGAAGCACTCAAGTTTTATAACTCTCTGCCAGGCATCTATCACCTTGTAAGAATGTCTGCAATGTAAACATATCACTGAAAATTCTAAAGATTAAATAAAAATACTCATCTGAAAAATTCAATAGATTTTTTAAAAATTAACACTTCACCAGCTAATACTTCCAAGAAAACTTTACGTCAATACAATTAATGTTTAGTTACCTCCTTTATACAAATCTCAGCTGCTAGGACGCATTGCAAGCCATGCACATGCCAAAATGAAATGAGAAAAATAGTAATCCACCTCCAAAGCTAACTGGTATCAATCACAATGTATCACAGACCCTAATTTTTGTTATGCTGAACGCATTTTTGTGAAGAGCATCATTAAAAAATTGAAAATAAAAAGATTCCCTATATAATAAGCAATTCACGACGAAGGGAAAAAAGTACAAGTACCAAACTCTGATATAAAAACCTACCTTTTCAATGCTCCTTCATAACGCGAAACGCTGAACTATTAAAATTCCAGAGAAAAAGGGAGTCAGATAACGTTGACTGGTATACAGTGCACTGTAGTTGCTGTGTAAACCGCTAACGGGCTGGATATCTCACACACATAGTACTGCATCATCACTGCTTCTCATTAATAATGAAGCGTACAGAGCCCTGTTTTGATGTATAATTATTGAAGAATTTGATATACTTAATCGCATTTAGCCCTAAATATAATTAAGATGCGCAAAAAAGCTAAACTTCTGAATTATCCAGAATGGGTAATTAAATGCAATAGTTCCCAATATAATTGTACTTCCCGTTAACAAGTGTAATTAAGCAAAATTTACCGGTTTCCTCTCAACAAAACTACACTTTTAGACAGTAAAGATAAGGAAGTACATTTATTCCTATTGGTCTTTTGAAGGTTTGCAAATGTAAAGTTGTTCTCAATTGGAGTAGGTTCAAGCTCTGTGTGGTAATTAACTACATTACATCCAGAACCACTGTTAAGGTATTTACCAAGGGACCTGGTAGCTTTCTGCAATTTGCGTATATTCAAAAAAAACTGCCAAGATAGATGTTTAGCAAGTTGCACTGTGCCCAAAGCATTAAAAAGTGACAATCGATAAATAGTAGAAACACATGACTGATTTTCGGTTGCACAGGGTCACGAAAGATTCTTGATCTATAATCCAGCTCTTTGGTAAACAATCCAGTACCATCAAATAACATTATCGTAACATACGGGTACGTTAATAGACTAAATAGAATCTGAATTACAACCAGCCACCTTAATCGCGATAATTGCAGCCTCCCCCGTTCAATTGCAAACACTTGAATCTGAAATCGTAACCCTTTACTGGGGAGGTTTTTAAGCTATGTTTCAAAACAAGCGCATTTCTCCCCTTATTAGGAAACGGACTAAAATATATACGAAATAACGCAACTTGTCTCAATATTGTATTTTATTTATTACATTTTAAAGTTAACTACACCAAGATTTTAACTTATTTTGTAAAAAGTACCGTTAGACCGCAGGCATCCTATTCCGGAATCATTAAATCCTTAAATGATAACACAGCTCCAATGTAATGAGAATCACATATTCCTTTATTTTCATTCCCCATATACGGTCAATTGATGTACAATGGAGGATGAGTTGTACAGTTTACTTAAGGTGATGTTTCCTTTACACATAAATTCAATTTTTTTTTTATCCGGAAGAGTTTTTGACAGCAGTGAGATCCCAGTGAAAAGAAACAAGAAAAACCAGGAGTTCTACAACGGATAAACATTCATCCAAGGCGAGGGAAATCCACAGCAAAAAGAAAAAAAGGGAGAACTCCTCTACACATATGTAGGAGCAAAAAGGCAATCCCAATACCTTTCAAATCAGCTAAAAAGCACCTTTCAACGAGTCTCTTAGGCAGTAAGCTACCAAATGATTCATTCCCAACATTTTCAAATGATAAAAAGTAAATTTTTAAAAATCTTCTTACAAGTTTTTCCTCTTCAAAAAAAAAATCCAAAAAGTTATGCACAATTCTACACAAAAAATACTTTTGCAGCAACACAGAGCTAAAATACAGCAGTTATGGAAGAAAAAAAACACAGAATTGTTTAAAATTTCCACCTTTTTTGGAAACCATCGGCGGAAAGAATTTCAGAAAAGTGCAAAAGCGTCGGACACTTAAATTATATACACATACAGGTTGCAATACAACTGTTTCCCAAACACTGCATCGCGCCTCAGTCCCACTGATGTGCAGTAAATTTATATTTTATGAAATAAATTTATGCACGGACACACATCTTTCCTGTCACATCAAAAATAAACAGAAAAATATTGGATTCTAACCATGCTGGCAAGATGTTCCTTTAAAAATATTTTTTTAAAAAGCGTTATGTCTCTCCCGTTTAATATTTCAGTAAAGGCAAAAAAAAAAGCAAAAAGTGATTCAATACACTACTATATCAATAAATACAAGAAAAAAAGGAGGAAAAAATAGAAGCGAGTTTTGTTTGATTTTTCAGCTGTCTGCTACTCACCAGCACGGGTTTTTAGTATCTAGTACAGACTGACTGGTTACTGTGTATTGTATGAAGCACACACTGTAACAAGCGCAACCTTCAAAATGGCGACTCATTTTTACAATCTCTCCGGGCACCCGTACAACATCGATGCGTGGCGTCACAAGCGTGAAGCAGGTGGAACTGATACTTTTGCGCATGTCTGCTGAGGCTTTGTGATACATTGATGGAGCGTTTGCCAGGATGTGAGACTGGCGAGACTGACGGTCACAAAAACAGTGACAGATCTTCAAATCATTCTGATGTTTTTCTTTCTTTCAGATCTTTCTCATCAGGATTGACATCGTTAGTGTCACATTCTGTTCAAAGCGAGATGTTGGAAATGAGACTATCTTCTGGAAAAGTATTTTGCCAGTTTTCACGGGGAGGGAAGAAAAGAATAGTTTTATGTGGTTTGCATCATCACAGTGATGTAACGTGAGGATGCGGTAATTATACATTCAAATATGATATTCCTTACTGCGTTGCAAATAGAGGGGAAAAAAGGGGAAAAGGTTTTGACAAATACTTTCTTTTACAAATATTGTACACCTCTAAAGTATACTGTGCTGAATTGGTAGTTTCTGATCATAATAAAGTCTATGGGGGAGATTTTCCTCTTTGTATTACCTGGGGAACACACAGTTTCTAGGTGCACTTACCAGCGAAGAGGAAAGTAGGTGTGCAGACCATCTGTTACATAAGTGCTCCACTGCCACTACACTGCCCCAGGATTTCCAGGGCTTTCCCCATGTAATGCAACTGGAGTAGGCATAGGGTTGCCATCTCTGGTTGGACATATACCCGATGGTTTAATCACATGACATCCGATCACTTGACAATTGCCTGCAGTTTGCAAATGCATTATAAAGCTTGGGTACCTTGTAATTGGGTGTCTTGGGCTTACAGTTTTGCGCTAGCAGTTGTGGCAAAAGAAGTCCTGAGAACTGAGAGGCCGCCTGTGAGCAGGCGAAGAACATGGCGCAAACCACGAATGCAAAATGCAATTTTTTTTCCTGGATTTCTAGCAGCAGTGCCTGGGCGATTCATTTTCCATTCCTGGAGACTCCTGGACAATCTGGGAGGGATGGCAACCCTCATTTTATCAATAGTTCTCCCCAAAAGACATAACAAGGAATTTGTCCTGAATCAAGAGTTATGGCTCTCCACAAAACAAAAATGCAGTTGATGCTATACTTTAATTTCAGAAAACTTTTGACAAGGTTCCAATTTAATGATAATGGCTAAAATATGGAGTCACAGAGGTTTTTATTTCAGATTTCCAGCATCTGCAGTATTTTGCTTTTTGTTTTAGGTGTCAATATATCTGCTTGCTTTGTTCTGTGGAGGATCCATTGAATCCAAAAGAGTTTTCCAACTTGGTGACAAGGGGATTTGTATCTGGCAGATATTCGGTTGGGAATGGGCCAATTGGGGAATTTGAATGGGTGCCTTTGAAAATATTCCTGTCAGCTGTACGCATAATAATCAGCCTATTGAATTGTTAACATAATGGAGTTCTGACTGTCAGTTTTCCTGTATCTCAGGACTGAACTTCAAAGGGTGCAAGAAAGTATACCCAGGGATGTTTGACAGCATGGTGGTATAATCTAAATCACAGTCTGATAGAGTGTTCAATGCTTCCTAAAGTCTAGAAGGTCACAAAAGAGTTCAAGACACAGTAAGGTACATACAGTACAAAAGTTTTTGTTTAAATCTTGGGCTCACTACATTATCAGATATTGAGCATGTAACGTCACAGCACAGTTCATAGGCAGTGCAAGTTGTGGTTCTTGGCACTGGACATGATAAAAATATCATGATAAAAATATCCAAGTGAAATCCGAAAACATAAAATATGCTTCCAAAGAACAAGTAACTAATGAAGATTTCTAAGCATACATATTAAATATATGTTTTTAAAATAGCTTTAATAATTCCATTAATGAACAACTGCCCCAAGAGTTTGGGAAGTGTGTTATATTGCTGAAGACAGAGGGGATTATTGTATGCCCAACTCAACTGGGGACACTAATTCACAGAGTAGCCACATTTACCAATCAACCCATGGCCTTGTTCCATCCTATCACTGAAAATTCCACCAACCCTACATAAGTGCATGTTCTCTGTTTTTCCTGAGTCTGGCTTTTTTTTAACATCCCTGTGACCCTTCATGCCACCATCGGTGGCAGAGCCTTCAGCTGTCTGGGCCCTACACGCTGGAGCTATCTGCATAAACTCTCTGCTCTACTACCTCTCTGCCTATCTTCAAAAGTCTCCTCAAAACCAACTTCTTGGACCAGATCTTAAGCAACCTACCCTAATTTTTTTCCTACTACTGTTCAGCAAGCTCGAAAAAGTTGCCAAATCAGATTCAGGCAACTACAAACCCATTAATCTTACTTCAGTCCATAGCCCGACTACACTTCAAAAGTACTACATTGGCTGTGAAGTGCTTTCGGATGTTCTGAGGTCGTGATATATAAATGCAAGTTCTCGCTTTCAAGTTCTTTCTTAACAGTAGTGTACATGTCAGAGGAAATCACGATCAAACTGTACCGTGCTCTGGTCAGAGCACACCTTGAGTACTGTGTCCAGTTCTAGCCACCAACACAGGGAGACAATCAGGAACTGAAGTCAATGGAGAAAAGAGCCATGAGGCTGATACACAATCTTAGGGATCTTAGTTATGAGGTAAGACTGAAGAAATGTGGGCTTATCAGTCTTGAAAGGAGACGTCTGAGAGCTGATCTTATCGAGGTATGCAAGATTGTAAATGGTATAGAAAAGATAAATTCAGAAAATTAAATTAAATTAAATTGTGAGAGCTTAAACTAGTAAAGGTAAATTTAGAACTGATATCAGGAAGTTTTTTTTCAGACAAAGAATGATCAACACATGGAATGGACTCCTAGATTGAGCAATGGAAGCAAAAAACCTGGAATCTTTTCAGAACCAATCGAATTCTGCACCTTAGGGTCATTCTGGATGGATAAGCTGAGATGGGTTGAGTGGCCTCTCTCTTCCATATTTATCTTGTTATTTTATCTGCATCCCTCTGGATCGACCATACCTATGTATCCATAGAACCTAGTCTCTTAATTATTTAAAAAACCTCAACCATATCCCTTCTAAGCTGGAGTTTCTCTGATGAAAATAACCCAACTCCTTGATCCTATCCTGATCACTAAGATTGGGTATCATTTTGCTCACCCTCATCAGTACCTTCTCCAGATAATCACTTTGTCAGATATAAATATAGGAAAGGAAAAGCTCACTACATTTTCCAGAAATGGAGCACAGTCTCTGAGTGATGGAGTGAATCAGATGTTGGCATATAAGGAAATGGTGGGGAAGATAACAATGATTCTGACCCTGGGAATGGATGGCCTTATCCTAAAGATATCCTAATTAAAAAGCAATGGCCTGTGGAGTCATTGCCCACATATATGTTCTCCATGGTAGCACAGTTCAGACCCTTGTCATCAAATCCTGCAGACTCATATCAAATCTCAATCATTCTGAGGAAGCTTACAGTGAAATTTGAAATTGCAGAGGCCTGTAGATTTTACAACTGCACACAAAATATTGCAGATTTGAGGCCCTAGGCATGGGAACATTCTGAGGAATGTCAACATTTATAGCAAAGGACTGTCAGCTGAAACGTTCTGGCTACAGTGCACCGATCTTCACAATCCATACTTGTCCACATTGCAACTCCTCAGAAACAGGATTTCTAAAAAGGAAGAATTAATTACAGCTAGGAAATCTACCAACAAGGGAAGGCAACCTTTAGGGGTTTCTAGGGATAGGGACCGATTAAAAAAAACTGTCACCAATCAGACAGGAACAGAACAGAATGACTACTATTTGTTTGCCATCTTCAGGGATAAAGATGATTTGACAAAGGGGTTCATATCTGATTGTCTACATTAATAATATGCAATTCACAGTCTCATCGGACATGTGTGTCACATTCTCTGTGTTGAGGGCAGAAGTGATCAGTATTCCAGGTTGATCATTGGATTTTGTATAGGTCTAGCCATTGTAATGGCAATTTCTGTAACAGCCAGACCCATTGGGGTAATTAACATAACATTTGAATGTCAGTGGGAAAAATTCACCCAGGGATATCTATTAATTGAGAATTTGTTAGCATCTTTCCTGCTCGGCTGCAATTTCATTTTTTAGTATATGGTCATGATTGGCCCAGAAGACCAGGTGCAATTTGATAGCACATGCTAGGGGCCCGATTTTAGCACCCGCTACCGGGTGCGTTCTCGGCGGGGGGGCCCCGAAAATCCCGAAATCCAGGTGCGGGACCGGATCGCGCCACGATCCCGACCACTTCCGGGTTCCCCGATGGCGTGCGGGGGTGCGAGCGCAGCCCCCGCTGGTGGGAATCCCGCAGGCAATTAAAGCCAGCGGGGTGCCACTTGAGTGCATTTATTTTGCTTGTTCAGGTCATTAACTGACCTGATTAAGGGACTGTGTGTGATTTTGGAGAAACATGGGACTGTTTCACACACTGGGGGAAACAGTCCTAGTTGAACTGGACGTGTTGCAGCCGTCAGCCTGTGGCAGCTGCAAAGGTCCATTTGACAGGTGGGGCGGGGAGACCCTCACCCATTGCAGGAGGCCGCTCTGTCACTTGTGACCCCCCTCCTGACGGTCAAAGTCACCAACCTGCACACTCACCCCGGGGTCCGGAGACATGTGCCTACCTTGCGGACCCCCTCAGATGTACATATTGCGGATGGGGGCCGCCGTAGCTGCAGTCATGACTTCCTCGGAGGGCGCACAACATTGCCAGCCTCGCCATCCACGCCGTCCACCTCTGACACGTGGAGCTCCACAACCCAGTGCTGTGACACATCCACCTGTACAGCAGGAGGGAGGGCTACCGCAGAGAGAGACGCGTCGCAGAGGGCACTACCCTCGCCACAGGGTCCACAGACCGAGGCGCAGCTCCCCGGACCTCTCTGAGCAGCAGTGCACACGGAGCTGCAGATTCTCTCGACATGTAGTCGTGGACATCTGCAGCCTCTTTCATGCCGAGCTGCTCCTGGCTGGCCCCAGCACCATCTGCTTACCTGTCGCTGCCAAAGTCACCACTGCCCTCCACAACTTCTCCTCCGCATCCTTCCAGGGTGCAGCCGGGTACACCGCCGATGTCTCTCAGTCGTCTGCGCGGAAGAGCCCTGCAAATACACCTGCACCTACTCTGCAGTAACACAATGGGTGGCATCAGTGGTGGGTCCTCATAGTGATACCCAGGAGCGGGCATTATTGCACAAAACAGACAGGATTCGCGGAGACATGGCAGTGGTGGTGCCAATATAATGTGTGATGTGAGTTGTTCTGAAATTCAATATAGGTAACACCCATGACAAACCCTCAAACACCCTTGTGCATTCCCTTCATGCTCACGACACGTTTGCCTTACGCTGCCTACTGCACATATGTGATGCATGCCCTGTGGCTGCAGCACAGGTGGTGGCAGGTTGAGTGAGGCTGGCCGTGAGGGAGATGCACAAGAGGGTGCGTATGGGATAGAGCCATGAGATTATATGAGGATTGGGTTGCGTGTTAGTGGCGGGGTGAGTACTCGCGAGGTGAGTAGGTGCAGGTAAGATGATGATGGGGTTTGAGTGGGTATGAGGGGTGATGTGACAGAGTGGTGTTGGCGGTGCCGAAGGAGATGTGGGGTGGGGGCAGTGTTGTGGCAGACGGAGTGTAGGGGAAAGACTACGTTCTCTCACTGTGGCTGACCTACTGCGGTCATTGGAGCGCCTCCTGCACTGTATGCAGGTGTGCGATATGTTGGTGGCGCAGGTGACCCCCTCTGCCACCTCGAGCCAGGCCTTCTTGGTGGCAGAGGCAGGCCGCTTCCTCCCGACCGCCAGGTGGAAGATCTGTGTCCTCCCCCTCCTCCTCACCCCATCTGATGATACCTGGAGTGAGGCATCATTAAACTGGGAGCAGCCTTCCCCCTTGGCTGCTCCATGCTGTAATTTGTTCCATTGGTTGCAGCATCTGTCAGTGGAGGACTGCCCCTTTAACGAGAGAGCCTCCAGCTGACAGATCGTACTGCGCATGCGTAGCCCGCCCGACGCGCAGACCAGCAGCGCGGACCCCGGAGGAGCAGGGAAGTGGCTCCAATTAGTGGGTTGCCTGCTACGATCGTGCGGGCAACCCACTAATTTCACTGGGCGCGGAGGCCACGCACCCGAAACCCAACCCGCCGGAAACCCGCAGGCCTGGTAAAATCAGGCCCTAGATGTCCATAGTGAAAGGAAAGTTCCTCAGAGGCAGGATTCAGAAAACAGAAACCTGTACATAGATCCACTGAACAACTGATAGTATTACCACAGAACCCCTTGGGTGTGTTTGCTCTGCAGCAGACAGGGGAGATACAAAGTTAGCCAATTATTTGGGGTCATGATAATACCCTAAGATGTTGAAGGACAGTTTGAATTAATTGCGAAACAAGCCTCAGGCAATGTGTTAAGAGAAAAGTGATTTGCTGAAACTCCTACATGAACTCTCCACTCTGTTTTCTGACAACCACACTGAATGAATACATATTCTGTTGATGCCTTGTCCTGTTGCTTCAAACCCTTTTTGCGAATAACTGGAAAAAAGAGTATTGGTCTGCTAACTTGTTGGGAAGACGCTGGCAATGAGATTATTGAGCCAGCCTTGGGCCTGTGGACATTTCTCAGAATGGCAGGATAAAAAGTTTATTAGAGACTATGGCATTAATAGAGAATCACTAATTGCATTGCCTCAAAGGGATACTCTATTTGCATGATTTACGGAGGGCAAAACTGCATTCCTGCTTTGAAAAGTTCCTGTGTACAACACTTCTCCTAAGCCTTCTGGATTACACAGGACAACTTGAAGTACACACGACTGCATCCGATTTGGCTCCTGAAGCAGTCCTGGTTCAATGACAACACATGAGTAAAGAAAAAGATGGAGTGTAAACTGAAAATGAGTGCCTGGTGGTTATTTGGCTGGTAGAATATTTTAAGCCCTTCTTGGAGGGAACTCAATTTCAGGTTGCAATGGATCACAGTGCTCTGCAGTGGCTAATTGTGTATTCAGATTGTCTGGTCTCCTGGGGGTGGTGGTGGTGTCTGCATCTTCTAGAGTTTAGTTTTTCACAGAGCTAGGAAGGATAATGTGGCAGAGTTGGACAAGACCTACCGTAGGTAGCAGAATTCACAGAAGTACAGGGCATAGCAGGTAGCACCAATCAAGGGCTGACTTTCCTGTCCATGTGCACCAGTTCATAGGTCATTACAGACGGAAACAACAAGCAGAGTTCCGTGACACTAGGTTTCCAACCCTTTTGCTCATGCCATGCTTGCAGAGGAAGCTCCTGCATGTAACAGGCAGGAGTCTCATTATCATATTGGATGAAAGATGGCATGCCAGGCTGATCATCAACCAGCAAAGCCTGATTACCACCAACCATATCTGCAGGCACTGCCGCAAAATGAAGGCATGATGAATGCTTCTTGGAAATCAGGCATTTAATATTTCTATGTTTGGGCATCACTTGAACATTAATTGAATGGAAGTCCTTTCAGTTCACATAGCTTATGGAGCTAAAGTGAGGAGCCCAGGTGGTGCGGGGGGCTGCGGTTTCATCTACTGGTGTAAATCATTCCGAAATGTTAAAAACTGGTGCTAATCCCAACTGAATAGTAATGTGCAAATAGCATTCAAATTTCTCAAGTCAGCTCATTTACAATTATCCTTAAATGTGGATGCATTTAAAGGAAATCTAAAATTGGGGAAAATTAAAGGGTAGTGTCACAATGTGGGGGAACAAAACTTCTGAAAGCTTTTACAAAGACTCAAAAGGAATTTCATTCATTGTGAAGGCTGAAGGGGCTGGGATTAAGAAGTGAGCACCGAAAATTAAGGTAAAGGAACCCCATGTACTTGAGGCAAGTTAGAGCAGATAGCACTGCTTTGCACCTAGCTCCCTGCTGAGAAGACCTCATGTATCTAAGTTTGCTGACGATACAAAGCTAGGTGGGAAAGTAAGCTGTGAGGAGGACACAGAGGGCTTGATATTAGGAGGGAGGCGGGTTGGCATCGGGGGGCCGACTGGGCACATGGGTAACGCGCCCAGTGAAATCGGGGTGCTCCGCACGCGATTGCAGCCTAGTTGAAGGCACTTACCTTGGCTTCCGGGTTTTGCGCTGGAAAGCTGCTCAGCGGTCGGACTGCGCACCCGCATCATAGGCTGTCAGCTGGAGGAGCCCTATTTAAAGGGGCAGTCCTCCACTGACTGATGCTGCAGAAAATAGGCAAAATTACAGCATGGAGCATCCTCGGGGGAAGGCTGCTCCTAGGTTAAATGATGCCTCACTCCAGGTATTATTGGATGGGGTGAGGAGGAGGAGGGAGATCTTCCACCCGGCGGACAGGAGGAAGTGGCCTGCCTCTGCCACCAAGAAGGCCTGGCTCGAGGTGGCAGAGGAGGTCACCAGCACCACCAACATATCACGCACCTGCATACAGTGCAGGAGGCACTTCAATGACCTAAGTAGGTCAGCTGAAGTGAGTACATTTACTCATTGCCCCACACTCCGTCTGCCGCATCACTGTCCCCACCCCACATCTCCTTCTGCACTGCCAACACTACTCTATCACATCACTCCTCACACCCACTCAAACCTCATCCTCATCTTACCTGCACTTACTCACCTCGCCAGTACTCATCCCGCCACTACCACTCAACCCAATCCTCATACAATCTCGTGGCTCTATCTCATACTCACCCTCTCATGCATCTCTTTCATGGTCAGCCTCACTCAACCTGCCACTACCTGTGCTGCAGCCACAGGGCATGCATCACATATGTGTAGTAGGAATCGTAAGGCAAACATGTCGTGAGCATGAAGGGGATGCACAAGGGTGTTTGAGGGTTTGTCATGGTTTTTACTTATATTTAATTTCTGATTAACTCACATTACATATTATATTGTCACCACTACTGCCACGTCTTTGCAAATCTTGTCTGGTTTGTGCAATAATGCCCTTTCCTGAGGATCACCATGAAGACCCACTGTGTCACTGCAGAGTGGGTGTAGGTGTATTTGCAGGGTTCTTTTGTGCAGACAACTGAGAGACGTCGGAGATGTCCCCGGTGGTACCCTGGAAGGATGTGAAGGAGAAGTTATTGAGGGCAGTGGTGACTTTGACAGCGACAGGTAAGAAGATGGTGCTCGGGCCAGCCGGGAGCAGCTCGGTATGAAGGAGGCTGCAGATGTCCACGCCTACATGTCGAGTGACTCTGAGCCTCCGTGTGCACTGCTGCTCAGAGAGGTCCAGGAAGCTGAGCCTCGGTCTGTAGACCCTGTGGCGAGGGTAGTGCCTTCTGCGACACGTCTCTCTCTGCGGTTGCCCTCCCTCCTGCTGTGCAAGTGGATGTGTCACAGCGCTGTGTTGTGGAGCTCCAAGTGTCAGAGGTGGACGGCGTGGCCGGCGAGGCTGGTGATGCTGTTCGTCCTCCGAGGAGGTCATGACTGCAGCTATGGCAGCCCCCATCCTGAAGATGTACGTTTGAGGGGGTCCGCAAGATAGGTAAATGTGTCTGAACACCGGGGTTGAGGTTTCAAGTTGGTGAATTTTCTTGTCAGGAGGAGGGTGGTGGAGGCCAAACTTTGTCCAAAGTGACAGAGTGGCCTCCTGCAATGAGTGAGGGTCTCCCCCCTAACCTGTCAAATGGACCTTTGCAGCTGCCACAGGCTGGTGGCTGCAACACGTCCATTTCAACTGGGAGTGTTTCCCCCAGTAGGGGAAACACGCTCAGTTGAGATGAAAATCCCACCCCTCCTAAAATATCCTACAAATCAGGTCTGCTAACGACCTGAATTATCACATTAATTGCCTTAAGTGGGATCCCGCCTGCTTTAATTGCCAGCGGGAGTCCCGCATGCGGGGGCTGTGCGCACATCTAAGCACGTCATTGGGGAACCCGGAAGTGGGCGGGTTGGAGTCGGGCTCTGGACCCGCCCCGGGAATCCCCGATTTTCGGAGCCCCCCCACCACGAACCCGTCGGCTCGGACGTCCAAAAGTCGAGCCCAAAGTGTCTGCAAAGGGATATAGACAGGTTAAGTGAGTGGGCAAGAAGGTGGAGATGGAGTATAATGTGGGAAAATGTGAGGTTATTCAATTTGGTAGGAAGAATAGAAAAACAGAATATTTTTTAAATGGTTACAAACTATTAAATGTTGTTGTTCAGAGGGACTTGGGTGTCCTCGTACAAGAAACACAAAAAGTTAATATGCAAGTACAGCAAGCAATTAGGAAAGCAAATGGCATGTTAGCCTTTATTGCAAGGGGGTTGGAGTACATAAGGAAGGAAATATACTTGCCTTAGAGGCAATGCAACAAAGTTTCACTAGATTAATTCCTGGGATGAGAGGGTTGTCCTCCGAAGAGAGGCTGAGTAGAATGGGCCTATACTCTCTGGAGTTTAGAAGAATGAGAGGTGATCTCATTGAAACATATAAGATTATGAAGGGGCTTGACAGGGTAGATGCTGAGAGATTGTTTCCCCTGGCTAGAGAGTCTAGAACTAGGGGGTCATAGTCGCAGGATAAGGGGTCGGCCATTCAAGACTGAGATGAGGAGGAATTTCTTCAACCAGAGAGTTGTGAATCTTTTGAATTCTCTACCCCAGAGGGCTGTAGATGCTGAGTCATTGAAGATATTCAAGACTGAGCTGGATAGATTTTTGGACTCTAGGGAAATCAAGGGATATGGGAATCGGGCAGGATCGTGGAGCTGAGGTCAAAGATCAGCCATGATCTGATTGAATGGCAGAGTAGGCTCAAGGGGCCGTATGGCCTACTCCTGCTCCTAGTTCTTATATTTTTATGACACTTGCCCACAGCGATTTCCAGCAAGGTGCAATATTGCCTGTAAATGTGGTCCGTGGCATCTTTGTGAGTGCAGCCAATTAGACTTTGCTGCCTTTTTATTACCTTTGCATGTCTTCTTTCATGTAAGGAATGACAAGCTGTGATTGGGATGCTTCTGAGGAACTATGCAGCATAACCATTAGTCGTGGCTTTAAACATGTGTGTTTATCGGGCCTTCTGTTACAATCTTTAGAGGTGAAGCTTCCAAATGCCCTAATCGTCTGCCAAATGAGATCTGGATTCCTGTATCTGGGAAGTGGGTGTACGTGATTAAATGGCAATGTTCATACATTGGTCTACCAACTTAAAATGGATTAAAGTTCATTGCAATATTACTTGGATATATACCATCTAAAACAGTGTTACTCACTGACTTTTTGTCAAGGGTTCCAGTCCCAAGGATTTGCTAGGATAGATGGAGAGAAACTATTTCCTGTGGTGGGAGAGTCCAGAACAAGGGGGCATAACCTTAAAATTAGAGCTGGGCCGTTCAGGGGTGATGTCAGAAAGCACTTCTTCACGTAAAGAGTAGTGGGAATCTGGAACTCTCACCCTCAAAAAGCTGTTGAAACTACGTCAATTGAAAATTTCAAAACAGATTGATAGATTTTGTTGGCAAGGGTATTAAGGATTACAGAACCAAGGTGGGTAGATGGAGTTAAGATACAGATCAGCCATGATCTAATTGAATGGCAGAACAGGCTGAATGGGCTACTTCTGTTCCTATGTTCCTATTTATTGCTCATTGTGAGTTGCCCTGACAACTGAATGGCTTGTTAGGCCACTTTGGAAGGCTTTAAAAGTGAAACACGTAGTGTAGGCCAGACCATTCATGAACCAGTTGGATTTTTACAACAATCCAGCACCTCTTATGGTCAAAGCCCACCAAATAGCAGATTATTGAATTCACTTTCACAACTTGCTATGGTGAGATTATAAATTTAAAACCTTTGGGTTAATGGATTAGTATCATCTTTGATGAAGTAATGGAGAAGGTTGGTGAGGGTAGTGCGATTGATGTTGTCTATGTGGACTTGCAAAAGTCATTTGATGAAGTACCACATAATAACTTGTTAGCAAAATTGAAGCCCATGGGATTAAAGGCGCAGTGGCTGCGTGGATACAAAATTGGCTAAGAGACAGAAAGCAGAGATTAGTGTTGCGCAGTTGTTTTTCAGACTGGAGGGAAGTGTGCAGTGGTGACCCCCAGGGGTCGGTGTTGGGACCACTGCTCTATTTGATATATACTGTTGATCTGGACTTGGGTATACAAGGCGTAATTTCAAAGCTTGCAGACGACACGAAACGCGGAAATGTAGTAAACAGTGAGGAGGATAGTAACACACTTCAGAAGGACATAAACAGACTGGTGAAATGGACAGACACATGGCAGATGAAATTTAACACAGGGAAGTGTGAAGTGATTCATTTTGGTCGGAAAAATGAGGAGAGGCAAGATAAACTAAACGGTACAATTTTAAAGGGGGTGCAGGAACAGAGAGACCTGAGGTTGTATATACACAAGTCATTGAAGGTGACAAAACACCTTTATAAAACACTGCTTCGGCCCCAGCTGGAGTATTGTGTTCAATTCTGGGCACCACACTTTAGGAAGGATGTCAAGGCTATAGAGGGGGTACAGAGGAGATTTACTAGAATGGTACCAGGGATGAGGACTGTCAGTTACGTGGAGAGACTAGAGAAGCTGAGGTTGTTCTCCTTAGAACAGAGAAGGTTAAGGGGAGATTTGATATAGGTGTTTAAAATCATGAAGGATTTTGATAGAGTAAATAAGGAGAAACTGTTTCCAGTGGCAGAAGGGTCAGTAACAAGAGGACACAGATTTAAGGTAATTGACAAAAGAACCAGAGGCGACATGAGGAAAAAATTTTTACGCGGCGAGTTATTATGATCTGGAATGCACTGCCTGAAAGGGTAATGGAAGCAGCTTTAATAATAACTTTCAAAAGGGAATTGGATAAATGCTTGAAGGGGGAAAATTTGCAGGGCTACGGGGAAAGAGCAAGGGAGTGGGACTAATTGGACAGCACTTTAAAATAGCCGGCACAGGCCCAATGAATTGAATGGCCTCCTTCTGTGCTGTATCATTCTATACTTCTATGATAACCTCTATGCTGCCATTCCCTACCAACACTCTACTATTAAATAATGAGATGAGGGTCTACATCTGTGATTCATCATGGTGATCTCCTGATTTCAGTCAATGTACTATGGGAAGTTGTCAGGCAATTTTTCCAGAAGAAAATAAATGAAAGTTACAGGTCCATTAGTTGCATTAGTTGCTTTCTAAAGGGTGTTTTCAATTGTTTGTGATAGCAGGGATAACCCAGCTTCCTGATGGATTTCCTTTGCCTTCTTTTGCTGGAGAACAAGAAAAGGAGAGGGAGCAGCACTGAGCCCCAACTCATTCAATATGCCACAGCAAGACAGGCTGTGAATGAAAAAAGACAGACTTGCATTTATATAGCGCCTTTCACTACTCAGAATGTCCCAAAGCCCTTTACTGAGTACTTTTGGTGTAGTCACTGTTGTAATGTAGGAATCGCGGCAGCTAATTTGCACACAGCAAGATCCCACAAACAGCAATGTAATAATGACCAGATAATCTGTTATTTTTTAAGTGATGTTGGTTCAGGGATAAATATTGGCCAGGACATTGGGGAGAACTCCCCTGCTGTTCTTCAAAATAGCGTCATAGCATCTTTCACGTCCACCTGAGAGAGCAGGTTTAATGTCTCATCCGAAAGATTGGCACAAGAGGCACATGGAATAACTAATACATTGATGGTCATTATTGAGGGGAACTATGCTATAAATGGCCAAACAAATATAGTATTCTAAAAAGTATATTTTTTATGCAATATCCACATCATGTTCAAGCACCGTGCTCTCGCTGCAGTCAAATAAGCCTTCACAAATAATTGGTTACCAAGTGGTTCAGTGTACATGAAAAAAGTGCTGACAGCAAACTGGTTGCTACGAAACAAGCCTACACGGACCTACCTGCCAAAAGCAAGAATAACAAAAATAATCTCTGTTGGGGCAGAAATTGGAATCCTGATTCAGAAATTTTAAAAAATGCCCAAATAAGCCAAATATTACAGTAGTAATTCAAGGCACATATAGTATATTCTTGTCCTGGTATAACCACCAGTCTCAGGTCCCAAGGAATTTTGGTCCTCAATTATCAAATTCTCTCTGGGATATAACGGTTCATATGCTGCTGGAATCATGGTTGAATCACGTGTGGCAGAGGTGTACAAACATTTTGTCTTAGGGGCCATTTGGTTTCTTATGATGGAGTGTTGCGGGCAACAGATAAACAATTACAAAGAAAAGACCTACTTTAGAACATAAAACATTCAAGTGTTAGAAATCAATTAAAAAAACATTCCATAGGAGAATTTTATGTTACTTAATGCAATGTGTCTTTTCTCAACAGCTGATCAGAAGAATTTATCTGTATTTTATATTATTTGTTTTTTTAAGATATATATTTATATAACAAAATATATGAATTACATTGGTGATAAGTTATTTCATTTTCTGTTATATCCTAACTTAAAACAGCTGGTATACAGATTTACATTTTTTATTTTCAACGTGTTTTTATACCCTAAAATTGATGTGCTACCTTACCGTGCACTCTCCGCTCTATTATCCCTGATGTACTGGCCTCAACTAACCATTTTGGCTACTTATGGTGCTGGATTTACCTGCTTTCTGGCAGTTTGGAAAGTCAATGTTTAGTGCTGCTCAATTATCCATCAGTAAAGGTACAGCACCAAGAGCAAGCAATTCCAAACTACTAGGTACACTAAATTCAAGCATGCAAGTCCAGTGGCATATGAAATATAAACATTAACATAAATTAAGAGGCTTTGAGGGCTGGATAGCCAGGGCTAATAAATTACATATGGCCGCTGCGTCATAGTTTGGGCATCCCAACCCTATTGAAGGCAACTAGTCAGTTATAAGTTGCAAAGGTTGTATTACTATCCTGGAACTTTTCTTAATTATCCTTGTGGGTCAGGAATACATTTACCAGAGATTGGCGATTCACTAATGCTTAATACCTCCTCAGTAGATTGATTGGGTTGGGTAGAATTTGTGACTGGGCTTGATGGGCCAACTCAGGAAAGCGGCCTAGGGAGCGGCTGGCCCATTTGGCAGCAGCAGCTGGAGGCCCAGCCGATTTCAACCGCCAGACCTCATTAACATATTGCTGGCCGACTTCACCCAAAATGGAGACCGCCCGCAGGGTCAGAGGTTCCTGCTCCTCTTGACCCCACAAAGGAAAGTTCTAAACTTACCTGGAAAGGCGTCTTTGGTCTTCAGATCTGGTTGTAGCTGCTGGAGTGACCACTGTGGTTACCTGCTGTCTTCCAGGATAAAATGGTGTTCAGGTAACAGAACCCCGATTTGCATTCATGTGTGAGACTGCTGCCTGACTCAGACGGGCGCCTTATATGCCTGAAAAATCAGACATTTTAAAATCAGAACGGAGTGGGTATTTCAATCCATTTTAACTGCCCACAGCCTGGTCTCCACTGGGCGGGGGTAATGCCCCCCTATATTTTTTTTTATTCGTTCATGGGATGTGGGCGTCGCTGGCGAGGCTCGCATTTATTGCCCATCCCTAATTGCCCTTGAGAAGGTGGTGGTGAGCCGCCTTCTTGAACCGCTGCAGTCCGTGTGGTGAAGGTTCTCCCACAGTGCTGTTAGGAAGGGAGTTCCAGGATTTTGACCCAGCGATGATGAAGGAACGGTGATATATTTCCAAGTCGGGATGGTGTGTGACTTGGAGGGGAATGTGCAGGTGGTGTTGTTCCCATGTGCCTGCTGCTCTTGTCCTTCTAGGTGGTAGAGGTCGCGGGTTTGGGAGGTGCTGTCGAAGAAGCCTTGGCGAGTTGCTGCATTGCATCCTGTGGATGGTACACACTGCAGCCACAGTGCGCTGGTGGTGAAGGGAGTGAATGTTTAGGGTGGTGGATGGGGTGCCAATCAAGCGGGCTGCTTTATCTTGGATGGTGTCGAGCTTCTTGAGTGTTGTTGGAGCTGCACTCATCCAAGCAAGTGGAGAGTATTCCATCACACTCCTGACTTGTGCCTTGTAGATGGTGGAAAGGCTTTGGGGAGGCAGGAGGTGAGTCACTCGCCACAGAATACCCAGCCTCTGACCTGCTCTCGTAGCCACAGTATTTATATGGCTGGTCCAGTTAAGTTTCTGGTCAATGGTGACCCCCAGGATGTTGATGGTGGGGGATTCGGCGATGGTAATGCCGTTGAATGTCAAGGGGAGGTGGTTAGATTCTCTCTTGTTGGAGATGGTCATTGCCTGGCACTTATCTGGCGCGAATGTTACTTGCCACTTATCAGCCCAAGCCTGGATGTTATCCAGGTCTTGCTGCATGCGGGCTCGGACTGCTTCATTATTTGAGGGGTTGCAAATGGAACTGAACACTGTGCAATCATCAGCGATCATCCCCATTTCTGACCTTATGGTGGAGGGAAGGTCATTGATGAAGCAGCTGAAGATGGTTGGGCCTAGGACACTGCCTTGAGGAACTCCTGCAGCAATGTCCTGGGGCTGAGATGATTGGCCTCCAACAACCACTACCATTTTCCTTTGCGCTAGGTATGACTCCAGTCACTGGTGAGTTTTCCCCCTGATTCCCATTGACTTCAATTTTACTAGGGCTCCTTGGTGCCACACTCGGTCAAATGCTGCCTTGATGTCAAGGGCAGTCACTCTCACCTCACCTCTGGAATTCAGCTCTTTTGTCCATGTTTGGACCAAGGCTGTAATGAGGTCTGGAGCCGATGGTCCTGGCGGAACCCAAACTGAGTATCAATGAGCAGGTTATTGGTGAGTAAGTGCCGCTTGATAGCGCTGTCGATGACACCTTCCATCACTTTGCTGATGATTGAGAGTAGACTGATGGGGCGGTAATTGGCCGGATTGGATTTGTCCTGCTTTTTGTGGACAGGACATACCTGGGCAATTTTCCACATTGTCGGGTAGATGTCAGTGTTGTAGCTGTACTGGAACAGCTTGGCTAGAGGCGCAGCTCGTTCTGGAGCACAAGTCTTCAGCACTACAGCTGGGATGTTGTCGGGGCCCATAGCCTTTGCTGTATCCAGTGCACTCAGCTGTTTCTTGATATCACGAGGAGTGAATCGAATTGGCTGAAGACTGGCTTCTGTGATGGTGGGGATATCGGGAGGAGGCCGAGATGGAACATCCACTCGGCACTTCTGGCTGAAGTTGATTTTTATGTGTTAAATAAGTATGACATGGACTTGGACATTTAGAACATCAAGATGTCTGTAACATTGCAAGCTACCCTGTGCAGGTTCTTCCACCATGTTGAAGGCTAATATCCATCATATAGTTGATGAAGAAACTTAAGAGACTCAACACAACAGCCGCTGGAAGGGCACCAGCAAGGCTTGGGTTGGGGTTCAGAGAGGCAAAGTACTACTGCTAAAATTCCAACCTCCCAAGTGGTGGAATGGTCACTGTGTCGGGCTTGGTATGTAGTTAATTCATTGTGTTTTTTTTCTCATCAGCTGAATTTATCTGTATTTTATATTAATTTGCTTTTTTATGTATATTTACTTATCAAAATATATGAATTATGTTGGTGTGTAGTTGATGCTTCAGAACTGCTGGTTAAAGGTTGCCTGGAAGCATTTGAGGGGTGAATTTCATGGTGAATTGCATGCTGTTACGCCATTGAGAAAAGATTTTTGCCCACTGATGATCAGGAGGGGTATTTACACGAGGCTTTCCTGGGTCAGCTCATTTGCACATCTATTGGAGTAGTGATTGGTGTAAATGCCATGTAAGATGGGTGTAAGCTGCTGGAGTGCATGGAAACTAGAGTGCAGCCTTTGAAAGGACAGTGTGGCCTGCACACTTCAACAGCAGACAGGGGAACAATAAGGTAAGGGAGGAACAATGCTTGGCTCATTAACTTAACTCTCAGATAACTTCACTGCATGTCTCATCAATCTTTTCATCATACTTTTCAAGAATTATGTCTACAGCAGGAGTACCTATGTCAAGCAGCTGGACAAGACTTTAGGGCATGGCATCAAGCAAGAGGAGAAGAATACAGAAACTTCTCTGATTGACTCCCAAGCCAGGCTGGAGGAAATTAAAGGCTGAAGGCACAGACACCTGGGTTTGTGCCAGCAAGCCTACCAGAAATACGTGTGCCACCTGGAAGGAGGAGAAACTGGCACTGAATGCCAACTCCCTCACCATCAGGACTGCAGAGCAGTGCCAGAAAAAGTTCAACAACTTCACCAGGCAAGCTAACACACTGGACACTCTTCCTTGCCCACCTTCTTAATACAATACTTGCACAACTAACCCTTCACAATGCATTCTAGTTAACAGGAGCTGTAACTCAGGATCTTGCAGTATGGCTACCCAGCTCCCTAACAGCAATTACATACATCCACAACCTTAAAACCTCTTCTTCCACTTTAACAGTTCTTACCCCATATCTTATACTTCAGCACTCCCATGGCACTTTGCATGCACTCCTCAAATGCCAGCCTTCCCCCATTAACTCTATCCTCTTGCAGTACAAATTGATGCACATTGCCCTCCAGAGGCAAGCCTCAGGCCCTATGAGGAGAAAGCAGTGGAGCTCATGGGGAGGCATTCAGCTCTTGTCATAGGAGATGGTGAGGTCAGGGGCATATTGCCAGTGCCAGTGAGTGACTGAACACCTACCATGTCACTTTGGCAAAACAATGAAGGTCTACACAGACATAAGCTTCCACCCTTTTCTCTGTCTCCTTAATGTCAAGGGGGTAATGCTCACCACTCCTGCACTTTCAAATAAAGAGACATTCCCTCAATCTATAAACCATCCTACAACATGACAATACAACAGCCCTCTTTGCCCCTACATGACCATACTAATAATTACTTATCACTGAGTAAGTACAGCCTTTCCTTTGTACGACTAACTTCCATCAATAACAAAGTGGCAGCAAAGGGCGACAGAGGAAGAGGAAGATGATGAGGAGGAACAGCAGAAAAGAGATTTCTTCCTGGTCGATTATGACAATGATCATGAAGAAGAGGATGATGAGGACCAGGCCACCCGGGAGTCCCTACAGCATGATTCTGTCCGTGTTCTTCTGCCTTAACCCCCTCCAACTCATCATCTGTGGAACTTACTTCCTCACTCCCAGGCACCATCTCAGATACTATTACCAGAGGCAATTAGATAGTTGTAGTAAGGATGTGGCACCAGGTGATTCACAAAGCATGAGGGATCCAGAGGAGTGGGGAATAGAAAGTGCCACCTTCCCAATGGAGGCTTCCAATCACTTTGGAGTCATGAGACTCAGGCTGCCAAGAGCAAGCTGCCATCAGAGGAGGACCACCTCAGTCCCATGAGCCTTTTGTAGAGAATGGGGAGCCAACCACTTCTCACGATATTGGCCTTCAGGTGGTACCTGAAAGAAGTACAAGAATAGATTTTAATAAAAGGCACGTGTAGGCACCCAGGGGAAGTTCTAGGGTCGATTTTAAGTGTTCCCCAGGGGGGGGGGGGGAAAGGAAAATGGGGTGGGGTGTATAACAGACGGCTGACCTGTTGTTAAAATCAACCCCATGGTGTTTAGGAAGAACAGGTTAATTGTGTCCACTTTGGAATTTACTCCAATAAAATAGAATGTGCACTGATATGGCTCTTTGTTATTTCCCCCTTCCCCTTTCCTGCCAAGCCAAATTTCTCTCCAATTCCCTTGCTACCATAGCCCTGAAACCCCATCTCTTCTAGTTTCTTGCTCATTTGCTCCATGCCCTCTCCAAGCTCATCTCATCCATGAACGGCGGGAATCTACAGAAACAGGCACAGCTTTTCAGGGTGATTGTAGTGGCAGATCAGTGGGGTGTACTCTGCACTGTCGAAAACTTAATTACCTGTTATATACAATGCATTAACTCCAAACACTTATTTTCAGACAAGTAAGAATTTTAATTAAAAGAAACTTGAGCTCAAGGGAAGAGTGCTCTAAACAATGGTTAGGACAACCTCTTCACTGTACCTAGGAAAACAGTTCACATTTATACAGTTTAATTAGTAATGTCTGTCTATCATAGAATATGGGCATACATGTACATTCTTTATTAGTTCAAGTGGTTAGTCAATCAAAATAGGGAATCCACCCTCTGGTTCCTCATGACTGCCTCATGATTCTTTTAAACATTGTCTGGGAAAGCATGTTTCCTTAGTAACAGTTTTTCTTATCAGTGGGTCTGTACCTAGTCTCAAGGCTATATGGTCATTCATTTCTGTTAGTCAGACAGTTATCTCATAAGCAGACAATAGCTCTTCTGTGTGTCTTTGGTGAGAACTAAAACATAAGCTTTCTATTATATTCAGCTGGTCAGCTAACATGGTCAACTTATCCATCATGCTTTTCTGTCCCTTTTGGTTTTAAGGGTATTAGGAAATTAATATGGTCAGCTTTATGGTTTAGGTGTATTAGTAAGTTAATTTGGTCAGGCATTTCTTTATGGTTTTCCACAGCACCTGGCCCGTGCTGTACCTGACTCGGGAACGGTGATGCTGATTCTAGGGCTAAAAGTAGGAAAGTATTTCACCCTTCACTTTAATGAGCCCAACACATCACAAAATAAATGATTCTTTCAAATTTAAAGGATTCGTGTTAACATTGTTGATAATAAACTCACGACAGTTGCTCACCTCTACACTCTTAACAACTAAGAATGTGTAACAGAGACAAATTTGAAAAGGATATGAAAGTACGAATTCCAGTTTTTCATTTCTGTTTTGCGCTTTAAGTTAAAGTTTCCCTGTGCCACATAATATTACCCAGGCAGGGCGGTCCACTGCCAGGTATCTGCTAATGTGCAGCTAAATGTGAAGACATGCTATGAGATTGGTTTGAGGTAAGTATACACATATTTTCATTCCTATCCTGTGGGGAACCATCTGGTCTCTGCTTGGCACGCAGGAAGTTACAGGTACAGAATAATATCATCATGGCACAGATCTACATCCTCTGCACCACCTGTGTTTCACTGAATTTCTAAAATTTCTTTGAATGGTGCAAAGCCCAAACATTTAGTATAAGAAAAGAAGAAACTTGCATTTATATAGCAACTTTCATAACCTCCAAAAGCACTTCACAGCCAATTAAGTACTTTTGGAGTGTATCATTGTTGTAATGTAGGGAAACACATCGCCAAATTTACATACAGCAAGGTCTCCCAAACAGCAATGAGTTAAATGACCAGTTAGTCTTCTTAATGATATATGTTGGCCTGGACACTGGGACAACTCATCTGCTCTTTTTTGAAAAGTTTCATCGAGTTACATCGAAACTACAGAACAGAAACAAGCTATTTGGCCCAACTGGTCTATGCTGGCATTTATGCTCCACATGGGCCTCCTCCCTCCCTACTTCATCTAACCCTATCAGGATACCCTGCTATTCCTTTCTCCCTCATGTGCTTATCCACCTTCCCCTTAAATGCATTTATGATATTTGCCTCAACTACTCCCTGAGGTAGCATGTTCCACATTCCCACCACTCTTTGGGTTTCTCCTGAATTCTCTATTGGATTTATTAGCGACTATCTTATATTTATAACCTCTAGTTTTAGATTTCCCCCATAAGTGGAAACATTTTCTCCATGTCTACCCTACCAAACCTGATCATCATCTTAAAGATCTCTATCAGGTCACCCCTCAGCCTTCTCCTTACTAGAGAAAAAAAATCTCAGCCTTTCTTGATAAGGATATCCTTTCAGTTCTGGTATCATCCTTGTGAATCTTTTTTTGCAACCACTCCAATACCTCGATCTCCTTTTTATAATATGGAGACCAGAACTGTGCACAATACTCAAAGTGTGGTCTAACCAAGGTTCTATACAAGTTTAACATAATTGAGTGCCATGGGATCTTTTATATCTACCTGGGAGAGCAGTCAGGGCCTTGGTTTTTGGTCTCATCCGAAAGCCATCACCTCTTGCAGAGATAGGAGTGCTGCCACTGAGCCAAGGCTGACACTTCAAGGTGGCTAGTAATCCTTATTGGTAATCTTCTGAGATATGCTTTGAGTACTTTGTTGGAATATTTCAAAATTATGGGGCCCATTATAGGTACTGATGATCAAATACATCATGGAACAGGATGATGAGGGCGAAGGGGCAATATTTTCAATTGAGGGTAGCAGCCTTTAAGATAGAAGAATGTTCTGGAATTTTGCTGGGGATCAGGGTGCATTTATGCAAACCTTTCCCACAGGTGAAAATGGCTGGGGTGGACTCTGTGATACATATTACTGTATGGCATTGATTTTCCTCCTCCTCTTGTTCGATTTTCACGTTGGTGGTGTCAGGAAATAGGATGGAGATTCTTTACACTTACTATACTGCCCGCCCTATTTTCTGACAGAAGCGCATACTCTATTTCATCACTGCCACCTCATTTATGCTCAGGTAATCACACCCAGATACTGTGGGGCCCTGAAATTCTGTGGGGGTTCTCCCGATTTCCATCCCCAAAGTCAGCCGGAGACCGGCGGAATCCCTTGGAAAATGGCTGCTTTTGAGCCGTTTATGCTGTCTCTCTGGAGGTCCACTGATCTCCCACCGAAATTGGGAGAACCCCCACAGAATTTCAGGGCCTGGGAGTCCAGGGTTGCTAAGTGCTGGAGAAGTAAATATAAAGAGCCAAACATACATATTTTAATAATAAAAATTGAAAATGCCTGAAACACTCAGCAGATCAGGCAGCATCTGTGGAGAGAGTAACAGAGTTAACGTTTCGGGTCTGTGACCTTTCTTCAAAACATATATTTTTGAAACTTGGGGCTTGATTTTCCTGGGAAATTGCAGGTGCGTTGGGGCCGGGGGAGGGCTCCGAAAATCGGGGAAATCCTGTTCGGGTTCAGAACCCGGCTCCAACCTGCAGACTTCCAGGTGCTCCATTGACGCGTCTGGGTGCGCGCGCACCTCCCGAGTGCGGATAATTTACACAGTTGTTGAACTAGTTTAAGTACTTGAAGTACTTAATTTTCTCCACATTTTGGCAGGGGTGTGATTTTGAAGCTTCCCGTGCTGTGGGAAACACTCCATGTTGCAACAGACGTCTTTCAGCCAGCAGCCAGTGAGACATTCAAATGCTTATTTGACAGATGGGGAGAAAAGGTAATTTATTGCAGCAGGGCATTCAGTTCTTTCAAACAAAGCTTTGGCTGCGAGATCTTTGTGTTTTCACTGAAAATTCTTACTTGCCACCCAAAACTCTGCTGTGCAAACATTTTTAGCTGCTTTGCGGATCTCAAACTCACACCGTCAGGATTGGGGACGCCATGGCTGCATTCACTACTCCATCTGAGGATGAGCAACATCACCAGCCTCCCAAGGCACGGTGTCCACCTCTGCCACGTGGAGCTCCACAACACAGTGCTGCGCCACAGGCACCTGCACAAGAGCACGGAGGGCAACAACAGAGAGAACGACTTCGCAGGAGGCACTACCCTCGCCACAGGGTCTACAGACCGAGGCTCAGCTTCCTGGACCTCTCTGAGGAGCAGTGTATTCGGAGGCTCAGAGTCAGTCGCCAGGTAATCGCAGACATCTGTAGCCTCCTTCATGCCGAGCTGTTCCCGGCTGGGCTGAGCAGCATCTACTTACCTGTCGCTGTCAAAGTCACCGCTGCCCTCAACTTCTTCGCCTCTGGATCATTCCAGGGTGCCACTGGGGACATCGCCGGGGTCTCTCAGTCGTCTGCACACATGTGCATAAGGCAGGTCACCGATGGCTTGTTTCGCAGGGCCTTGCAGTATGTCAACTTCTCCATGGACGACCTCAGTCAGACGGAGAGGGTAGAGGGATTCCACTCCGTGGCTGGCTTCCCATGGGTGCAGGGTGCAATCAAATGCACCCATATAGCAATACGAGCACCTCCACACGAGTCAGGACTGTTGATCAACAGGAAGGGGTATCACTCCATCAACACTCAGTTCGTTTGTGACCACAGCAAAAGATTCCTTCACGTGTGCGCCAAATTACCTGGCAGCTGCCACGATTCCTTCATCCTCCGGGAATCAAACATCCCGCCCCTCTTCCACGCACCGAAAACCCTTAAGGGCTGGCTCCTCGGAGACAAGGGATACCCCCTTGCACAGGTGGCTCATGACACCTCTGAGGAACCCCATCATCGAGCAACAGTGTCGATATACCGACAGCCACATCGCCACCAGATCTACAATTGAGCATGCTATAGGGCTGCTCAAGGTGCGATTTAGGTGCCTTGATCGTTCTGGGGGAGCGCTTCAAGGCACACCAGTCGGAGTGGGACGCATTATAGTAGTGGGTTGTGCCCTGCACAACATGGCACAACAGAGAGGGGTGCCACTTAAGGAGGCCCCATCCACATCTGCCAACTACATTGAGGAGGAGGAGGAGGAGCAACCCATGGGCAGAGCAGCGGCTCACCTGGCTGCTCCTGAGGCCAGGGTGTCACTGATATGTGAATGGTTCTCCTAACATCAGACAATGTGAAGAGTCCAGTCCTCACCACCTGGACAGAGCAGCGCCCACACCAGCACCAACCCCCCCACGCCTCCCTGCACAAAACAGACCTGCAACTACACATACACCCAGTGTAGAGTGACCCAATGGGTGGCATCAAGTGTCGCCATTGATGGTGAACCTCATGAAAGGGCGCTATTACAGAAGCCAGGCAAGAATGGGCAAGACATGGCAGTAGTGGTGAAAATAGTAATATAAATAAAAAGCTAATATAAATAAAAAACATGACCAATTGTCAAACACCTTTGTGCATACCCTTCGCCCTTCGTGCTTACAAAACCTTCACCTTTCTCTTCCGGCTACTCCTACGTGGTGCCTCCCCTGTGGCTGCAGCAGAGGTAGTTCAGGTTGCTCTTGTTCATGCCCTGATCGATTAGATGCTTTGGGCCTACGCCCTCTGGGTTTTGGTGCCCGTGAGGGCCCCTCCAAAGACTGCTTCCCCTGCACCTGTGCAGGGACAGACTCGGCCACCTGGAGAGGAGGCAACATTGCGGGTACTGGTTGAGAGAGGGGCAACGGGTGAGACGTGGGAGCGCTTTGAATGGCGTCCCCACTTCCATGCCCCCTTTCACCATCATCCCTCCATTTGGGCCAAGCCCACATCACTCCTACCACTCTGCTGGATAACAGTTTGGAGGACATGTGTGAAGCCTTGTAAGGCAAGTGTTAGTGTGTCTGCCTGCCTGTTTAAGGCGGCAGAATGTTATGCACTGTGAATCCGAACGGCCGTTGTCAGGGCCTGAATGGACTCATTTGTGAGCCTTGCTTGAAGCTCAATGGAGGCTAGCCTTCTCTCCATTGCAGATATTCCCGCACTTATCCAAGACACTATCTCAGAGAGTTGCTCACGTCCCTGTGACACTATCTCAGAGATTCCCTCCCGTACCTGTGCCACCATTCCACTCATGCAGGAGTTGGACTCCTCCATCCTCTGTGCTATTGTGGAGAGTGCGCGTGGCACCTGTTCCAGCACCTCGCAAATGTGCTGCTGTTCCTCGATCATTCTCCTTTTAAAGGATGGCCCCCAGGGTTCAGCATCTGTGTCCAGCTGAGCAGAGCCTGGAGAGGAGTGCTCCCACTGACGCAGACTCTCCACAGCTGCCCCTGCCACCAATGTCTGCTCCTGCTTACATGTGCGTGGTAACTCACCAGGTGCCAACCCAACTAACTGCGGACTAGGGCCCACTGAGGTGTGAGTATCTGCGCTGGTGGATGGCTCGCTAAGATGTGACGGTGCCCCCTAAGAGGCCGGCAGGTCCTCTGAGGAATTGTCCGCTGCCATCACAGCAGTCGCTGAAGGCCCTGCAAGAGAAAAGAGGGCAATATTAAGAATTATCACAGATGTGTCATCTTGCGATGAGCATACTGAGGTGCTGAAGATGGCGAGGCATGTTAACATCAATTCATATTGTGTGTGCTGAATGTTAAAGTTCTGTCACCGGATGTTTGTCGGGTGCCAATCTCGGCATCCCCGACGGACAGGCACTCGAGAGTTTGGCTGAGCTCCAGCGCCTCCTACTCCGCATTTGTGAGGGCGACGATTTATGCGGCCCCCCCCCCTCTGGTACTCGCCCTCTCCTGTGCATTCTGAGTTCTCTTCTCCTGTAAGGGGAGAAAGTACAGATGCGTGAGTGAGTGATGGTGACGTGGCCAACCGCTGAATGCATTGGTTTGGATGCGGCTGACCGTGAAAGAGATGCATCGGGGGTGAGTATGAGACAGATCCATGACATTGGATGAGGATTGGTTGAGTGGTATTGGTGGGGTGACTAATGGGGAGGTGAGGAAGTGCTGAGGAAGTGCAGGTAAGTTGAGGTAAGTTAAGTGGGTGTGAGGAGTGATGTGATAGAGCAGTGTTGACAGTGCAGAAGAATTTGGGGTGTGGGGGCGGTGATGTGGAAGACGGAATGTGGGTGAATCAGTAAGTGTACTCACTTTGGCTGACCTAGTTAGGTCATTGAAGCGCTTCCTGCACTGGATCCCGATGCGGGAGATGTTGCTGCTGCTGGTGACCTCCTCTGCCACCTCGAGCCAAGCCTTCTTGGTGGCAGAGGCAAGCCATTTCCTCCTGTCCGCAGCGTAGAACACATCCCTCCTCCTCGTCACCCCATCCAGTAGCACCTAGAGTGAGGCATTGTTGAATCTTGGAGCAGCCTTGCGCCTTTGCTGCTCCATTGTGGTGTTGGGTGTTTGCTCCAAGAGCAGCCATTGGAGGACTGCCCCTTTAAAGAGAACTCTTCCAGCTGACAGCCTGTGATGCGGGTGCGCAGTCCGCCCGCTGCGCAGCTTTCGGACGGCAACCCTGGCAGCCATGTTAAGTGGCTCCATTTGACTCGCGATCGCGTGTGAAACAAACATTTTTTATTGGACGGGTCATCCACGCGCCCAATCACCACCCCCTTCCCCTGCTGCCATTCTGCCTCCATGCTAATATCGGGGCCTTGTTTTCTCTGCCAATTTTGGAATTTTTTTTTCTACCAACTACTTTATCATCTGCTTGGGTGCCATTTGCTGTGGGGCTGCCTCCCTCCCCTTTCAGAAAGGGCACAAAATGGTTTTCTATTTTGTTTCCATGGTAGATTTTCCTCTACCGCTGCATCCTGGAAACCTCGGCTCAGTGGTAGCATTCTCGCCTCTTGCTGTACAAAGGTCTTGTGTGGCCACTGATCTGCAGGAAAGTACACAACAGTAACAGTGAGATCAGCGAAGCCCCATAAGATACCTGTTGGTATCCCAGCCCCAATTCCTTGGTCTGGTATCTGAGCAATCTATGGTAGCAGTCTGAGCATTCATAGCAAAAGCATAGAGTGTCTTTAGGGCCTCTACCATCGGGTCCCCAACAGATGACTCCAGAACTGCCATACACTCCAGGGTGAACTCCAGTGCTATGAAGCCATCCATCAAGGTCCCGCAGATGCAGGTAGTGGATTCGGACTCGTCCAATTGACCTGCTTTCTGTTGCACAGTGTCAGAGACCATCCCCATGCCTTTGCATTCATTTGATGGTCTGCAAGCATTCCTTTGAAAACAGGATCCATGAGGTGTAGGTCCCCAGGCCCTTGAGCCTAGGAGTGATGTGTCCTGATGTATCCATCAGCAGTGTCTTCATGTGTTTCATTCCAGCTTCCTCCTTCTGACTCACTCTGTAATTCCTCCTGGCTGGATGGTCTGGGCTGGATCTTGGGTGGTAGAGAGTGTTTGATGGCATGTACTCTGAAGGGCTGGTAGAGCCAGTTGCACTAAGGCCTGACTCGTCTAGAGGAGGAAAATGAGAAGAAAGGTTACAATGATTTTTTTTCAAGGACAGAGCTCATAGATCACTTCCAGTAGATGGAGGTGCATGATTACGCTTCATGGACAATTAATGCAGGATATACGAGGAAGAGAAGCAGAATGGACTCTCAGTTGGCACGTGCCAATCTACTTCACCATTTCTGACGCCTATGGCCTCCCTCTGTAGATTCTGCATGGCTTCCCCATCATAGAGGGTGAAATGTCACAGATTCAGAGGCCTGCCATGCGTCACTGACCTCTCCTAGATGTTATGGGCTGTCTTCTGTCAAAAGAAGAATGCAAAAAATAAGAATGACCTTATGTTCCTATAACATACAGTAAAACCCAGGTGTCAACATGTCGCCCATAGTGGGTGTGATCACAGATGCATGCAACAATTTTCTCTGCAAGACATTTGTGGGGTGAATGCATGTAATGTGAGTGAAGGAATACTTCCATGTGAAGGCTAGGGGTTCAGAGTAACTACTACCTCATGAGCATTGATTGTAATCTAGTCGAGCACTTTAACACATAGAAGGAAGTGATTACAAGTAACACACGTGCTTACTACAGTGCATTTTTTGGATCATATGGCTGCCTTCTCTTACCTTGCCTGACTTTGCCTGAAACTTTTTTGTGGTATTGAGTAGGATATGCACTAAAGACTGGAATTGGCACTGACCACCTCCTCCCGCTTCTCTACTGCAGCACTTCAGTTCCAAAGAGCGTCTGCTTCCTGAGCCTGACCTACTTAAGCAGCACTTGATCATCAACATCTATAAAGAAGGGTGATCTGCTTCCTGCAGGTCCTTTCTGATATTTTTACATGCAGAAATTCAAAGTTTTGTGTGTTAACCCTTTTTAAGCTGCTATAGTCCTTTAAGTCTGCAGCTGCATGCTATTTCCTAGCCCTCAACAGGTGAACTTCAGGTATAACCCCTGGGGCTTGTCCATAATATTAAAATTCAGCTGACCCTAGAAACTACGACAGGGTCAATGCTAATGTTATTGGGTGGGTGGAAGTTCTGCCCTGCCATAATTCATACCCCCGTGAAAAATCCAGTATATGTTCTGTGGATGGAGCAAGCTTGATGGCCAAATTGCCATTTCTCATTCCCTGCTTTCTTACATTCTTATGACTTCATACAGCTATGTCTATTTGTGCTTCAGTGGATTTTTATTTCAGCAGTTTTAGTACTTTCACTTTGCGTTGTTTTGACAGTTCAGTCTTTCTCGTTCTCTGCTTTCAAAGCATCGGGTCGACTGCAGTGCCAAAACAATGTCATTATTGCTTGCTAAAAGCAGTTAGTGATGGAATAAATGACCTCTGAGCCATTCCAGGCCAACAGAAATGATTTTGTGGGTGTGTCTAGGGTACAACAACAACTTACATTTATATTTTGGCTTTAGCTGAGAAAAACATTCCAAAGCACTTCACAAAGGCGAATCAGAAAAAAATGGACGACAACACTAAGAAGGAGATATTAGGAGAGATGACCAAATAATTGGTCGAGGAGGTGGGTTTTAAGGAGGGTCTTAAAGGAGGAGAGAGATGTGGAGAGGCGAAGAGGCTTAGGAATCGACTTCCAGAGCTGAAGGCACAACCACCAATGGTGGGACAAAGGGAGGGGCGATGCACAAGAGGCGAGAGTTAGAGGAACAGAGAGTTCTGGGGGGGATTGTAGGGTTGGAGAAGGTTACAGAGATAGAGAGGGGCAAGGCTATGAAGGGATTTAAACACAAGGATAAGAATTTTAAATAGGAGAGGTTGGGGTACCTGGAGCCAATGTAGGTCAGCAAGGACAGGAGTGATGGCTGAGCAAGACTTAGCGCAGGATAGGATACAGACAAAATTTTGGTTAGGCTGAAGTTTACAGAGTGTGGAGGATGGAAGTCATCGAACAGTAGAGTCTGGAGGTGACAAAGGCATGGATGAGAATTTCAGCAGGAGATGGGCTGAAGCAGGGACAGAGATGGACGATGTTACAGAGGTGGAAGTAAGTGGTCTTTCTGATGGAGAGGATATGGGGTTGAAAGCTCAGCTCAGTGTCGAATAGGATGCCAAATTTGTTCAATCGTCGGTGTACACATGGAAGCTGATCCATGTTTTTTTTTATTTGTTCATGGGATGTGGCGTCGCTGGCAAGGCCAGCATTTATTGCCCATCCCTAATTGCTCTTGAGAAGGTGGTGGTGAGCCGCCTTCTTGAACCGCTGCAGTCCGTGTGGTGGAGGTTCTCCTACAGTGCTATTAGGTAGGGAGTTCCAGGATTTTGACCTAGCGACGATGAAGGAACGGCGATATATTTCCAAATCGGGATAGTGTGTGACTTGGAGGGGAACGTGCAGGTGGTGTTGTTCCCATGTGCCTGCTGCCCTTGTCCTTCTAGGTGGTAGAGGTCGCGAGTTTGGGAGGTGCTGTCGAAGAAGCCTTGGCGAGTCGCTGCAGTGTATCCTGTGGATGGTACACACTGCAGCCACAGTGCGCCGGTGGTGAAGGGAGTGAATGTTTAGGGTGGTGGATGGGGTGCCAATCAAGCGGGCTGCTTTATCTTGGATGGTGTCGAGCTTCTTGAGTGTTGTTGGAGCTGCACTCATCCAGGCAAGTGGAGAGTATTCCATCACACTCCTGACTTGTGCCTTGTAGATGGTGGAAAGGCTTTGAGGAGTCAGGTGAGTCACTCGCCACAGAATACGCAGCCTCTGACCTACTCTTGTTGCCACTGTATTTATGCAGCTGGTCCAGTTAAGTTTATGGTCAATGGTGACCCCCAGGATATTGATGGTGGGGGATTCGGCGATGGTAATGCCGTTGAATGTCAAGGGGAGGTGGTTAGACTCTCTCTTGTTGGAGATGGTCATTGCCTGGCACTTGCTTTAAATGAGGTTGCCAAGAGGCAGCATGTAGATGAGGAAGAAAAGGGGACCAAGGAAAGATCTTGAGGGACTCCAGAGGTTGCGGTGGAAAAAGAAGTCATTGCTGGAGATTCTCTGGTTATGATTGGATAGATAAGAGTGGAATCAAACAAGAGTAGTACCACTGAGCAGGACAACGGAGGAGAGCCATTGGAGGAGCATGGTGTGGTCGACAGTGTCAAAGGCTGTAGGGAGGTCAAGGAGGACCAGAGGGGGAACAAACACCTCAGACTCAGTCACAGAGGATTCTATCTGTTACTTTGACCAGTGCATTGGAAACCTGATTAGAGAGATTCGAACATGGAGTTGTGGGAAAGTGAGGCATGGATTTGGGAAGCAACGACACGTTTGAGGACTTTGGAGAGGAAAGGGAGGTTGGAGACAGGGTGGAGGGGGTTGAGGCTGTTTTTTTGAGGAGGGGGATGATGGCTGTTTTGAAAGGGAGAGACAGTATCCGAGAGGCAGGAACTATTTACAATGTCAGCTAACACGGTGCCAGAAGGGAAGTTGGGTGCTCAGCAGTGTAATGGGCAATGGGGTCAATGGATCAGTTAGTGGATCTCATGAATGAGATGAGCTTGGAGAGGGCATGGGGGGAGATCGGAAAGAAATGAAGGGTTATGGGGCTTTTTGCTCGCAGAACTTGACATAAAATCATCGATGCATACTGATGGAGAGAATTGTTGAACTCTGGACATGTTTACAAGTAAAACGTTGACCACTGGAAAAAAAGGACCGTTGAACTACCAGGAAAAAATTAACCCATCGTGAGACCATCCATCATCCATCAGATATGGCAGTGTGTGTGTACAAGTTTAGTTAGAACCATGCTGAAAAATTCTTATCTCCACGACCAACCATCTCCTCAATCCTTTCTCCCGTGCCCTCTCCACCCTCCACCAACAAGTGGGAGGAGTTCATGGATTTATCAGGAACTCAACAAAACTGATGGTTGACCAGATGACGCATGAACAGGATAAACGAACCACAGAGAAAGGCGTCAACAAGGACACATAATTGAAGTGGGAGGAGTTCATGTGAACGCCCCATGCACCGAGCATGCAGTAAAATGTGGATATAAGGAGGTTGTCTTCCCTTCTTCAGTTGCTGCAGTCAACGGTGAGAAACGACCGCCTATGAAGACAGAAGACGTCAAGAAACAAACCTAAGACCACGTGTCCGATCAACCCTCCGTCTTGAGCGCTGAAACTCTCCATACAAAGGTGGTATTATGATTAACTGTTTGTTGACCAAAATCGTGCGGTAATAAAAACATTGCTAAAGTTTACCAAGAGAATTGGCTTGTGTCTATGACCGATAGTCACTCCATGTCTGACCCTAAAAAGATCAAAGAGAAAAATTGTACAGAAGCTGGATAAAGACACAGAGTCAGGGCTAAGGTGGGCGTAGGGGAGAGGTCAGGCTTGGTAGCCAGGAGAAGGGGGTTGGGAGGGTGGTGGGGAGGGAGTAGCAGAGGCAGTTAAACAGGTGGTCTCAAACTTAATGACAAGGAAGTCCTTGAGCTCCTTGCACTTGTTGAAGGTGAGAGTGGAAAGGATAGGGGAGGGGTTTTAAGGTGACAATTGGTAATGGAGAAAAGAAGCCGGGGTAATATTTGCTCTCCAGGATGATACTGGACTAGTGTGTGGTTTTGGCAGAGGAGAGTGCTTGATGTGGTCAAGCCAGTCTGGTGATGGATGGCTAAACCAGTTATGAGAAAGAAGAGAAACTGAGTGTCATCAAAAACCTGCAGTTGTTCCATGCCCAATCACTTCCTTGCCTCTGACACCCTCCTCCCCAGGATTTGGAACACAGCCTCATAGGACAAGAGATGTTGGATATTTGGGGCCGACACATTTTCCAGATGTCATGGGCTGCTTTGTTCTTGAATAAAAGAGCAAAATCATCCGAATGAGCTTTTTTTACAATGATATGCAGTTATCCCTGATTGTCAGCATGCAGTCCATAATACAACAGTTACATACTATGTGAGGCTTTTTGTAGGGTGGAAACATGTAAAAATGTGAATCTCACGTGCACTGATGGTAAGCAGTTCAAGCACTGTAGGAGAGGGAGTCATGGTAAGCAGCAGATGTGCATTCTTGGAGTGTACATCAAGCTCCTCTACCTACACCAAAACCAATTCTGAAGATGCCTGCCCTTATAAGCTGCTACAGGCCTTTAAATCCTGCAATAGAATGCTTTTTCCTTTTCCCCTCCAATAGGTGAGCTCTCAATCAGAGACATTTTTATGCCTGGAACTCACCCAAAATATTAAAATGAAGCTGACCCCAGAAATCACCGTGGGATCAGCGCTCATGATGTTGGGTGAGCATGATTCATGTTCCATCCTCCTTCTGCTTAGAATCACACGAGTGGAAAATCTAGGTTGCTTAGTCTGTGGATTCATTTTGTAAAAGAGGAATTTCCTTTTGAAATAAATGCATGATAGTTTAGGTGTAGTCCTGGGACGGTTCTCCCTCGCTCTCTTCCTTGCTTCACGGGCCTGCTCTGTTGGCAGTTTTGAGCAATTAAGAGTTTGTGAAGATGAACAATCTTCATGAATTATTGCTCATGATTTCTCAGGCTGCTCTGTTGCTGTTGGCAGTCCCATCCTGCCCTCTCATTGAAATATTGGCAGCAGATCAATCTTATTCCATAAGAGTGTGATTTGTGAGACATATATCAGAAATGCAGACCCCAAAGTTCCTCGAGAGGTCTACCGTACTCGCGCTATAACTCAAGCTTTATCCAGCGGATCTAATGGGAAACTGACAGGAATCTAGAAGTTCCTGGTTGGTTTTGTAAGGGCGATACCTCTATCTGCATCTTACAAGGCCAATGATGTTACAGAGCGGTCTGGGATGGGGACCTCCTATATTCAAATTTCCCACTTCCCCAGCTCAGCCAATACCTGGTGTAGGACCTGAATGCTAAGTGAAATGAGGAACACCAGCCTCCAGAGATAACAATTGGCACCATCTACGGCAGGGGGGGTGGGAGGGATGCCCAGGCCGGGGGAGTGGCATGGACTCCGAAAATAAGGGTGCACAGTCTTTTCATATGAGGCAGGCGGATAGCGGATATGCACCTTTAGTGGCATAGTGCCATCCTGCTGACCCCACAATATCCAGTGGCATCAGCACTGCAGGGCATCAGGAAGCACAATCCCAGTGGTTACACCTGCGGACCTTGGGGGCCATGATATATGAATATATCACGGCCCCCAAGTCTTGTGTTTTTTTTCTGATCATTCATCAACAACAGTCACTGCACTATATTAAAAAAACCCTATTGCTTGACAATACTTTAAGATGTTTTGACATGATAACGTGCCACGTAATATAATTAACATTATCTTTACTGCCATTCTGGCGGAGACCAGGAAATTCCACACAGACCAAGGATCAAACCGGTGCCACACTCCAGGTGATGCACTCACAAAATAGATTGTTGGGGAAGCTCAAGAATTTGTTTCTGTAATCTAGCACTCTCTCTTCTTTTGGTATATGGCATCATAATGTTAACTCTGGTTGTCCATATGTTTGATGTTGCTTATTTAAAATGTGTTTATATCGCAGTGCATTTATTGTCACCTGATATTTACTTGATTGTGAGTATTTGGAACAGTGCCCAGCAATAATGAATTCTGTATCAGTCAATATTTGGTTTACAGTTTAACCAGCATTGCAAGCATCTATCATCACATTTGTAGCTCCATGATAAGCTTCCTTTAACAAGCAGTGCGCTTCCTTATTTCACCTTCTACCGACATATTAAACATTATGGACCTGCTTCAGAAACCCAGAACTAAACAGTTCACAAACCTGGAACTATACTGCTTATAAACACCCCCATTATAAAAGTATATCTTCTGACTTATTGTGAGCAAGGCCACAGGAGATCTAGTAGTATTATAATAAAAACGGTACCTGTAACACATTTGTTGCACTTAATTATAGGCAACTTTATTTCTGCTGTGCAATATCTTGATTGTCCTCCCTCCTCCCAGAGCCATCTACACAAACTCTGAGCGATTTGACATTAGTGAACCAGTTGGAGTTTTACGACAATCCGAGGGGTTCATGGTCACTTTTACAGATGCCAGCTTTTTTTATTTCCAGATGTTTTTAAACTGAATTCAAATTCTCAAACTGTCATGGTGGGATTTAAGCACACATTTGCTGGATTGCCAGCCTATAACATGACCACTAAACTACTGTACCTGAGGTGGTGATTCATAGAATCATAGAAATTTACAGCACAGAAGGAGGCCATTCGGCCCATCGTGTCTGTGCCGGCCGTTAAAGAGCTATCCAGCTTAATCCCACTTTCCAGCTCTTGGTCCGTAGCCTTGTAGGTTACAGCACTTCGAGCGCATATCCAAGCACCTTTTAAATGCAATGAGGGTTTCTGCCTCTACTACCCTTTTAGGCAGTGAGTTCCAGACCCCCACCACCCTCTGGGTGAAAAAATGTTTTCTCAGCTCCCCTCTAATACTTCTACCAATTACTTTAAATCTATGCCCCTGGTTATTGACCTCTCTGCCAAGGAAAATAGGTCCTTCCTATCCACTCTATCTAGGCCCCTCATAATTTTATACACCTCAATTAAATCTCCCCTCAGCTTCCTCTGTTCCAAAGAAAACAACCCCAGCCTATCCAATCTTTCCTCATTGATAAAATTCACCAGTCCTGGCAACATCCTCGTAAATCTCCTCTGTACCCCCTCTGGTGCAATCACATCTTTCCTGTAATGTGGTGACCAGAACTGTTCACAGTAATCTAGCTGTGGCCTAACTAATGTTTTATACAGATCAAGCATAACTTCCCCGCTTTTATATTCTATACCTCATCTAATAAAGGCAAGTATCCCATATGCCTTCTTAACCACCTTATCTACCTGCCCTGCTACCTTCAGGGATCTGTGGACATGTACTCCAAGGCCCCTCTGTTCCTCTGCACCTCTCAGTATCCTCCCATTTATTGTGTATTCCCTTGCCTTGTTTGCCCTCCCCAAATGCATTACCTCACACTTCTCCGGATTGAATTCCATTTGTCACTTTTCTGCCCGACTGACCAGTCCATTGATATCTTCCTGCAGTCTACAGCTTTCCTCCTCACTATCAACCACGTGGCCAATTTTAGTATCATCTGCAAACTTCTTAATCATGCCCCCTACATTTAAGTCCAAATCATTGATATATACCACAAAAAGCAAAGGACCTCGTACTGAGCCCTGCGGGACCCAACCGGAAACAGCCTTCCAGTCACAAAAACACCTGTCGACCATTACCCTTTGCTTCCTGCCACTGAGCCAATTTGGATCCAACTTGCCACTTTCCTTTGGATCCCATGGGCTTTTACTTATCTGACCAGTCTGCCATGTGGGACCTTGTCAAAAGCCTTGTTAAAATCCATGTACATTACATATCAAACACAACCCTCCTCGTTACCTCCGCAAAGAATTTAACCAAATTAGTCAGGCATGACCTTCCCTTAACAAATCCAAGCTGACTGTTCTTGATTAATCCGTGCCTTTCTAAATGATGATTAATACTGTCCCTCAGAATTGTTCCCAATAATTTCCCACCACCGAGGTTAGACTGACTGGCCTGTAATTACTCGG